>NC_069504.1:241820126-242157626 GCF_027579735.1 Bombina bombina | reverse complement strand
ACACTAAAGCTAAAATTAACCCTACAAGCTCTCTACAAGCTACCTAATTAACCCCTTCACTGCTGGGCTTAATACAAGTGTGGTGCGCAGCAGCATTTAGCGGCCTCCTAATTGCCAAAAAGCAACGCCAAAGCCATATATGTCTGCTATTTCTGAACAAAGGAGATCCCAGAGAAGCATTTACAACCATTTGTGCCATAATTGCACAAGCTGTTTGTAAATAATTTAAGTGAGAAACCTAAAATTGTGAAAAATTTCACTTTTTTTTTATATTTGCTCGCATTTGGCGGTGAAATGGTGGCATGAAATATACCAAAATGGGCCTAGATCAATACTTTGGGTTGTCTACTACACTACACTAAAGCTAAAATTAACCCTTCAAGGTCCCTACAAGATCCCTAATTAACCCCTTCACTGCTGGGCATAATACACGTGTGGTGCGCAGCTGCATTTAGCGGCCTTCTAATTACCAAAAAGCAATGCCAAAGCCATATATGTCTGCTATTTCTGAACAAAGGGGATCCCAGAGAAGCATTTACAACCATTTGTGCCATAATTGCACAAACTGTTTGTAAATAATTTTAGTGAGAAACCTAAAGTTTGTGACAAAATTTGTGAAAAAGTGAACAATTTTTTTTTATTTGCTCGCATTTGGCAGTGAAATGGTGGCATGAAATATACCAAAATGGGCATAAATCAATACTTTGGGATGTCTTCTAAAAAATATATATACATCTCAAGGGATATTCAGGTATTCCTGACAGATATCAGGGTTCCAATGTAACTAGCGCTAATTTTGAAAAAAAAGTGGTTTGGAAATAGTAAAGTGCTACTTGTATTTATTGCCCTATAACTTGCAAAAAAAGGTAAGAACATGTAAACATTGGGTATTTCTAAACTCAGGACAAAATTTAGAAACTATTTAACATGGGTGTTTTTTGGTGGTTGTAGATGTGCAACAGATTTTGGAGGTCAAAGTTAGAAAAAGTGTGTTTTTTCCATTTTTTCCTCATATTTTATATATTTTTTATATTAAATTATAAGATATGATGAAAATAATGGTATCTTTAGAAAGTCCATTTAATGGCGAGAAAAACGGTATATAATATGTGTGGGTACAGTAAATGAGCAAGAGGAAAATTACAGCTAAACACAAACACTGCAGAAATGTAAAAATAGCCATTGTCATTAAGGGTAAGAAAACTGAAAAATGGTCCGGTCATTAAGGGGTTAAATGACATGCTTTTATGAATTAGACTTGTCATTTTTCAACTGTAATGGCTCTTTCTATATATGTTTAACACCTTAGCAGGGGGATCACATGCATTACTAAAATGTAAGCCAATGTGATATGTCGATTTATAGTCGCTGTCCTAAATGATCCATTGCACAAAATAAAAGGCAAGGGAATTAGAAACCAATACAAACTTTGCTTTACGACCTAAAGTTTAGTTCCAACTGCGTGCAGCAGTCTATATAATGCACCCTGCAATACATAACTGTTTATTATTGCTGTGTTTGGGTGATGTAAGTCTAAGGGTCTCTAGCGCTACCAGAGATGATGTGTTTTAAGTCGCGCACAAAGTGTTACCTTAGAGCACAGAAATCGCAGCTGTGACTTGGTGCTGTCTCTGTGGATGTCTATCAGGGCGGGTATTGGGTAATCCGCAATCAGTTAATCATGGAAGAAATAAACGGAGCAAGTATCGATGCGAATTAATAAAATGACCACAGTAAATTACAGGCCGATAACCCCACGCAGGTACGATACAGCAGTAACCATAGAAACCAATGCTGCAACCTGGGCGTGTTTGCTTTCCAGCAATGGAACGCATGAATCCTGCGATGTCATTGGCTCTACGGCTCCGTTACATTACGAATATTGCTATTTTAAGGGGGCATGCATTACAATTAAACGTCATAACTTATGTTGGTTCCTGCCTATGTTGTTCTATGTCGTATATTTCGTCATAAGGAAACACCCTAATAGCAGCAGCCATAACTACATCGTTTCCAAAAATGTTTATTTAATTCAGTTTCTTTAATAGTAATAAAAGTACTCTCTTGACGAACAAGTGAAAATAATACTTCGACTCTGTTACAAAATGCGTCATATAAAAAAGGGAAAAACAGAAATGAAAAACAGAAAATATAAAAAAGTGAAAATATCAGTACGAGTTGTATTTAGTGTATTTTGTTGAATATAATAAGGAAGTTCTGGGACCATAATCAGAACATCCAATCAGGCGGCGCCTTCACAACGAGGCTTGATACGCACCCGGAAGTTTTGGTGTTTGTTTTACCTAGCGGAGGTACTAGAAGATAGCGAGATCTAGGACAGCACACCTTGGTGGAAATGGTGCTCTCCGTTTCACAGCAGGTGATGCTGTCGGTATCATTCGCACTCTGTCTTTGTGTACTTATGCCTAGGATTTTTGGGAGTGGAGGAAGAGTGGAGCCTAGCGCTAATCCTGATACCCGTAGAGTGCCCCCTGTGCATGACCGCTCACCCAGAGGTACTTAAATAGCTGTCACTGGGGATTTAAACAGGTCTGGTCTCTATTTAATTTTATCAGGTCTTTTGTTTTGGTCACATTTTGGAAGCTTTCGATGTGTATCTATCTGTGTATTAAAGTAGCATATTCTGTAAATAACCCGTGCAAAATGGATCATTGCAGTTATTTAATAAGCCTGTGTTTTAACATTTTAAAGCTTCATTAAAGAAGGCTAGTTATCTTTCTATTTGTTTTTATGGTTGACTTCTGTTATCAAAATCAGCTTAAAGTGAAGGTAAAGTTTGCTGTATTCTAATCTATCCATGCATTCATTAATCATGCTATAATCTCTTTTTTTTTTTTTTTTTTTTTTTTTAATTTTTATTGTACAAAAAGAAAAGAGAAAAATACAAGCAACACACACATAACACACATTTCTCCATACATGGAGATTACAGCATAAAAGAGAAATGTATGAGAAGGGACAAAAGCCAAATAGCTATAATCTAATTGCTATCTTTTATTTTTTAAAATTCGTTTTTATATCATTAATTTTTGTTACCGTTTAGAGGATAGCTCCTCCCGATCTCTATTTCCTGAAGTTATGTCCTCTGACGTATAGAGTGGTCCCACCCGCTCTATACGTATAATCTCACAAGCCCATTCACAAAGTATAGTCTAAATGCGCAAGCGCGAGTTAACAACTGTGCATGCGATAGTCAGGGAATCCATTCTACATTGAGTGAACAGCAACGCGTGTGTAGTCAGAGAGGAAGTGTTAGACTGTCACGCATGCGCACTTAAAGGGACACTGAACCCAACATTTTTCTTTTGTGATTCAGATAGAGCATGAATTTTTAAAGTGAAAGTAAAGTTTTAGCCTAATCAATCCGATTTTCATATTATATTATACCAAACATTATAGTCGCTAACTTATTTTTTTGAAAAAACAATCCCAAATGAAATAAATATAACATTTACTTTGAGCGTCTTTTTGCAGCTTCCTCCTCCCCCTTGCTTTCTTCCTGTTTTCTATCTGTTGCGCTCCCAACCCCCGTTTGCGTTAGTAAGCGTGCGCGTTGGTGATTGTTAAAACTAAAATAACATAATTAATTACATTAAAAATTTTATTATTTTCATGCAACCTCTTATTATGTTTATTCCGTAATTGATTCTAAATCTAATTGCAAATGTAGAAGTATAATAAAGGAAACGGTACTTGGCCAAAACATGTATAAACATTACATGTTAGAAATAAAGAATAATAAATTAAATAATGCCGTAATATATGCGCAATATGTATCACAATAAAATTTCCGTTCTTATAACTTTCTTTAATACAGCAGTACAGCAATATCCAAAACAGATTCTGGTTTAGAACGATGACGATCGTTGTTTGCTAGTGCGCATGCAGCTTGTGTGCACGCGCAAATAGACTGACAGCGATTTTAAGACTTCACGCATGCATGATGTAACAAGTGGGAGTAGATTAGTTCGTCTTAGACGCCAATGTGGGGAACCAATCCGTTAGATACGGATCAAATCGTCACAACTACCCGAAATTTTTTTTTTATGCAGGTGGAGGGATAAGGTTAGTTTACGGAACGATTGAAATATAAATAACAAATGTCAGAAAAATATTTTTTTAAAAATGATGAATTAAAGTTCAGTTTATTTTATGATTACTTTGCAGTGATAACGAGATAATAGGTTAACTTTACTTTCACTTTAAGCAACTTTCTAATTTACTCCTATTATCAAATTTTCTTTATTATCTTGGTATCTTTATTTGAAATGCAAGAATCTAAGTTTAGATGCCAGCCCATTTTGGTGAACAACCTGGGTTGTCCTTGCTGATTGGTGGAAAAAATCCATCCACCAATCAAAAAGTGCTGTCCAGAGTTCTTAACCCAAAAAAGCTTAGATGGCTTTTATTTCAAATAAAGATAGCAACAGAACGAAGAAAAATTAATAGGAGTAAATTAGAAAGTTGCTTAAAATTGCATGCTCTATCTGAATCACAAAAGAAAAAAATTGGGTTCAGTGTCCCTTTAACCCCTTAACGACTGAGGACGTGCAGGGTACGTCCTCAGAAAAAAGGCAGTTAATGCCTGAGAACGTACCCTGCACGTCCTCAGTGTGGAAAGCAGCTGGAAGCGATCCTGCTCGCTTCCAGCTGCTTTCCGGTTATTGCAGTGATGCCTCGATATGGAGGCATCCTGCAATAACGTTTTTAAGTAATCCGGTGCAGAGAGAGCCACTCTGTGGCCCTCTCTGCACCGGAGATCGGTGGCTACCTGCGTTGGTGGGTGGGAGCCGGACCGGGAGGCGGGTGGCGGCCATCGATGGCCATGTGGATGTGAAGGGGGGCGGGATCGTGGGCGGGGGTGGCTGGGGGCGCGCACGGGCGCGCGCGCGTGCACGGGAGGGTGGGGGCGGGCGCGTGCACGGGGAGGGAGCGGGTGGGAACCGCTACACTACAGAAAATGGGAAATAAAAAATATATCAAAAAGGTCAAACAAAAATGTCAAACAATAAGCAAGGTGGTGGGGGTTAGTCTGTGGGGGGTGGGGAAGCTACACTACAGAAAAAAAAGAAAAAAAACAAAAAAAAAGCATTTTTTTATTGTAAACTGGGTACTGGCAGACAGCTGCCAGTACCCAAGATGGCCCCCAATAAGGCAGAGGGGAGGGTTAGAGAGCGGTTTTGGGGGGGATCAGGGAGGTTGGGGGCTAAGGGGGGGATCCTACACAGTAGCATATGTAAATATGCTAAAAAAAAAATTCATTTTTTTTTAAAAACCCTTTTATTTTAGTACTGGCAGACTTTCTGCCAGTACTTAAGATGGCGGGGACAATTGTGGGGTGGGGGAGGGAAGGGAGCTGTTTGGGAGGGATCAGGGGGTGGGATGTGTCAGATGGGAGGCTGATCTCTACACTAAAGCTAAAATTAACCCTGCAAGCTCACTACAAACTCCCTAATTAACCCTTTCACTGCTAGCCATAATACACGTGTGAGGCGCAACAGGATTTAGTGGCCTTCTAATTACCAGAAAGCAACGCCAAAGTCATATATGTCTGCTATTTCTGAACAAAGGGGATCCCAGACAAGCATTTACAACCATTTGTGCCATAATTGCACAAGCTGTTTGTAAATGATTTCAGTGAGAAACCTAAAATTGTGAAAAATTTTACGTTTTTTTTAATTTGATCGCATTTGGCGGTGAAATGGTGGCATGAAATATACCAAAATGTGCCTAGATCAATACTTGGGGTTGTCTACTACACTACACTAAAGCTAAAATTAACCCTACAAGCTCCCTAAAAGCTCCCTAATTAACCCCTTAACTGCTGGGCATGATACACTTGTGGTGCGCAGTGGCATTTAGCGGCCTTCTAATTACCAAAAAGCAACGCCAAAGCCATATATGTGTGCTATTTCTGAACAAAGGGGATCCCAGAGAAGAATTTACAACCATTTATGCCATAATTGCACAAGCTGTTTGTAAATGATTTCAGTGAGAAACCTAAAGTTTGTGAAAAAATTTGTGAAAAAGTGAACAATTTTTTGTATTTGATCGCATTTGGCGGTGAAATGGTGGTATGAAATATACCAAAATTGGCCTAGATCAATACTTTGGGATGTCTACAAAAAAAAAATATATACATGTCAAGGGATATTCAGGGATTCCTGAAAGATATCAGTGTTCTAATGTAACTAGCGCTAATTTTGGAAAAAAATGGTTTGGAAATAGCAAAGTGCTACTTATATTTATGGCCCTATAACTTGCAAAAAAAGCAAAGAACATGTAAACATTGGGTATTTCTAAACTCAGGACAAAATTTAGAAACTATTTAGCATGGGTGTTTTTTGGTGGTTTTAGATATGTAACAGATTTTGGGGGTCAAAGTTAGAAAAAGTGTGTTTTTTTCCATTTTTCCTCATATTTTATCATTTTTTTTATAGTAAATTATAAGATATGATGAAAATAATGGTATCTTTAGAAAGTCCATTTAATGGCGAGAAAAACGGTATATAATATGTGTGGGTACAGTAAATGAGTAAGAAGAAAATTACAGCTAAACACAAACACCGCAAAAATGTAAAAATAGCCTTGGTCCCAAACGGACAGAAAATGGAAAAGTGCTCTGGTCACTAAGGGGTTAATAAAGTAGGCGGATGACGTGTGGTCACGGCCGCCTAATGGCCAGATTTCCAACTGGCTAATCCTAGAACGTGACCAAGTAAAAAAAAAAAAATAATCAACAAACGGGTTGAATTTGCGGATCGGAAAATAAAGAAATAAAACGGAGAATACTGCATTTAGAAGAAGATTAGAAAAAAAGCATGAATGAAACTCCTATTGAGTTTTAATAAAGAATTCGATTTGGGATCAGTGTAAAGGTAACTTTACCTTTACTTTAAATTATGTATTGTAGAAGAACCTGAAATGTCAAGCATGTTTTCAGATATTAATGGTGTATACAAACATTCTTTTCATTGTAAAAGAGGAGTTCATTAAAGTGCATAGCAAAGCAAGTCAGCAAAGAAGATTATCAGGATTTTCCAGTTTTCTAACCATATACAACTTTAAAGGGACACTGAACCCAATTTTTTTATTTTGTGATTCAGATAGAGAATGCAATTTTAAGCAACTTTCTAATTTACTCCTATTATCAATTTTTATTTGTTCTCTTGCTATCTTTATTTGAAAAAGAAGACATCTAAGCTTTTTTTATTAGTTCAGAACTCTGGACAGCACTTTATTGGTGGATGAATTTATCCACCAATCAGCAAGAACAACCCAGGTTGTTCACCAAAAATGGGCCGGCATCTAAACTTACATTCTTGCATTTCAAATAAAGATACCAAGAGAATGAAGAAAATTTGATAATAGGAGTAAATTAGAAAGTTGCTTAAAATGTCATGCTCTATCTGAATCACGAAAGAAAAAATTTGGGTTCAGTGTCCCTTTAAATAGAATGTTAACTGTGTTAAAACCACTAACTTTTTGTTTTTAAAATTTTCTACTTAGAAAGCCATTCTAAAGAACATAAATCTACAGGAGGAACAGAAAAAAAGGTCTTTACCAGTGTACAACAGATGAGAAGTGCGATGGAACAGGAACTTAAAAGTGAAAAAGCCAGTGGAAATGGCAGAAGCATGGCTTTCACTCTCATGCCCCTTTATGCTATAGGGGTGGCTGTTTTTGCAGCATACAAATTTTCAAAAGTAAGTCTAAAAGCAAATTCTCTAACTATTGAAAAGGCTAATGTCTAGATTTTGGAATCATGAAGATAATGGCATTTAAAATAGCATGCAGATGTCATTCATTTTTATTTTGATATCTTTTTGTCAGTTACTCAGGAACATTATGGGTTAAAAACAGGTCAAAATCAAATGTGCGTGGGAGTGTTTCAACTTGAAGTATAAGTATTTTTGCAATATACTTCCATTAGCAAAAATGCTTCTAGTAAAAGTTATTGTTTTTATGTAACAAACACACATATCCTGTGAGAGCCTGTGCACCAGTATTCAAACACTACGCCTTCTCAGAGTCAGCAGTGGCTTGCATGATACAAATGACATCTTCAATAGCAATACACACCACTGCCAGCTCACTGACAAGGTGTGATGTTTAAATACTGGTGCACAGGCCTTCGCATTATATGTGCGTATGCTGCAGTAAAACAGTAATCACTTTTTACTAATAGAAGTATATTGCAATAATGCTTCTATTTCAAATTAAAATGCACCCATGCACATTTCAATTTTGACCTTTCTATCCCTTTAACCCCTTAAAGGGACACTAAACCCAAATTTTTTCTTTTGTGATTCAGACAGAGCATGCATCTTTCTAATTTACTCCTATTATCACATTTTCTTCATTCTCTTGGTATCTTTATTTGAAATGCAAGAATTTAAGTTTAGATGCTGGCCCATTTTTGGTGAATAGCCTGGGTTATTCTTGCTGATTGGTGGATAAATTCACCCACCAATAAAAAAGTGCTGTCCAGAGTTCTGAACCAAAAAGAAGCGTAGATGCCTTCTTTTTTTTAAAAAAAAAAGATAGCAAGTAAACGAAGAAAAATTGATAATAAGAGTAAATTAGAAGGTTGCTTAAAATTGCATGCTCTATCTGAATCAATTTGGGTTCAGTGTTCCTTTAAGGACCACAACACTTTTCCATTTTCTGACCGTCTGGGACCAGGGCTATGTTTGTGTTTAGCTATAATTTTCCTCTTACTTATTTACTGTAACCACACATATTATTATATACCGTTTTTCTCGCCATTAAATGGACTTTCTAAAGATTACCATTATTTTCATCATTTCTTATAATTTACTATAAAAAAAATTTTTTTATAATAAAATATGAGGAAACAAATCGGGGGGGAAAAACACACTTCTAACTTTGACCCCCAAAATCTCTTACACATCTACAACCACCAAAAAACACCCATGCTAAATAGTTCCTAAATTTTGTCCTGAGTTTAGAAATACCCAATGTTTACATGTTCTTTGCTTTTTTTGCAAGTTATAGGGCAATAAATACAAGTAGCACTTTGCTATTTCCAAACCACTTTTTTATTCAAAATTAGCGATAGTTACATTGGAACACTGATATCTGTCTGGAATCCCTAAATATCTCTTGACATGTATATATATTTTTTTAGAAGACAACCCAAAGTATTGTTCTAGGCCCATTTTGGTATATTTCATGCCACCATTTCACCATCAAATGCGATCAAATAAAAAAAATCGTTCACTTTTTCACAAACTTTAGGTTTTTCACTGAAATTATTTACAAACAGCATGTGCAATTATGGCACAAATGGTTGTAAATGCTTCTCTGGGATCCTCTTTGTTCAGAAATAGCAGACATATATGACTTTGGCGTTGCTTTTTGGCAATTAGAAGGCTGCTAAATGCCGCTGCACACCACACTTGTATTATGCACAGCAGTGAAGGGGTTCATTAGGTAGCTTGTAGGGAGCTTGCAGGGTTAATGTTAGCTTTAGTGTAGAGATCAGCCTCCCACCTGAAACATCCCACCCCCTGATCCCTCCCAAACAGCTCTATTCCCTCCCCCACCGCACAATTGTCCTCGCCATCTTAAGTACTGGCAGAAAGTCTGCCAGTACTAAAATAAAAGGTATCTTTTTTTATTTTTCCCCCCACATATTTACATATTCTGCTGTGTAGGATCCCCTAACCCTCCCCCTCTACCTTACTGTACGCCATCTTGGGTACTGGCAGCTGTCTGCCTGTACCCAGTTTTTCATAAAATTGTTATTTTTGGGAATGTTTCCATATTTTTCTGTAGAGTAACTTCCACCCTCAATAAACAACCCCCCACCCCTCCCAGATCCCTTAGATCAAAATCTCCTCTCTTCCACTTTATGTCCAAAAATGTTTCATATTGTAGCGGCCCTGCACGTGATCCCGTCTCCTCTGACGCGCAACCCAACATCGATGGCCGCCCACCCACCAACGATCCTGGCCATCGATGTCTGATGCAGAGAGGGCCGCAGAGTGGCTCTCTGTGCATCCGATGGGTAAAACATGTTATGGCAGGATGCCTCAATATCGAGGCATCACTGCAATAACAGGAAAGCGGCTGGAAGCGATCAGGATTGCTTCCATCGCTTGAAGGAACTAACGACTTACAGGGTACGTTCTTGGTCGTTAAGGACATTTTTTTTGTAGGACATACCCTGTACATCGTTGGTCCTTAAAATTTTGATGCCGGTTTTTAAAAATCCAATTAAAAACAGGGGCACTTTAAATTCATCAAAATTTACATTTCACTCCTATTGTAAAAAAAAAAACTTACCCTTTTAAACTTGACAGCCGCTCCAGCTTCCTCCACCCGTCGCAAAGCCTCTTCCTGGGTCTAAAATGAGGAATCCGGCTTCCTCCAATCACGGCGTTGAACCAGACACTGATTCCCCGGGGGGGGATGTCGTGATTGGAGGATGACCTATCCATCACTTCTGACGTCAGAAATTGCAACAACCGGAGGAAGCTGGAGCTGCTGTCAAGATTAAATGGTAAGTTTGGTTTTTTTGTCACAACAGGAGTAAAATGTAAAATTTTGATTAATTAAAGTGCCCCTGTGTTTTTTTTTTTTGTTTTTTAAAAAATAGTTTTTATTGATTTTCCAAACAAAATTGACAGAGTAGTAGTATATGACAATTCTGAAATCAAAAATCAAAGACAAACATATCACATGTCGTCACTGAGTGACAGAGATAGCTATCTTGAAATCGAACTGTCCACTGTATTCTTAATATGTTCTTTATAGACCTCAATTCTATAAATCTTTTTCCTCTTTTGAAGAACTCTCTGGAGGCCATGATGTGCAGTCCATAATTATTGCCCCAGAGAGGTATATATATATCACAATGCTGTCCTATGAGCTGGAAAACCATATTTAACAATAACATAGATAAACAAGTAGAATATAATATGATATTTAGTGTATCTAATCTGCAACATATGGAGTAATATGTAGGGTTTGAATTATTAAGTATAAGTGTAAGAGTAAGGATCCATCCTCATCCTATAAATTATAATGCCCATTTATATCAGTGGGTAGGGATGCACTATCTTCTTTAGCAGTTTAGCTCATCAGTATATATTGATTTTAATATTGTTTAATAGATTATTTAATTATTTTCTCGCTTTGGCGAGGTTGTTATAGCTATCTGGGATATCAGGGTTATCCATATGAAACTTTTTAGCCTCTTTAAGATGTTGCATTAATTGTGCATATTCTTGATTGTATAATTTGTTGAGAAGAGCTTTCTGTTTAATGAATTCCCCCTATAATAACAGCTTTGTGGACTTCCCATATTATAGTGGGGGGGGGGGGGAGTGGGGAGATTGGTTGTGTCTAAAATAATCAGATAGGGTTTTTGGTATTCTTTCAGAAATTTGGGGCTGAAGTAGGAGAGTATTGTCCAGTCTCCAACAAAAGTCCCTTATTGGTCTATCCGGCCACTCCAGGGTCAACGTGACCGCGGAGTGATCCGACCATGGGGTTGGTGTGATGTCTGTATCTCTTGTCAGAGTTAAACCTAGTTGGTCTATACAGATATAATCTAGCATTGAGTGAGTTCTATTGGGGTTTGAGAAAAAGGAATATGTTCTTTGAGTCGGGTGTTAGACTCTAAAGACATCCAGTAGAGAGGTGGATCTAAGACAGTGTGTTATTGTTCTGATGGTGCAATTGGATAGTGAACTTTTGGCTTGGGAGCAGTCTAGTTTGGGATTTAGCGCTACGTTGAAATCTCCTGCCAATATTGTGGTCCCTTTTGCTACCTCTAATAGTTTTTCAGTAATTTTTTTAAAACAATTTGCTTGCCCCTTGTTCGGTGTGTTTGCTAATGTTATTGGTATGTTGTATAGATCTCCCACAAGTATTATATATCTCCCTTCCGGATCAGAGTGTGTGTTGACGTTCTGTAATTGTATCGATTTATGGAGAAGGATCCCCAGTCCATTTCTCTTTTTATGAGTGTGAGAACAGAAATGACCCGTTGGGTATTGTTTTGATGCAAATTTGGGTTCTGCTGCAAGTTTAAAGTGGGTTTCCTGAATGAACACAATTTCACCCTTATGTTTGGCGAACCAGTTAAGTGCCACCGACCTCTTTGTTGGGGAATTCAATCCTTTGGTGTTCTTTTAATATTTCTAGTACCCATCATTATGTTGGTCGGGATCTATACTGTCGTCTGTACACTCTGCTGTTGTGTGGCACTATGTGTAGTGTCCCATGCAGGAGCCCCTGTACTTCCCTATTAGACTTTTGGAGGATTCTGATGGACCCATTAATGTTGTGAACTATCAATTCTACAATAACAATCAAAACCGTAATAAACAATTGAACATTAAAAACAAACTTAACAATTGTATATATCCATATACAATACATGTAAATGTAGGGGATACTTCCCTGTTCGCTAAAAGGTACGAACATGAGAGTATCAGCTACTTCCTAAAATAGTGTGAATACAGTGCATATTAATGCTTTAACATTTATAAACAATGAAAACCTGTTCTGCAGCCCTTTGCAAACCAAGGAACGGTTATATTCACACTTCATAGCGCGTTTGATGGAAAACCCGCTCACAGTCAGAATTATATGTAGAAAACACTTGTAATAAAGAAAAAAAAACAGAGTGGAGACAATTGGATCTTCAGCGCCATCCTGGCTTCATGTAGGATTAGAGTCTGTGCCTGTGGCACTGGGAGTTGGTTGCGATTTTTTTCCTGTTAACTCCAGGAGTTTCTTTGAGGTTTTGGATCTGTTGAGGAATTCTGTGTTTTCGAAGACGTCGGTCTGTCAAGCAGGGGCAGGGAGGGTTCAGGTATATTAAGTTGTTTGCAAAAGTCCTTCAAATCTTCTGGGTTTCTGTATGTGGCTATCAACCTGTATCGTTACCTGTTTTACCTTCTAGTTTGGGCTATTTTAATCCCTACAGCTTCATTTGGTGTGTGCGTCACTGGTTCCGGGCTAGCACGGCAACTCCAATTGCTCACTTCATCACTTGCATTCTATGCATAGGCAGACCGGAGCTGCATCCACTCGTTCACTGGACTGTCCAGAGTTGTATACCTCGGTGAATCAGTTGATTGCACTTAGTGCGTAGCTATTATGTGTTCAGGAAGCGCTTATGGTCACGCCCCCCAAAGTGTCCCTGTTTTTAATCGAATTTTAAAAAACCGGGCACTTTAGCATCAAAATTGACATTCACTTTAAGGATTTAAAGGGACACTAAACCCATTTTTTTTTTCTTTCATGAATTAGATAGAGCATGCAACTTTCTAATTAATTCATCAATCTGTCCAAAACTGAGCTGCTTCTTATTCTCCCCCCCCCCCCCTCTTCGAGACATCCAACACCTGACATTTCTCTGATGGTTGGAGACTCTATTCTCAACACCTCACCCCAGGTCCGCTGTCTTGGGGTCGCACTAGACTCGGAGAACACATTCAACCCACATATACAAACGCTTACCAAATCTTGCCGTTCACACCTATGCAACATTTCCAGAATTCGTCCCTTCCTTACTAAAAAAACGACAAAAATACTTATTCATTCCCTCATTTTGTCATGCATTGATTATTGCAACCTACTCCATGGCCTTCCAAAATAACGCCTCTCCTCCCTCCAATCTATTATGAATGCTTCTGCTAGACTCATCCTCCTAAGTCGCCGATCTACATCAGCGACTCCGCTCTGCCAGTCTCTACACTGGCTACCCATACACTCCAGAATACAGTTTAAAGTATTAACCCTAACTTACAAAGCTCTAAACAGTCTAACTCCCAACTATATTTCATCTCTTATCTTGAAATATTCCCCATCCCGTCCTCTTCGATCAACCTCTGACCTACGTTTCTCCACTCCTGTTATTTCTACGTCCCACTCCCGCCTCCAAGACTTCGCACGTGCTGCTCCTGTCCTCTGGAACTCTCTACCCCGCTCCATAAGACTGTCTCCAACCTTGTATAGCTTCAGACGCTCCTTGAAAACCCACCTATTCAGAGAGGTATACCATCTCTCCTCCATCCCTCATCCTAACCAAACTAATACATGAACTGCCTGACTCACTACTGCAACTACACCTGATGTAACAAGCTACCCTAAAACTGTAGACTGTGAGCTCTCTGGAGCAGGGCCCTCTTCCTCCTGTACTAGATTTGTTTAGTTTTAAAGAATCCTTATCCTCGGGCAAAGTGCCACAGGACTGGCGTAAAGGTGACATGATGCCACTCTTTAAAAAGGGAAACAGGGCTGTTCCAGGAAGCTATAAACCTGTACCCTGACATCAATAGTGGGGAAGATACTTGATGAGTATAATCGTGTAAACATGATTATGAGTTCAAATCAGCATGGTTTTATGAGGAATAATTCATGTCAAACTAATCTAATTAGTTTCTACGAGGAAGTAAGTAAAATATAGATAAAGGGGAATCAGTTGATGTGATATACTTTGATTTTGTAAAGGTGTTTGATACAGTGCCACATGAGAGATTAATGTACAAAATTAATGGACTGGGAATAGCTGAAAATGTTAGCTGATGAATAAATAACTGGATAAAAGACAGGGAGCAACGAATAGTGGTAAACGGATCATACTCCTATTGGACAAAGGTAATCAGTGGAGTCCCCCAGGGATCAGTAATGGGCCCTGTTCTTTTAAATATTTGTATTAATGACTTGGAGCAAGGGTTAAATAGCAAGATCTCTAATTTTGCAGATGATACAAAGTTGTATAAGGTTATTAGGTAAGAGCAGGACAAACTTGCATGACTAGGGGATCTGCAAAAAATTAAAAGAATGGGCAGGTAAATGGAAAATAAGATTTAATATGGGAAAATGCAAGGTTCTACATTTTGGAAGTAAAAATAGGCTTATTATTATTATTATTATTATTTAAATAGGACTAGACTTGGCCAAACAGAGGAGGAAAGGGATTTGGGAGTAATAATAAATAACAAGCTAAAGATGGGTGCACAATGTAGGGCAGTGGCGTCTAAGGCTAATAAGATACTAGCATGTATTAAAAGAGGCATTGGTGTAAGGGAGGAAATCATACTTCTGTCACTATCTAAATCCCTGGTAAGACCTCACCTTGAGTATGGAGTGCAGTTCTGGGGGCCAATCTCAAAAAAAGACATTTGCAGAGAAGGTAGAACTTACTTAGTAAATGTTTTTTATTTCTTTGTGCAATTTCAGATTGTAATTTCAGTGTGGTAGTAGTTGTATGGTGGGGCCAGGGGTCCATAAAAACACTTTTTTTTTGGGGGGGGGGGGCAATATGCAGCAGTGTATTTATGATTAATTGACATTGCTGTAGAAATTCTATATTTAAAGCCATGCAAAAATGTTTCCTCCTCAATACACAAATAGTAGGTGCCCTTTTGGCAGATATGATATATATATATATATATATATATATATATATATATATATATATATATATATATATATATATATATATATATATATATATATATATATATATATATATATATATAATTTTATTTTTTTATTATTACATTCCCATTTACTGCCCATTTATGCAAGGACTCCAGATGCCAGGAGGAAGATTTTTACATCTGCATAAAATGTTAATTAAGGGCCCCCAAAATTTATAGTGGCAGCCCTGGTTCTGCACAATAGTTGCTTGTTGTTTATAGAGACAATAGGGCCTTAAGTTTTTAAAAATCAGGTTCATAATGAGAAGGAACCACCAGCCAACATTATACAGAAGCTAAATGACAATAAAGAAAAGGTGCTTCCATATGTATTGTGTAGCTGTGTCAGGGAAAACTCTTCATAAAATCCCCCAACCCACCAGTGGTGCAGCACTCTGTCGTGCTGCTACTGGCACACTGAGGATTCACAGCACCCCAGTTCACTGCAAAAGGGAATCTGCTCCAGGAGAATCTAAATGATGATTTTTTTATTTTATTTTTTGCGTGTGTAATTTTTACAACATCTATTCTAAATTTAAACAAATGTTATTTTGGTATCTTCAATAGTATAACAAGTCATTGTTGTTTTTTTTTAATTAAGGGACATTCTACTCAAAATACATTTTATAAGCTTAGTATTGAGGTTTATTCCCCACCTCGCTCTAGTCATGCGTGCAGCCATGCTGAAATCTAGTTTTCGCTGCATCCCTGCATTAGCCTGTTTGCGTTTTTGCAGCAATTCTTCTTCAGATACCTGCAGTGAAACCTAGGTTCCAAAATGGCAGCACCCATACTTACAGGGAAGTGCATGAAATATGTTTAGGGCTCCAATATATTTAGGGCTCCATGTACTAAGAAGCGTAAGCTGCTCCGGAGCCCTTGTGGGGCAGGTTCGCACATGCAAGCCTGCTTCCTGCAATGTAAGATGCAGCAGTCATTAGACTGCTGATTCTTTCACTCTTCGCCCCAAACTCAGTTGCTCGGGGTGATTGACAGATCCTTTCCTTGCGCAATTGGCTGCACATTACACACTCATTGGAGTGTGTAATGATGCATACGGCCAGCAGACTAACAGATCCTTTGCCCGTATGCAGCAAAAGCGTGCAGAAAACTTCTTTAGTTGAGAAGCTTGTCCGCACGTCGCTTGATACATGGGGCCCTCAGTATTTAATGTCGGCTTTGAATTAGCTGAAAAAAATATGACTCTAAAGAAAGCAAACTCAATGACACTATTATTATTTATTTTCTTCTGAGACTTGCATCAGGGTCTTCATAACTGCTACCAATAAAATATTAAGTTACAAAGAGAATAGTTTTGAATGTTGTTTGCAGCCATCTTTTTTTTTTTTTTTTTTTTTTTTTTTTAATGCCTACTTTAGCAGAATCAGAGTATAATATATTTCTGTCAAGAACTATAGTTCATTGCTACGTTTACCTCTACACGCGCTGAATCGGTTTAGTTTGATTTATTTTTTTCCCCAGAAGTAATTACCTGTAGGTTTAGATGCTTATCAACTTTATCAAGTTTTAAAAAGATGTGAACACTTTAAACTCTGATACATTGTAGTTATAATGCCTGATATTTCAGTATTTAATTCACATGTTTGTTTATTAGAGTTGTCCACGCAGATTTATTAAATAAATGGTTGTATTAAAAAAAAAAAAAAAAAACTTTTCTGCCTTAATCAGAAGGGAAACTTTTTTTTCTTTTTTTTTTTTTTTCATTTTAGTTAAAAAGTGAAGAAAAAAGTCAATCAAAAACAGAAAAAGAGGTAGCTGGGAAAAAAAGCAAAGAAACAGGTATATTTCTGTATGTGCACTTTTAATCTGTGTTCTTACTAGCTTCAGAGAAATAGAGCATTTCATTATTGCATTGTTTCTTGTATACAATTTTCTATTGAACCCTTACAAAGGGGTTAACACAATCCTAAAAGTCAATTTCAGAACAGCAGTGCACAGCTGGGAGCTAGCTTAACACATCTGGTGAGCCAATAACAAGAGGCAGATTTGTGTAGCCACCAGTCACCAGCTAGCTTCAAGTAGAGCATTTCTCCCCATGCCTACCTTTTCAACAAAGGATACCATGAGAGTGAAGTAAATTTGATAATAGAAATTGAAAAGTCTCTTAAAGTCGCATGCTCTATCTGAACCATAAAAAAAAAAAAGGCTTTGTTTTGACTTGCATGTCCCTTTTTAAATTTACGTATTGCAAGAGATTTCTGATCTGAATCTTTGTTGAATAAAAAAGTTTGAAAAATATAACTCTTTATATTGTATTTTACTCATTTTTCATGTTTGCAAACCGTTTAGTTTTACATTTTTCAGAGAATCAACTTTTGGAATTGGAACATCACCTGGCTCAGACGGAGCAGATGCTGAGCGCTTTATTGACAGAGCTAGACCCCATATCCAACTGGCAAGTATAATATACTGCTTGTGTTAGAGTAAATGTCCTAAAGGATTTTAACCTCTTGCACCAATAGGATGTGGGTACTGTCTAACACAATACTGGGCCTAGCATACTGTGTTGATGTAGTAACAATGTCCAGCTCAGAGACATAGGTTCTGGTACTGCTTTGACAGCGGGAAACCACTGTCTAGGTGCTGAAGGCATCTGCCGTCATATGGTAAAGGAGCACTAATCCATACTCTGTTACCATATGAAGGCAGTCCGGATTGCCACAGTGGTAGGGAGGGAAGGAGGCAGCAATCGTAGGGGAGGGAGAGGAGGGTCCCTGTGTCAAAACCTTAAAGGGACAGTATACACTCATTTTCATATAACTGCATGTAATAGACACTACTATAAAGAATAAGATGCACAGATACCGATATAAAAATCCAGTATAAAAATGTTTAAAAACTTACTTAGAACCTCTTAGTTTAGCTCTGTTGAAAAGGTAGCTGGAAAGCCCACTGCAAGTGGGAAATAAGACACTCCCCCCCCCCCCCTTCTTTTGCATATGAAAAGACCCTTTACACAAACAGGAGCAAGCTGGAGAAGGTAGCTGACAGTATTCACATAAAACTTTGGGGCTTGGTTAGGAGTCTGAAAATCAGAGCAATGTTATTTAAAAATAAGCAAAACTATACTTTTAAAAAAAAAAAAAAAACTTTATGGGCTATATAAATAGATCATCTACAAAACATTTATGCAAAGAAAAAATGAGTGTATTATGTCCCTTTAAGAGGAGAGAGGGGGCTGGATCTCTTCACTACAGAAAATAAAAAACTGGTCTACCTACACTACAGTGATCACTTAGAGGAGGTGGAGCCCTACACTACTGAAAAAAATGGTTGATCTTTTGGAGGGGGAGGTGGGGAGGATGAGAAGAGACTACAGAAAAAGAAATAAATTTTTTTTAAAAATGACTGTTGCTGTTGACTAGTGGGAGGGAACACTACAGCAACTATTACAAATATAGTTTATTTTTTATGATTGCATTTGGCATACATCTGACAACCAAATGATGTCATGAAATATAACAAAATGGAACTAATACGTTGGGTTGTTTACTTTAAAAATTATATCTAGTTTTGTGGTCAATTTTTTTTAATTCATACCCTATGGGTCCTGGACCCATTGCTATAATGTGCCTAAAACTCAATTTTTTAGAAGTGTAGTGTGCAGCTGCAATTAGCAGCCTTCTAATTACCAAAACCAATGGTAAAGCCATGCATTTCTGCTATTACTGAGCAAAGGATAACCTAGAGAAGCTTTTACAACCATTTGTCTTATGACTGCCCAAGTTGTATGTTAATCATTTCAGTGAGAAACCCAATATTTTTCTTAAATTTTTTTTTTATCACATTTTGCATATATCTGACGGCCAAATGGTGCCATGAAGTATGGACCTAGATTAATATTTGTTTTTCTAGACTTTTACAAAATACGTGTGTGTGTGTGTGTGTATATATATAGTTTTGGGAGTCAATTTTCAGAATTTGGGGAGTTACCATATTGCATAATTTCACAACATGATCTACATAACTGCAGATAAAGACCTTACAATTATCAAAACTAATAAAAATATATATATTTATCTCAATGGACACATGTTGAGAGATTTTTATGCTAAAAAAAATATACATTGTTTTCATAACTAAGGCTCTATTTCTGTTTAAACAAGTGATGGCAAAAATGTTGAAAATTCATTAATAATTTGGTTAAGTTTTTCTCTAAAATTTCCAGTAGTGGAGGGTTTCAGAGAGATCAAACTTCATGTTCTATATATGCATATTGCACAAACTACTCCAAAAGGAGAAAAATACCTATGCACTGCAGGAAATCAGCGTAATTAGTATCTAATGGTTAGAAACATTTAAAAACAATGCATTTAATATGTTCACAATACAATTCATAAAATGTGTCCACATGTAATTCACATCAGCAAATAAAAAATAGTTTATGTAGTACCCACAAAAGAGCAAATCCACAGGTAAGGTTATTTGTCTTACTTACACCGGGAAGCTGCTTGTCTTAATCACAAGTGGTAAGCATCCTCATCTGGAGTGTGACCAGCGTTTTCAAATACAAGTCGTTACTTTGGTATCTCCATTTACAAACTACGGAAGCCTGGATAGATCATGAATAGAGCAACGCGTTTCGGCTCGAAGTAGCCTTTATCAAGCTCTAAAAACATAGCATATCCTTTTTCTTCTGTTTAAATATTTTTATTGGGCATATCAGTTTAACAATAATGCAACATATATTTTTAATAACAGATGAGCAATTTCTTGAAATAAAGAAGGAGAAAAGAAAAAAAACACATATATTATGTTGTAACAGTGACTCAGTATTTTCTAGGGTTAAAGAAAGGGGTACAGCGATTATACAGGGAGGGGTGGGAAGGAGTGAGGGTAAAAATATCCTATCTCATTCACATTGTTATAGATTCAAGTTATATCCTCTATTATAAATATAGCTCTAGACCCGATAAAGCAGATCAATATATTCCAGTGTACATTATATAGATTTCCAATCATATCAGTTCAATACAATAAATTGCCTAAGTTTCAAACAGTAACATGGAGCCTTTGCTCCCACAAGAATAATATGTTAGTTATGAAGTCTTGTTTACCTATGTAAGAGTAATACATTCTCTCAAGTGAGATGATATGGTCTACCTCTGAGACCCATTGGGAAAGAGTGGGTGTCTCTTGTGTCTTCCATAGTCTGGGAATCAACCTCTTAGCACAAGTTAGCATTATAAGGAGTAGTTTTTTACGATAAGCACATACAACCTGTGGGATGTGATTTAAGAGGATAGTGCATGGATGCAGAGGAATTTTTATACCCAAAACCTGATTTATGTTCTGTTCTATTTGTGGCCAGAAATCAGCCAGAGCCGGGCAAGACCACCAAATGTGGGTCATAGTGCCTACTTCTCCACATCTCCTCCAGCAACTAGAAGAGGGAGCAGGGTAAATAACTCGTAGGCGTTGGGGCATTAAATACCAACGTGCTATTATTTTATAATTCACTTTGGACATAGTCAGAGAGGTGGAGGAGTGAGTATTATGGAAACAACGCCTCCAATCTTCGTCATCCAAATCATTCAATAACTCCTCGTTCCACCTCGCCAAGTATGTGGGTCTTTTTTCTGGGAAGGAGCCTCTCAGAATTCTATATGTCATAGATAAATGTGCTTTTTCTATATTTGGGTTGGTAAATAGTCGTTCAAAGGATGTCAATGGTCTTAGTACATCTTGTTTATAAGGACTGCTGTTGATGGCATGTCTGATTTGTAAATATGCATATCAGTTTGAAAAGGAGATCCTAACTCTTCACTGAGTAGCATTCTTTCTTTAACCCCGGTTGAATCCGTGAGTAAATATATTGGGAGATTATGTAAGAGTATGTTTGTGGCAGTATGAGAAAGGAGATTATGTTGTAAAAACAGGTGGTTGCCGAATATCGGAGTTAAGGGGGATATTGAAGTGGATACTCCATTCAGATGAGCGATAACACAGTCCATTGTCTCGGGGGTGGCTTTATTGTAACCGTTGTTTTCTAGTGTATAGGGTCTGGAGTGTTTTGGAAGCCATGCTATGTCTCTCATATGTTTGACCTGGGACAGGTGGCTCTCTGTTTGTATCCATATTTTATCAGGAGGAGAATGATTCCAAGTGATTATTCTTGTTAAATGTGCTGCCTTGTAATCATTAGTTATATTAGGGACGTTAAGACCTCCATCTTCCTTGCTAAGATATAAAGTGTATTGTGCTATTCTGGGTCTTTTGTAAGACCAGATAAATGAATTTATCAGTCTCTGTTGAGTCTTGAGAAGTATTGGGCAGAGCCGAAGTTTGGAACAGCTATAAATATTTAGGTATTATCATCATTTTGACTGTATTGATCCTGCTCAACCAGGATAAATGTCCCTGCTTATGCCAGAAGTCCAGCAGATTTTTAACACTCACTTGGATAGAAATGAAATTCTCCGAAAATAACTTATCAATGTTTGTTGGGATCGTGAGACCCAAATATCTAAGTTTGTCTGTTATAGGGAATTTCGTGCATTGTGTGATGGCTTCTATTTCCTGTGACAGTAAATTAATTGGCATTAATCCAGATTTCTCCATGTTAATGGAAAAATGGAAACTTGTTTATAGTTTTCTAAAGTCTCAATTAATGTGGGTAGTGTTGTCATTGGGGATTGCAGAGTAAGGATCACATTGTCCGCGAATAGAAGGCATTTTTGAGTGATGTTGCCATATTCTATGCCTCATATATCTGGGTTATTCCTGATCTGTATTGCTAGTATTTCTACTGTGAGGGCGAAAAGCAGGGGTGAAAGGGGGCAACCTTGACGTGTGCCATTAGAAATGGGGAATGATTGTGAAATGGTATTTGTTTATTTTGACTTTTGCGCAGGGTTTGTGATATAAGGCTTGGATTCTGGTGATAAATGTATCAGAGAAGCCAAACTTCGATGGGGCTTTCCACATAAACTGCCCATCCACCCTATCGAAAGCTTTCTCCGCGTCGGTGGAGAGTAGGGCTAAGGGAGTGTCAGGGTGCCAGGAATCAGACTGAGACGAGAAGTGCAAAAATAATCACACCTTTTATTCATAGCAAAAAATAATAAAAAGTCAAATAACAAGCCAGGAGTCAAAACCAGAGCTGGTAGTCAGACGAGCCGAGTCAGAAGCCAAAGCGAATAGTCAGACGAGCCGGAATCAGGAACGAGGAGAACAGCAGAGTCAGGAACAAGCCAGGGATCAGGAAACAGTCAGGTAATACACAGGAACTCTCACAAACAGGTCTGAGACAACGCAAAGGCAAAGCATACTGAACACAGGCCCTTTAAATAATAAGTGATGACATCACAATTGTGAGACTGCATCCTGTCTCACATGGATGATGCACACCAGTCTGGCCATAAAAGCAAGTGTAGGAAATGAGCAGCATCCCCCCCACAATGCCCCATAGTCAGAAAGAGAAGTGAGTAAAATGGCTGCCAGCAGCACATGGCAAACAGGGAAAAAACCCTGACAGGGAGTGTGATAATCATGGGCATTTTGAAAGGAATGTAATAATCTTATCGTATTGTCTTTTGCCTCTCGTCCTTTAACATAACCCATCTGATCAGGGTGAATAATCTTTGGTAAGATTGCATTCAGCCTGTTCGCAAGAATTTTAGCGTAAAGTTTTATGTCTATGTTAATAAGTAATATAAAAATACCAAACATCACAAAACAAAATCAAAGTTAAATAAATGTGATGACTCCAAAAGAATCATAAAAGCAACATAAATAGAACGTGAAAAAAATTGAAAGTTCATATAAGGATATGCGTATTCTTGCTGGGAATCTTCTGTTTCTTTGTATCCTTAGAATCTTTCAGAGAAAAGAGAAAGAAATTGCAACATAGTGTGATTCTGTAACAATATCCAGAATATATACCAAACTTGTGGCCAAATGACTACTCGCATGGATTAGAGCTTATGCCCAAGCTCAAGGAAATGCGCACACCCACTTTATACTGGTGGGTAAACAGTACTCTCACGGCAAAGTAGTATAAAAGAATTTATTAAAATACAATAAAAGCGTCACAAATGCTTAACCTAACACCTATCACAGAGGTTAATAGAGCAGTAAATGCTTATTATTGCTCACAAAAGCAAACTCCACTGAAGGATGCAAGCGGATTCGGGCAGCAGAAATTTAACCGCTAAACCGTCCAACCTGAACACAGATGGGAGTAGCTCCTCCTTCCGGTGCAAGAGCAAGTGTAGAGACGCACAAGAGAGTTAAAAGTTCCGACGATCGTTTCGCTATGTAAGCTTTTTCAAGGAAATGATGTGCGCATGTCCTTTATCCAGTACTTGTTCTTAAAACGGATATCCGGAATTTTCTGTTGCCATTTTGGAAAAGGGCATAGATGTGATACAGTCCTTGAGTCCAGTTACTGTGTTTAACGTTCATATATGCTTATAACCATTAAGGAAAAACTTTTCTATATCTACAATGGGCTACATTATTTTTCAAATACATGTTTTTACATATTATCAATGCATTGCGGTACATAAAGATGCTTTAATTAACATTATTTCTTACTACCGGAATTATCTATTATTATCACAATGATTCTATTGTATTGCAGGCATACCATTAATGAGTGTATTTCATATCATCACCACATTTCTCAACATATAAAGAGACATAACTGCAAAAAACTCCTATCCTACTTATATACAAGGTTGCTGGGGATTTACCTCAGCAACCCTGAATAAATCAGTTGTTAGTCTTATAATACATGGTGTTCACTTCGGATGTAACATAATATTCTATTCCATCATAATTACATATATGGTGTACACTTCGGATGGAACATAATATTCTATTCCATCGTAATATCACAAGAAATGGTGTAACCCAAAATCTTTATTCAGACCATTGGGTATGAAGCTATCCATAACGTGTATCCACTTCATCTCCGAAGCTATCCATAACGTGTATCCACTTCATCTCCAAACGTCCCAATTGATTCTGTATATCTCCACCCCTCCAGCTTTGTTCTATTTTTCTTATCCCTAGAAATTCTAGGTCACTAATATTTCTATTATGTACTCTGTCAAAGTGTGCATATACTGTATGGTTCTGATAACCCTTTTCAATATTGTAAATGTGTTCGTTAAGTCTGTTTTTTAGAAGTCTGGAGGTATGACCTATGTAAATCAGATTGCACGAGCAACGTAACAAATACACCACATTTTTGCTGTTACAAGTAATAAATTGATTTATCTCATAATTTTTCTTTTTATCTGCCGATTGAAATTTACTGCATATTTTTGGTGCCTTTTTCATCCTTTGGCATGCATTACAGAATTGGCATCTCCTAAATCCTATTTGTAAAGGGGGTAACCAATTCTTATATGGTGTTGTATTTTGTTTATTTCTATCTTTATTCCCATGGGATAGTTGTAATTTTAAATTTGGTACTTTCTTAAACATAATATTTGGACCATCTCCCAGAAATTCGGTTAATCCCGAATCTCTGGGAAGAATTCCCCAATGTTTCTGGATGATGCCTCTTAGTCCATGACTCTGTGTACTATGTTGAAAGATTAACCTATTAGCTGTCTTGTTGTTCTCTATACTCCTCTCGTGTTTATTTTTGTTTTTATATTTTAATAGTTCAGCTCTATCCAAGTTTCTAACTTCCTCAATCTTCTCATCAAGAAAACTACTAGAATAATTATTTTCTAAAAAAAACGTCTTTTTAGAATTTTAGACTGGGTTTGATATTCTGCTTCCTCCTTACAATTTCGCCTGTGTCGGACAAATTGGCCTTTAGGGACATTTTTTAATCAATGTCTTTGGTGACAACTGTTTAGACTGATGTAATTGTTCACATCTATGCTTTTAAAATGATTCCTTGATTTCAGTATGTTATTTTCTATATATATTTCCAAATCAAGGAATTCCACTTTAGTTTTATCATAATTCCCTTTTAGAGACACCTGGAATTCATTATCTTTTAGATGTTCCATAAATTCTAACTGACTTTCATTGCCTGACCAAATAAGGAACAGATCATCTATATAACGGTGATAGGACACCAGATATTGCGCCCAGGGGGAGTTTTAGATGTTATTATTCTCCCAGTTTGCCATATAAAGGTTGGCATAACTGGGCGCAAATCTGGTGCCCATCGCCATGCCACTTACTTGGAGATAATATTCCTTATTAAAGCAAAAATAATTAGTTTCCAATATAATTTTAATCCCTTCCAGAATAAATTCAAGTTGTTTAGTATCCAGAGTTACGTCCTCTTTTAGAATATTCTTAACTGATGCAATACCAAGTTCCTTATTTATTATGGTGTAAAGTGATATGACATCGCTCGTAACTAACCACCATTCTTGATTTCATTCAATATTTTCCAAATGATTTAATATACTCATAGTATCTTTTAAGTATGATTTAGTGCTTCTCACATACCTCTGTAAATGTTGGTCTATATAGGCTGAAAGATTACTAGTTAGGGAATTAACACCCGACACGATTGGTCTCCCTGGGGGGTTATATAAATCCTTATGATCTTGGGGAGTACATAAAAGGTAGGAGTTTTGGGGAATTGAATAAATATATAGGAATATTCCTTTTTATTTAGAATTTTCTCTTTAAGCCCATTATTTAGATATTTTTCTAATTTTTTTTTGTATTCAAATATTGGATTGGAGTTTAGTTTTTTGTAAGTGTTGATGTCATTTAATTGTCTAAGGTATTCTTTATCATACTTTTCTTTGTCCATTATAACTGTGCCTCCGCCTTTGTCCGCAGGCTTAATTGTGATTCTACCATCACATTACTCAATTCAGTAAGTGCTATTTGTTCCTCCCTAGTCAGATTTGATCTATAATTCGTCTTTAAATTTTTTTATATCCCTATGGACCAGTTCTATGAAAGTCTCCATGGGAGCTGATTTATACTGGGCAGGGTTAAATGTGGATCTGTTACTCAATTCTACATGTCTATATATGCTTGGTTCCAGAGAATTATTTCTCACAATAGGGCTATTTGAAAAATACTTTTTAATGCATAAATTGCGTATGAATTTCTGTATTCCTATATAAGTATCGAATTTGTTAATCCTATAGCTTGTGGCAAAATTAAGTCCTCTATCTAAGACTGATGTTTGTGCTTCTGATAATTTCACACTAGACAAATTAAAAATCCCTTTTTGTGTTATATTTGTGTTCTTTTTTCTTACAGTTTTTTTCCGTTCTTTACCTAGTTCTCTACCCTGTCCATATTCCTTCTTCTCTTGTTGAACAGATCCGAATCTGTACGGGTATACCTTCTTTTTCCAGTTTCTAAAAAAACGTCCTCATCGTCTCCTGAATTACATCTGTTAAATTCCTCAAACCTATTGTATGTGTTAATTTCATTATGGTATTTTGCTTTTTGTTTTCTGAAGGGAATTTTTGGCTGTTGCCAACCATAATCTTCCCTCCTCTGTTGCTCATAACGTTGGTAATTACCTCTATTATGTTGATGAGTGTAGTTCCTACAGGGAGTGCAGAATTATTAGGCAAGTTGTATTTTTGAGGATTAATTTTATTATTGAACAACAACCATGTTCTCAATGAACCCAAAAAACTCATTAATATCAAAGCTGAATAGTTTTAGAAGTAGTTTTTAGTTTGTTTTTAGTTATAGCTATTTTAGGGGGATATCTGTGTGTGCAGGTGACTATTACTGTGCATAATTATTAGGCAACTTAACAAAAAACAAATATATACCCATTTCAATTATTTATTTTTACCAGTGAAACCAATATAACATCTCAACATTCACAAATATACATTTCTGACATTCAAAAACAAATCAGTGACCAATATAGCCACCTTTCTTTGCAAGGACACTCAAAAGCCTGCCATCCATGGATTCTGTCAGTGTTTTGATCTGTTCACCATCAACATTGCGTGCAGCAGCAACCACAGCCTCCCAGACACTGTTCAGAGAGGTGTACTGTTTTCCCTCCTTGTAAATCTCACATTTGATGATGGACCACAGGTTCTCAATGGGGTTCAGATCAGGTGAACAAGGAGGCCATGTCATTAGATTTTCTTCTTTTATACCCTTTCTTGCCAGCCACGCTGTGGAGTACTTGGACGCGTGTGATGGAGCATTGTCCTGCATGAAAATCATGTTTTTCTTGAAGGATGCAGACTTCTTCCTGTACCACTGCTTGAAGAAGGTGTCTTCCAGAAACTGGCAGTAGGACTGGGAGTTGAGCTTGACTCCATCCTCAACCCGAAAAGGCCCCACAAGCTCATCTTTGATGATACCAGCCCAAACCAGTACTCCACCTCCACCTTGCTGGCGTCTGAGTCGGACTGGAGCTCTCTGCCCTTTACCAATCCAGCCACGGGCCCATCCATCTGGCCCATCAAGACTCACTCTCATTTTATCAGTCCATAAAACCTTAGAAAAATCAGTCTTGAGATATTTCTTGGCCCAGTCTTGACGTTTCAGCTTGTGTGTCTTGTTCAGTGGTGGTCGTCTTTCAGCCTTTCTTACCTTGGCCATGTCTCTGAGTATTGCACACCTTGTGCTTTTGGGCACTCCAGTGATGTTGCAGCTCTGAAATATGGCCAAACTGGTGGCAAGTGGCATCTTGGCAGCTGCACGCTTGACTTTTCTCAGTTCATGGGCAGTTATTTTGCGCCTTGGTTTTTCCACACGCTTCTTGCGACCCTGTTGACTATTTTGAATGAAACGCTTGATTGTTCGATGATCACGCTTCAGAAGCTTTGCAATTTTAAGAGTGCTGCATCCCTCTGCAAGATATCTCACTATTTTTTACTTTTCTGAGCCTGTCAAGTCCTTCTTTTGACCCATTTTGCCAAAGGAAAGGAAGTTGCCTAATAATTATGCACACCTGATATAGGGTGTTGATGTCATTAGACCACACCCCTTCTAATTACAGAGATGCACATCACCTAATATGCTTAATTGGTAGTAGATTTTCGAGCCTATACAGCTTGGAGTAAGACAACATGCATAAAGAGGATGATGTGGTCAAAATACTAATTTGCCTAATAATTCTGCACTCCCTGTAGTGTCATGCTGAGAGTCATTATGTCTATACCCCAGATGAGGATTTTCTTCATTTCTATATGCATAATATTGCTCCCTTTCTCTCTGTGCCAATGTGCTATTATTATGTTTAAGTTATTTTTACCAGGATTTTTGTTTGTGTACCCATACCCACTATCTTTCGCTTGTTATCTCAGTGTTTTCAAAAAAAATCATCAGCACAAGAAGTAGTGATGCGTCTACTATTAAATAGTGCCATTTGACTATATTAGAAATTTTTTTCAATGTGCGTGTACTAAGTAATACTGCTAGACCTATCTGCAGTGACAAATCAACTAAATTGTGACAATTATGCAGAATTAACTACAAATTACTAATAATAGTGTACAGGAATCTCTTACAAAAGTGACTAAATAACAGATGTGTCTATGCAGCAGTGTGAAACCAACTTATCAAAATTGCCGAAATTATACGGTTACACCTTTATATGGCAAACTGGGAGAATAATAACATCTACAACTCCTCCTGGGCGCAATATCTGGTGTCCTATCACCGTTATATAGATGATCTGTTCCTTATTTGGTCAGGCAATGAAAGTCGGTTATTAGAATTTATGGAACATCTAAAAGATAATGAATTCCAGGTGTCTCTAACATGGAATTATGATAAAACTAAAGTGGAATTCCTTGATTTGGAAATATATATAGAAAATAACATACTGAAATCAAGGAATCATTTTAAAAGCATAGATGTGAACAATTACATCAGTCTAAACAGTTGTCACCAAAGACATTGGTTAAAAAATGTCCCTAAAGGCCAATTTGTCCGACTGAGGCGAAATTGTAAGGAAGCAGAATATCAAACCCAGTCTAAAATTCTAAAAAGACGTTTTTTAGAAAATAATTATTCTAGTAGTTTTCTTGATGAGAAGATTGAGGAAGTTAGAAACTTGGATAGAGCTGAACTATTAAAATATAAAAACAAAAATAAACACGAGAGGAGTATAGAGAACAACAAGACGGCTAATAGGTTAATCTTTCAACATAGTACACAGAGTCATGAACTAAGAGGCATCATCCAGAAACGTTGGGGAATTCGTCCCAGAGATTCGGGATTAACCGAATTTCTGGGAGATGGTCCAAATATTATGTTTAAGAAAGTACCAAATTTAAAATTACAACTATCCCATGGGAATAAAGATAGAAATAAACAAAATACAACACCATCTAAGAATTGGTTACCCCCTTTACAAATAGGATTTAGGAGATGCCAATTCTGTAATGCATGCCAAAGGATGAAAAAGGCACCAAAAATATGCAGTAAATTTCAATCGGCAGATAAAAAGAAAAATTATGAGATAAATCAATTTATTACTTGTAACAGCAAAAATATGGTGTATTTGTTACGTTGCTCATGCAATCTGATTTACATAGGTCGTACCTCCAGACTTCTAAAAACCAGACTTAACAAACACATTTACAATATTGAAAAGGGTTATCAGAACCATACAGTATCTGCACACTTTGACAGAGTACATAATAGAAATATTAGTGACCTAGAATTTCTAGGGATAAGAAAAATAGAACAAAGCTGGAGGGGTGGAGATATACAGAATCAATTGGGACGTTTGGAGATGAAGTGGATACACGTTATGGATAGCTTCATACCCAATGGTCTGAATAAAGATTTTGAGTTACACCATTTCCTGTGATATTACGATGGAATAGAATATTATGTTCCATCCGAAGTGAACACCATGTATTATAAGACTAACAACTGTTATTATCTCAAATATATATGAGTTGTATTTATCAGTGTTTAACCTTTTCAAGTGGTTTTCATATTAAACATGTAAAATACAAGATGTAATTGGTTACATCTACTAATGCCTAACCTTCCTAAGAGTTTTTTTCCTGACATACTCTAGCAATAAAGTTTAAAATCTTAGGTGTATATACCGATAAAGGATTCATAAGAATGCAGGCTCGACTAACAAAGGATATTAACAAAGGATATTTACAAGACAAACTGAGTTAAGTAGCGTACATTTATTCAGGGTTGCTGAGGTAAATCCCCAGCAACCTTGTATATAAGAAAGGAGTTTTTTGCAGTTATGTCTCTTTATATGTTGAGAAATGTGATGATGATATGAAATACACTCATTAATGGTATGCCTGCAATACAATAGAGTCATTGTCCTAATAATAGATAATTCCGGTAGTAAGAAATAATGTTAATTAAAGCATCTTTATGTACCGCAAAGCATTGATAATATGTAAAAACATGTATTTGAAAAATAATGTAGCCCATTGTAGATATAGAAAAGTTTTTCCTTAATGGTTATAAGCATATATGAAAGTTAAACACAGTAACTGGACTCAAGGACTGTATAACATCTATGCCCTTTTCCAAAATGGCAACAGAAAATTCCGGATATCCGTTTTAAGAACAAGTACTGGATAAAGGACCACACGGACATGCGCACATCATTTCCTTGAAAAAGCTTACATAGCGAAACGATCGTCGGAACTTTTAACTCTCTTGTGCGTCTCTACACTTGCTCTTGCACCGGAAGGAGGAGCTACTCCCATCTGTGGTCAGGTTGGACGGTTTAGCGGTTAAATTTCTGCTGCCCGAATCCGCTTGCATCCTTCAGTGGAGTTTGCTTTTGTGAGCAATAATAAGCATTTACTGCTCTATTAACCTCTGTGATAGGTGTTAGGTTAAGCATTTGTGACGCTTTTATTGTATTTTAATAAATTCTTTTATACTACTTTGCCGTGAGAGTACTGTTTACCCACCAGTATAAAGTGGGTGTGCGCATTTCCTTGAGCTTGGGCATAAGCTCTAATCCATGCGAGTAGTCATTTGGCCACAAGTTTGGTATATATTCTGGATATTGTTACAGAATCACACTATGTTGCAATTTCTTTCTCTTTTCTCTGAAAGATTCTAAGGATAACAAAGAAACAGAAGATTCCCAGCAAGAATACGCATATCCTTATATGAACTTTCAATTTTTTTCACGTTCTATTTGTTGCTTTTTATGATTCTTTTGGAGTCATCACATTTATTTCACTATAGTGATATGAAACTGCATATTTTGGGACTATATATATTTTGCAACCTCAAGGAGTCGATAAATTGCTGTTACCAGGTCAGGATTGGCTTAAAATCTTTTTACTGAGATCGGGCAGCGTGAGTACTGCTCCTAAGATGGCGGAGGTGGCCACGTGGGGAACGAAAGTGCGACATGGTCTTGAACTCTGCTTACAGAAAATTGAGCAGAACCTAACGGCTGAGATAATATCTGTATTCGCAACGGCTGTTTGGGACAAAAACAGCCTAGTGCCACATAGCGCAGATGAGGGGGCCGGTGCGCTGCAGCTGACCTGGGCTGAGGGAATGACCTCACAGACATTTGACTCTACATTGGAGCGGATGATTGCCGCCGGAGCTCTCCATCCTTGAGCTCTGTACTGAGTTCCCGGGAGATATGTGGAGAGTCGGCTCTGAGCTGTCCGATCGAGATGACTTTTCTCCGGTGGTCCGAGGATGAACTAGAAGAGAACTGCACAAGTCCTGGGGTGCCGCTGATTAAAGTTACCAAAGCCGGGTTCTCAGATGGCGATGTGAGTCATGCTTCGGCTATCCACGCTGACACATTGTTGGTAGAGGTTGTGGATCTTATGTTTTTAGGAGAGCGGTGGCAACTAGATGGTGGTAAAGGGAAGCTCCCACACACAATCCACGGCCCTACAAGATTAGAGACTTTACAACCAATGTCCTGCTCACTCTACATTAGGCCCCAACGAGGACGCTTAGGAGTCGGATAGAGTTAAAGAAAATATGGCATCCCACGCCATTCATTCTCTCTGGGACCTATATTACCCAGTAACATGGACATTAATGTGGTTATGAAGCTGGCATTGATATGTTGAATTTTGAGACAAGCACAGGACTATATTATAGAGACTATTGATATAACCGTGTCTGATAATACTAGGTTTTGTTGCATGACATACATGGTTTTCTTTTCCATAATTGTACTTTGAGGGGTAGAGAGGTTCCTAAACCAGGGACACAATTTATTTGTACAGCACACACCTCTGACGCATGGTAATCTACACTCTTTATATTTAGGTTTTCATAACCATGTGTATACATATTATAGTAAGTGCTAGGTTTATTTCAGGTAAAATTATACTGACAGTCAGGGTAGAGTTGCATTCACCACTGAAGGAAATTATGTGCAACTGATATTGACCTGTCTCTGGCAATTCTATAAAGTGAACACCACAATAGTTTTAGCTATTGCTAGATACTACCAGTATTGTCATGCTCAATCTCACAAACTAGAATAGGTCATAATATGTTTGGGAGCAGGCTCAATATGTTTGAAATATTATTTATATAAGCAGTCCTTTTGTTTACTGCAACTGCCCTTTTATTATGCGATACTCCACAACTAAGTTGAAGGTCCACCCATTGGTGTTAGTATGTCACGATACCAGTTCTGATGACATGAAATATGTATGGCACAACAAGTTACAAAGTTAAACAAATAGTTAAACTTATTTCTAAGCAGTTACTCCCCTGTTACATGTTTGTACTGAGTTATATATAACTTTGAGAAAGCCGAGTGTACGGCGAAACATGTTAGGGTAATGGTGAGGAGTCAGGGAGCTTCTGTGTTTGTTAGGGCTAGCTAAACCTGGGGTAACATTTGTTATTAAACTATTTGTTCAGTTGTAACGCTTACAGGCAATTATAAGTAAACTTTTGCAATTATGCAGGAGAGGTTCATGAGAACATACTAAACTGAACAATGACTTTTACAAAATCTTGTTAATGATAACTTTATATAATGAGCACTAAGCAGGGCAATCTTTAACTGTAAAATATTTTGCTAACCGAAGCTTGTTAACCCCTTAATGACCACAGCACTTTTCAATTTTCTGTCCGTTTGGGACCAAGGCTATTTTTACATTTTTGCTGTGTTTGTGTTTAGCTGTAATTTCCCTCTTACTCATTTACTGTACCCACACATATTATATACCGTTTTTCTCGCCATTAAATTAACTTTCTAAAAATACCATTATTTTCATCATATCTTATAATTTACTATAAAATATTTTATAAAATATGAGGAAAAAATGGAAAAAAACACACTTTTTTTAACTTTGACCCCCAAAATCTGTTACACATCTACAACCACCAAAAAAAAAACATGCTAAATAGTTTCTAAATTTTGTCCTGCGTTTAGAAATACCTAATATTTACATGTTCTTTGCTTTTTTTGAAAGCTATAGGGCCATAAATACAAGTAGCATTTTGCTATTTCCAAACTACTTTTTTTCAAAATTAGCGCTAGTTACATTGGAACACTAATATCTTTCAGGAATCTCTGAATATCAATTGACATGTATATATTTTTTTTTAGAAGACATCCCAAAGTATTGATCTAGGCGAATTTTGGTATATTTCATGCCACCATTTCACCGCCAAATGCGATCAAATACATAAAATCGTTCACTTTTTCACATTTTTTTTCACAAACTTTCGGTTTCTCACTGAAATTATTTACAAACAGCTTGTGCAATTATGGCACAAATGGTTGTAAATGCTTCTCTGGGATCCCCTTTGTTCAGAAATAGCAGACATATATGGCTTTGGCATTGCTTTTTGGTAATTAGAAGGCCGCTAAATGCCGCTGCGCACCACACGTGTATTATGCCCAGCAGTGCAGGGGTTAATTAGGGAGCTTGTAGGGAGCTTGTATGGTTAATTTTAGCTTTAGTGTAGTGTAGTAGACAACCCAAAGTATTGATCTAGGCCAATTTTGGTATATTTCATGCCACCATTTCACCGCCAAATGCGATCAAATAAAAAAAAAACGTTAAATTTTTCACAATTTTAGGTTTCTCACTGAAATTATTTACAAACAGCTTGTGCAATTATGGCACAAATGGTTGTAAATGCTTCTCTGGGATCCCCTTTGTTCAGAAATAGCAGATATATATGACTTTGGCGTTGCTTTCTGGTAATTAGAAGGCCGCAAAATGCTGCTGCGCATCACACGTGTATTATGGCTAGCAGTGAAGGGGTTAATTAGGAAGTTTGTAGGGAGCTTGCAGGGTTAATTTTAGCTTTAGTGTAGAGATCAGCCTCCCACCTGACACATCAGACCCCCTGATCCCTCCCAAACAGCTCCCTTCCCTCCCCCACCCCACAATTGTCCCCGCCATCTTAAGTACTGGCAGAAAGTCTGCCAGTACTAAAATAAAAGCTTTTTGGGGGGTTTAGGTTTTTAAAAAAAAAAATAAAAAAAATTCTTCTGCTGTGTAGGACCCCCCTTAGCCTCCAACCTCCCTGATCCCCCCCCAAAACAGCTCTGTAACCTTCCCCATCTGCCTTATTGGGGGCCATCTTGGGTACTGGCAGCTGTCTGCCAGTACCCAGCTTGCACAAAAAAGGGCTTTTTTTTTTCTTAGTTTTTTTTTTTCTGTAGTGTAGCTTCCCCAAACCCCCCCCACCACCACCACAAACCCCCACCACCTCATTGATCGTTTTTTTGTTTTTTTTTTAACTTTTTTTTAACTGATTGCCTTTTTAAACCTTCTTTATTTTACACCTTTTTCTGTAGTGTAACGGTTCCCACCCTCTCCCTCCCCGTGCACGCGCCGCCCCCGCCCTCCCGTGCACGCGTGCGCGCCCACGATCCCGCCCCCCTCCACATCTCCAGGGCCATCGATACCCGCCTCCCGGTACTGCTCCCACCCACCAACGAAGGAAGCCACCGATCTCCGGTGCAGAGAGGGCCACAGAGTGGCTCTCTCTGCATCGGATGGCTTCAAAAGGTTATTGCAGGATGCCTCCATATCGAGGCATCACTGCAATAACCGGAAAGCAGCTGGAAGCAAACAGGATCGCTTCCAGCTGCTTTCCACACCGAGGACGTGCAGGGTACGTCCTCAGGCGTTAACTGCCTTTTTTTTGAGGACGTACCCTGCACGTCCTTGGTCGTTAAGGGGTTAATAAAACGGATCGAGATATAGCACTAAGGTACAAATCTCAATAGCAGTGTAACTTAAAGACATTCTTATAGCAGTTAAGTACAAGCCAGACTGTTGTTAGACAAAGACAGACTACACACTAAATATCAGGGTGTCTAATCAAAGACAAAACTTTAATCCTGTTGTATAAGCGCATTCATTTATATATCTAACCCAGCTGTGTTAAACTTGCATAACTTATATGGACACGATTTACTAATATTATAGAGGCAAATTACACACAAGCCGGCTACCAACTTAAGTACACCTGTTATATATTTATGTCAATACAAACATATGCTGTTTTGCAAACTTAGTGCAAACAGAGGCATCGGTTGAATACCTATTTTTGTAATATGAATAGTAATGTCTGATGTGATTCACTAACGCTACAGAAACAAACCATAAAATTATTGGTTAGAAATCCAATGTAGTATGCTGCACAAATATTTGCTGCTCACAAAACGGTATTATAGTGCAATAAATTACACAGCTAAGCACAGCATCAAACGCTGTTCTTTCTCATTTGCACATCAGAGGTTATTCACTATACAGCAAACCTATACAAAGCTGCAGCATTAGTGGCTCATTGAATTGTGAATACTAAATCACATTTTGGCAGGCCAATATCAGTACCTTAAACTTGATGCAATAGAATTAATTTTTTTTTAAAAACATGAGATTACTTGCAATTACTGGTAAGCCTACAAACATATGTGAATAGAACCAATATCCTTAGGAATCTTCACAAACAAACATATAATAGCTGCAATTTGCAATTACTATAGACCAAAAGATACTATTTGTATTTAGTAACTGCTACAAATTAAGGGACAGCTGTTTATACAATCATTTTCACACGTATGGATCAAATTCATATTTTTTTGATAAGCTAAGGTATAATGTTGTAGTCTGTAAGATATTCAACAGACAAACATAAATACTTTAAGTATGCACCAATCACACTGACAACTAATGATTTTTGCTCTATTTACATTTATGTGCTCAATATAACCTTGAATATATTCTATTAACAAGGAAATTGGGGTAAAACTTCAACATTTTTGGCTTTAGTTGTTTTTTCACTGTAAAAAATATATGGTGTAATCAAGCTTGGGATAACTAACTGTATAAATATGATCAACACAAGATATATTGGTTATCTCTAAAATTACAGTGACTTACTATACCTAGCCTAAGTTATTTATACCCCAACGTCGAATTGTTAGACACTAACACTACAGTGTTGTAAGATACATTTATGTATCACGCCTCAGGTAGCTATTGTTTTTAATTGCACATCCCTTTATTTTATCTCTTGTTTTTTTGCGTAATTAGTAAAAGTTATGTTTTAATTATTCTAGCGTATTCCCCTTACCATTTGGCACTCTATCTTTCTACACATATATACACAATTTGTGTCAGATGACTACAAGAGTGCTATTCGTGTATTCTTCCTTGGTCTTTTTGCCCATGTTCTGTCGCTAGAAATATTATGTTTGTCAGGTTATATACTCTTCAAAGAAGGGGAATATGATTATCCTTAGTTCACCATTATAGACTGCTTGAGATATATGGAAAGGCTCCTCCACCTAAACCTAGCAGGATATGCGACATGGTTTGCTTATTAATAATACCTCTGTTATTCCCTTTACGCCTTTCCTGTCGATATTGGGAGTGTATTAATTTACATATCCTATATGTCGTATTATAATATACCTATTGGCATATCGCTATAGATAATGTTTATACACATTTGGAGTATTAGAGAGGGCTAACATAGCTAGGCTGAGACTCCTATAGGTAATGGTTGTCCTGCTGTGCCGTCAGCGGCCGAGATGGCGCAGCCTAGATCATAACTATAATTTTTAAGAGGAAGTCCTAAACTGTTTTAATCTCTTCCTGCCCTAATAGACACTGTTACATATTAATCTACACTAGTACTCCTGTAACCCTTTTTGGAAGTAATTTGTAGCCCCAGTTGAGAATACAGTTCCTGTGGGATAAATGACAGACGATAATGACCTCCTCATATAATTGTAAATGTTTCTGGTATAATATGGTAGGATCCTGTACACTATTGTTATTGTTCATATAAGGTCAATAAGATGTATTCTGATGACTCTTATTTTATTTGATCCATCTGGACATAAGGCAAATTGTATATATTGAGGGGTTCAACTGAGTATAGCACTTACTGTCTAATGTAGACCCATAGCACAAGGAACACTCTTAATGGGTTATATTCTGGCCCTTAACTTACTGGACTACATTGCCTCTACTGATATTACTGTGCAAGCCTACTCTCCCTCTCCCACATTGGGCTTACTTGGTAAGCGTAGGAAACTGTATCCCCTAGAACAAGACAGTAGCTATATTATTTCTTTTTCTGCCTCATAAACACTATTCTCTGGCCCTGTGGGACATATTCAAGTATGTATTTGCCTTACTTACGTTAGTACATAGGTTTTTATCTAATACAATATCCCCTGGTTTATAGGGATATTAGATCTCATAATATTTTCCTGCCGACTGTATCTCCCCTCATCCTTTCCCGCTCTCCATTTGAGAGCGGGTCATATCCACTATCCCTTACCCGTCTGTGTCCAGTGGTGACAACAACCCCAGAGGGGAGATATTACATAAGGCCTTTTACCATACAGATCCAATGGTGCTATATTCCTTTATTGACCAGGTCCTAAACTTATATTTACTTTTGTTTTTTTATTAAAGCCTCACTCCCTTTGATTTTACTCCTGTTCCCCCCCCCCCCCCCCCCCGACACCATTGAGCCAACTTTGTAGGCAAAGGAAAATTAATCCTTTAGAAACATTTATTTTCTTGTTACATGACAACCATCTAATTTATTCATCATCATTATTTCCTGCTAATGAACCCAGCATATTGAGATATTAGATATACGTAGATGTTGATTTAATTGTTCTTCTATTGATAATGAGGATGTGTTGATGAGTACACCACATTTATTTCCAAGAGATTGACATGTTATTCATGATGGTTGACACTTATTTCATACTTATTGTTGATATATGTATTCAATGTTATATCTTATGCTAATCCCAAAAGTGACTATAGACCTATTTACTTGCCTCCGGCGAGTATTTATATCATATCATGGTCCAAGAGTGGCCTACTGTTTTCAGAGGAGGTATATACTTATATAAAAATTAAAGGGACACTGTACCCAAAAATTTTCTTTCGTGATTCAGATTGAGGATGACATTTTAAGCAACTTTCTAATTTACTCCTATTATCACATTTTCTTCATTCTCCTAGTATCTTTATTTGAAATGCAAAAATGGTAGTTTAGATGCCGGCCCATTTTTGGTGAACAACCTGGGTTGTCCTTGCTGATTGGTGGATAAATTCATCCACCAATAAAAAAGTGCTGTCCAGAGTACTGAAACAAAAAAAAAGCTTAGATACCTTCTTTTTCAAATAATGATAGCAAGAGAACGAAGAAAAATTGATAATAGGAGTAAATTAGAAAGTTGCTTAAAATTGCATGCTCTTTCTGAATTACAAAAGAAAAAAATTGGGTTCAGTGTCCCTTTAAGATATCGTTATTTTTGCCCATTATACTTTGAATCTGTATTTCCTTGATTATACATTATCTACTACTGTGAATGATATCCCAAGGTGTGTAATGTTCAAGCTTTGGCAATTTTTCATACGCTGTATATGTTTATAATATCGTCAATAAAAAATAAAATGGGGAAAAAAAAACCAAACAGAAGTAATACTGCGGTATCTAATCCACAATGGTCATAATTCTAATAACCAACCTAACAATTTGATATATCTTTATCAAATCTAAGTGAATAAATAGCATTTATACGCACAATCTATCTGAGAATCACCGCCCCTTACAATCCAAATTATTGGATATTAAACAGGGAGATCTGACAATAAGTTCACGCTATAAAGGCCAGATTAATAATCAAGAAATCTCACAGTTAATTAATTTCAGCTATAAATGATAGTCATTTTAAATGTTTGTGTTGACCCATCTTTTAAAAAGTGTAATAAAAGCTATATTTTAACCCAAAAAAAAAAATTGTATGAAGAGGACAAAATACATCATGAACATAAATATTGCAATGTATTTTTACTATGCATAATTAAATATTTTATGAGGAATCTGATTTGCGTTATGTATGTCCTTATATATTATATGTATGATTTTGTGATATGTTGGTCTTTAGTAACTTAAACAAATGTTACATATTTTTATTTAATAATGTTGTTAAAAATGGGCAAAGCCTAAAGTACATTGTCAAGGAGCTCTGCAGTTACTACACACTTTATGATGACAATGTGTCTTTAAGAATGACTAACCAGATCCAAAAAGCACAGTGGAGGGCTTCTTTATAAAGTTATATGAAGCTATTTCTATAAAGAAAAATGTGTAATCGTATGCTCCTAGCACCTTGGGAGTAAACTCCTCTCTCCAATGCCCCTGTATTTATGTGGTTTATAAAGGAGAACCATTGCTCCTTAAAGAAAAGCTACTTGATACCTAGTGATACAGGTGATGGGACAGGTGCCCCCAGACATCCCTCTAAGTACTGTGAAGGTCAAGACAGGACATGGCCCCCTCCTGTTGCTTGCGATTCATTGTGTATACCTATTTATGGTAACAGAAGACAACCCTTTTTGTCCATAGTATCCAGGATATGCTTAAGAATAAAACGATTGTTTCATATTTTACCTCCATGTTCTACTACAGAGAACATTTTACAGAATGTTCTTGAGAAGGGAGTAGGAAGACCCAGAATGAAGACCTGAAATGATCTGTAACACATAAAGGTTTTACCCAATGTTGTCCAAATATTACATAGTTTTCTCTTTGACTTGGTGGATTGTCAGGTTCATTCATTATGTCTTTGAGAAGTGCTATTTTTAGGCTTGGCACTATTATTATTATTATTATTATTATTATTATTATTATTATTATTTATATAGAAAACATAGCCTAATTCTAGTGCACAACCCTTTATATATTTGTTTTATCTTTTGTCTTAGTGTTAATTCATTGGGAAATGAGCAGAAAGGAGACCTTATGAACCAGCTACAGTCCATCAGACAACTAATGAAAAAAAGTGGAATGAATACATCTTCTCTCAATCATCCAGGTATAACATATAACATTTTTTTCTTTTATTGGCAGTTGAAACAAGGCAAATGTTAACTAACAGGACTGTAATGTACACAATTACTGCTTCTATTTATTGGCAACCTTGATATGCTTAGAAAACCAATATTAATACCTAATGTCTCAGTGTGAGGATGAATTCTTATATAATTAAGTGCCACTTGGAGTAATCGTTGACATGCATCTTCCTACTAGCTTTAGCTCATATCGAGCCAGGGTAGCACTTATTTTGAGAGAAGGAAAATTGTCCACCATACTGGACCCCTGAATGAATTGATTTAACATTAATTAATTGTGTTTACTTTGATACTCTTGCGTTATCTTATGAATCCTGGATGATGGATTAGTACAAAGTCAACCTAAATAGTTGAAAACTAACCTAGGCTTGTGGAAACAGTGAGTGCAAGACCTTCATACCAAGTGATTCTTGAGAATGTTAACTCCTGAGCAAAAAAACTAAAAGAATGTGTGCATTGAATACCAAGAGGTTGCTTGCACTGTACATTTAAAGGGACAGTTTACTCAAAAATCTTCTCCCCTTTAAATTGTTCCAATGATCCATTTTACCTGCTGTAGTGTATTAAATTGCTTTCAAGCAGAGTGGATAAAAATCAATGATTTTATGTTTTTTTTTTTATTATTTAACCCTTTGAGTGCTAATTACGGCTCTGAGCCGTCGCAGAGTTTCCCACTCTGGTGCTAATGACGGCTCGGAGCCGTCACTAGCACTCTCCCACCTTGAGGGAGATCTGGTGGCTCCTACCCCGGCGATCGTGCCTGTAGAGTGGTGACGTCACGCGCAATAACGTGATGATGTGACCGCGCAACTTTATTTATGCTTAACAATGTTAAGTATAGGAGCAGGGGGCATGCTGCTTAGAAGCCTGTATCTCTGGCATCTAAGCAGCTACAGACCCCCAAGACACACCTTTGGAAACCTTTCCAATAGTGTAAGTCTTGGAGGTCTGAAAAAAATAAAAAAATAAAGTTTAAAAAAAAAAATTGTTCAACAAATAAAAAAATTAAAAAAACATTAAAAAATCTTAGCACCCAGGTGGGAAAGTGCTTAGCACTCAAATGGTTAAATAGGATTTTTTTTAAATAGGATTTTGTGTTTTTTTTAATAAAATGCTTTTTTTATAGTTTCTATTTAAGTTATATTATAATCCAACGGTTATGTAGCATGAGGATATGTATATTCATGGCTGTAATGTTTAAGTTTTTTGTAAATTAATTCCATTAGTCCATTCACAATGTCATTCCCTTCCAGAGGTTTCTATAAGGTTACTTTTGGCTTGTTTTTCTGTCTAGAAGATATCACATTCTTGGTTTTGTAGTTTTCAAAATTGTGAATTTGTGTCTGCAGAAATAACATGCTTCTTCTTCACAGCAAAAATGTTATAAAATAAACTAACTTGAGAAATAGACCTTAAAGGGACAGTCTAGTCAAAATTTAAACTTTCATGATTCAGATAGGGCATGTCGTTTTACTTTTATCATCAAATTTGCTTTGTTCTCTTGGTATTTGGAGGGGGGGGGAATCTAACACCCTACTTGCGCGTAATCTCGATCGCATATTCCCATGTGCACTAACCCACCCCCCCACCCCCATGTTCTTCACATACAGGAATATGTTCTATTTATTCATAAATAAATATTATGATTATAATTAATCATCGCTTTAACCATGAAGCTAAAGTAACAACTGAAGGCCTCTGACTCGACAAAATATAATATGTACTTTAAATACTTTACCTGCAAATGTATACTGCAGTGCCTTTCCAACTCCCCCCACACATTTCCTTCTATGGCTATATTTATATCAATTGTTCTTTGGGTAGAATGAAAAAGTGAATAGGGATTATCTGATGGAGCATGCCTAGAAGCTGTGAACACAGTTGAAATACAATGACTGTGTCTAAACACTGATAAGAGGGGTGGAGTTGACTGTTCTAGGCAGCTAAGCTATGTAATTCATTTTGCTTATTTTTGAAAATTATTTTAAAATACTTGCCAGCAATTTTTAAACCTTTTTTTTTTTTTTTTTTATATGCAAACTATTATTAATTAGTTTAGCCCTTTTAGGATATAGACAGATCTCAACCTATTTCATGTCCCTTTAATACAACAAAAATACAAAGAGAGTACCTTTTATCCTAATAGAAAGATACAAAATCGGATTAATCGGATCAGAAGAAGAGCTTGTAAAACTCTTAGAAAAAAATAAGGTTATCAGAAAGAGAAAATGTATTTAATAATTACTTCGACTAGATTTAGAACAAAAATCTGCATATCAAAGGCCTTATAAGAAATTTGCTACAGGCTGCTTTGCCTGAATATGGCCTCAACTATCTTGTTCAAAAACAGAAAAAAAAAAGGATATTGACTCAGTGGTAAAGACTAATTAGGAAGACTGAACATCCAATTTAGAACCAGTTCTGCATGATCAAGTTGGAGCAATTAGAATGAAAGATTAGCGATAGTGCTCGATTGTAACTAAAACTCTTAGTAGTACAACAGGTAAAAAAGTAAGGTAGATGAAATAACAAATAGCTACTGGAGTCCACAGAAACTGAGATCAATTATTCCTGGCTCTGACAAAGCATCTGGAATAGAGAGAGATTATCAAGAGACCATAAGGTCTAAATGTCAACTGATAGAAACCCTGTAAAAGGAGAAAACCATCCCTTAGTTGAAGAAACTTAGAAATTAAACAATTATCAGGCCAAGACAAATTCAAGTGACTTCCATCATAGATTAGGAAACTAGAGTTTCACTTCCAAAAAAAAAACTGTCACAGCAGTGATATTGACTGAAAAAAAACAGACAAGTATCTATTTTAAGAAAAAGGTCAAGTTGGAGAAGTACTTGGATATTAATTGGTAACCTTGCCTCCTGAGGATAATAATTAATAAAAAAATATCTTAGCATTCAGTAATAAGACATCTGAAAAATGTCAGTTGGATTTAAACACAGGAGCACTTGATGATTTTAAAAAAAAGAGATGTAAATAGCCCAGCTACAAACTGTAACGGTCGTGCTAAGTCAGTGCACAAAAAAACATAAAATACACGACTCCCCCTCAATGACAAACGGTTAAATTCCTTTTACTGTGTATTTATCAGAGATATAAGGTTGCACTGAGATGAAAGCCCAGGTAAATTAGCTGAATAGTAAATAGCACCCATTACCACATAATAAGTAAAATTCCATAATTACTAGACTTGGTATGAAAAGTCTAAGTACTAAAAGTGGAATTGGTCTGTTACATGTGTATGTCCTCTGGCTATGATGTACCTAATAGCCTGTGGGCTATGTAAGCACAAGTAATGTCTGCACTTACCTCTGATGCACCCACTCCTACGGTGTTAACCAGCTGCGGAAATACACTGCTTCCGGTAGAGAGCCCATCCAATGCTGTGTATCTCACAGTAGAGGATTCATGTGTAGAGTATAGCGACCACCTAACGGGGGGCTAAGGGACCTGTCCCCGCAAAACATTTGTGGCAGACTTGTGACTAACTCCTCAATTGTTGTCATTGTGTCACTGCCCAATACTCCAGTCTCCTCTCTGAGGGTAAAATAGGTCTCAAATCAATCTGAGTACCCCTCTCAATAAAGAATCTGGAGCACCTCAATTCTTCTCCTTCCTCTTGTGGAGGCAAATAAAAGACTAGAATACCCGATTAATGGGAGAGATTAAGTGCTTTTAAAGCTTTAGGAATATTTCCCTCCTCTTAGTGACCAGGAGTTGAATCCCAGGAGTAATGACTTGTGGACCTTTTTATAAAAGAAAACGGCATTAGTTGTAAAGCATAAAAAGTAGGCATGGGCATTTGGCTTTGTTAGCATCCAAATTTGTTTAGAAGGTGGCTGTTCAAAGCATTTGACTCTCTTTTTGGAGCTGGATTTATTATTTTGAAATTGCGACACACTAAGATCGATGGCAATACAGAGCTTAGTGTGTTGTACTTACACAAGAATAAATCCACCTCTGAAAAGGTGCTTATGCCTCAGAAATGTCCATATATAAATGCAAAGCTACACTGACAATCATTGAATAAGCTTGCAAATACACACTTAAATAAACAGATATATATATTAAACAGTATTCCTTTGGTAAAAACAAATATGTTAGCTCAAAGTACCTCATCCTTCTTGTGAAAGGAAGTAAGACAGTGCTCAAATGTAGTGTTAAAAATAAATGATAAAAGGTAAAATCCATTTAAATATAAACCTATTGCAATGATTTCTGCCAAGTACAAGCAACTGCTTATTGCTTTTTTTATTACAACAATAAAACAGACTGTTTAACATCCCTTTAAGAGATGAGTGGATCAACTTTACTGTGCAAATTTGAATATACGCAACAGTAAACTATGCTGTAATATGAATAAAAAATATATCTTACCCTCTACACACCAATGATACATAGAGGTATAGGGTCTCGAGTGTATTGGAAACAAACAGTTAAATACTGCAACATGTCCTTATTAAACATAGTGCAGAAATGTAGATAATGGAAATACAGTGCATTAAAAACTGCTACAGAGCCCCCTTCTGTACATAGCATGTATCAACAACTAAGATAAAGTAGAAAAAGCTTTAACTGTATGAAACTGCTCTAGAGTAGTTTCCTAACCCTTTTTACTTGAAGTAGAAAACAGATTGAGGAAATCATTAATTTCCTTTATTCAGAAAAACTTAAAATGGCAGCCACTTTCATAATAAATAAAAGGGTCAGAGTGGAAAGAGCAGGGCAGGAAAGAATGAAATACTAGTGCATACAACAAAAATAAATATATACAGACGAGTTCCCTCAAACAGTCAAAGGTTGCCCCCAATACACATTAAATAGTTGATGTGTCATTACATAATACTGTATATGATGTCAAGTCTGTGTATATAATTTAGGTATGTTTCTCCTGACTGTGATATAAACACTTGTATGTACCTGCTAATAGCTTGCGGTTTAGGTGTGCTCCTGAGGTAGTTACCTGAGAAAACCCCCTCTACCATGCTTACCCACCTGCAGAGATATTGCTATCAGTAGGGAGCCTATCCAGTGCCGTGCCAACAACAGTAGAGGATATCACAGAGTACAACAAGGAGCCAACTGGAAGTGGCTAAGGGTCAAGTTGCTGTGACACCTGTGGCAGACTAACCCAACAGGAGGAGGCTAAGGGTCAAGTCGCTGTGGCAGACTAACCCAACAGGAGGAGGCTAAGGGTTAATACAATAAAGGATAAATAGGAGCGCCTAAGGCTTGGGTATAATTCAGGAATCAACACTCTGTGTGGTATGAATACATAAAAACAATTTATTACAATTTCTCATACAATAAAAACAACAGAAATATAGTGAATTTAAACCATAAGTTTGAAAGGTCCTAATGATTGGATCTTGGGATTAGAAAGGAGATTGTCTCAACTCCCAATCTAAAAGGTGCCACTGGGACCTCTATTCTGAAAAGGAAGAAGTGGGGGATCACCACATAAATGGGTAAAGTGTATCCTAACAAATGATTATGATAATGGAACAGATGGGGGGTCACCCCACCAATAGGTCACAAGGTGTTTAAAAACAAATAATTGTGGATTCACATCTCAAATGTGCAAATAATGTGTGGAAAAAAATATGTAAAAAATAATGAAAAATATAAATGGTGTGGAGTGAAAAAAACAAAAAACAGGGGATCAAAACCGGCTTGTCCAATAAAAAGATAGTCAACAGTGACGTTGAAAAAACAATGTGGGATAATCAAAAAATGTGTAGTAATGGGGGGGCGGAGCTAACTGCCATACAGGAAAGCTGCACTTTGTCAGAGCTCCTCTGCAAACTCTGCTAAAAACCTTATTAAAACCTCAAATCGGCCTATATCAACTGAGGTAAACAACAGATCACTCTAGCAGGACAAGGAATCAATCGATCTGGGACCAAAATTGGGCTTTTACAGCAAAAACGAAACCATCCAGTTCAGACTTCCAGGGCCCATTCAGGAAAGTCCCCGGCTGCGGCCTACACTGGATCCGGAGGTAGGAGTTAAACAACACAAAATAACCTCATTAGCTTGGGGAAAATAGAGAAACATACCCCAGATACTAAACTACCTAAAATAAAAGGGTTTTTTACATGCTACAAGTGGAAATAGCTTAACTCTGAGGAGAAAGGGAGGTGGGAAAATCGCCATTTTTTGCAACATTCTGCAAAGTTTATTGGCCCCTCTGCACCCCACAACTGTGTCCTTTTAAGAAGTACCAAGACCCCCAACCCTAGTCAGGAAAGTCAGAGAGACACTGAAGAGACAAAGGTTGGGAAAGCTTATAAAGGACACTTGATTACAAATATCTCCCTTTATTTAAACAGAAAGGGTTTTATTTTTACAGTAAAGAATACACATCAATACAGAGTTGGGATTTCACTCCTGAACATTATACTGCAGCATAAAATAGCACCTTGCACTGCATATGAGTAGTATGGGCTAACTAAAGAAGCAGCTGCACAGTGACAGAGCTACATGTAACATAATCTCACATCTTAATGATTTCTTAATACATCCATGCTAAATATAAGCTAACAAAGCATCCTTAGAGGACGTCATACAGTAGCTGACACCTTTGCATTGCCTGTACATAACAGCCAGAGCCGCAAACATACCATTGCAACATGAAAAACAAATCACAAAAGATTGTCTATCACGAGCACAATTAAAGCAAAGAAATCTGGAAAATTCTCTAACACCAACAATAAGCAATTCGCCCTCATCACAATCAGACATGACGGATCCAGCCCCGTCAGTGCCCGCAAATAAAGGTGCTATTTCAGGAAGAATTGAAAACGGCCATATCTGAACTTAGACAAGATATACGAGAAATTGGAGGGCGTACAGCGGAGCTGGAGGAGAAACTTGATGAAGTAGTTGTTGAAATACCACAAATACACAATGCCATTCAGGAGCAGTCATCACATATCAAAAGGCTGGAAGATCAAATAGAAGACCTTGAAAACAGGTCGAGAAGGTCGAATCTCAGGATCCGAAACCTCCCAGAAACCTACACTAATCTTCCAGACACAGTCACGAAGATATTCCTCCACCTTTTACCAGAAATGGACAACCCCATGCTACTCATGGATAGAGTGCATAGGGCTCTCTCCAGACCGCCACAGCCCTCCATGGTCAGAGACATTATCTTAAAAATGCATTACTTCCATATCAAAGATCAAATACTTACGGCAGCCAGGAATGCACAAACACTCTCGTATGAAGGACACTCTTGGCAAATCTTTGCAGATTTAGCTCCGATCACCCTACGCAGAAGGCGAGAGCTCAAGCCTATTTTATCCATATTAAATAACATGCAAATAAGATATAGATGGAACTTTCCTTTCAAACTATCATTTACCTATCAAAACAACCCCTACTCCTGTACGACAGTTGAAGAGGGACAGGAAATTCTTAGGACGCTACATCTTTTAACAGACGTATAAAGCAAGGATCAGCCACCTAAACCTCAGAGACAATCTTTTCAAAGGGAATGGACACCTGCAAGGAAACAGAAAACCCCCCGAAAAGGGCTCAAAAACTCAAAGACCCCAAGCAGGACTGATCAGCGTTCAGAATCCGAGGACGAAGAAACCTGAACTTACAAACAAACTCTTCAGGCCTGTTATCTATCGCTGTTTAACTACCTGAATAGGCAATCCACTGTTCTGTAAAGGTATTATGGTTACTTAAAAAATGCATATTAATTTTTAGTACCTATTCCAATAACAAAAAAAAAGGTAAGGTTGTGAGTTGGATAGATCAGCATTTTACTGACCCTACATAATGTTTCCGGACATTACACTCTTGTCTCAACCGTTGAGACGTTCCTCATAATTCATACCCTATCCCTTTCAAACCCACATCCATATCCTTGTTTACCCAGCACCCTCCTACCCCCTACCAGATTACCCACTTATCTTTCCCTCTCTTCCTTCCCTCCCCATGCCCCCCCCAGTTATAGCATGGTTCTCATATTCTAAACATTAAGATACATGTTGATTTTTTTTTTGCACTATTGTGAAAATGAATAATGTCACTGTTTAATTGCTCTACTCATTTGACTTGAAATGTTTGTTTGTTATAATTATAATGTTCTTAATAGTTGACGACTCATTGTACATTACAATGCACACTTTATCACAGATAGCATCACTCCTAAAGTTCACAAGGAAAGCTAGAAAACCTATAATACAAGCTCCTACCACCTTAGGCAATTCTCTACTTCTAACCTATCACATAAGATATATCAAACAAAAGTTTTCATCTCCACTATTGATATCTGCACTGCTCCGCATGAATACAAAAATTAGACGAGCCAACAGAAATATACATATCAGCACATACACAACTCCTACCCAAATATGGCTCCAATCACGGTAATCACACACAACGTTAGAGGTTTGCACTCTAACGTCAAACGAAAAAAGGCACTTCATAAATATAAAAATCTGCAAGCACATATAGTGTTACTACAAGAAACACATTTCACAAAAGCAAGCACACCCAAATACTGGGATAAAGCATATTCACAACAATACCATACAACTACACATAAGAAGCATAGAGGAGTGTCAATTCTATTACACAGTTCCTTAAACTTTAAAGAGGAAGAAATCATAACCGACAAAGAGGGAAGATACCTGATAATTAGGGGATACATACACAATACCCCTATCATGATAGGCAATATCTATGCCCCAAACGACCACCAAGCTCAATTCCTACCTAAAGTTAGCAAACTACTAACCATGTGGAATAAATATAAAATAATCGTGGGAGGAGATTTTAATCTCACATTAGATAATCTAATAGACAGATCCCAACATATAACCTGTACGCAACAGAAAAGAGAACCTAAACATAAAATCCTGGGTGATTTCCTGCTTGATCACAATTTTATTGATGGGTGGAGGACCTTAAACAAAGGTGTGAGAGAGTACACATATTACTCACCAGTTCACGACTCTCATTCGAGAATCAACTACATTTTATTGAGCCAGATTCTGGTTCCATTACTCATGCAGGCGAAAATACATAATTGCACATGGTCAGATCACTCTATAGTTGAGATCACACTACAGGGGATAACAAATCATAATAGAACCAAAGCATGGGCATTTAACCCTAAAATAATAGGGGACCCACTTGTTAAACAAAAATTATTAGATGAACTTACCCACTTTATAGCAGCAAATAATGGATCTACACTTAACCCATTACACCAATGGGGAGCACTCAAGGCTTTCATTAGAGGTTACCTGATGACTGAATCAGCAAGGCAGCATAGACTCCACTAATCACATATAGGAAAATTGAGAACAGACATTTCAAACCTGAAAAGGGAAGTGATAGCACACCCAAGCAATGCTAATAACAAACAACTGAAACAGAAAAACAAAGAACTAGACAATCTCCTCTCAGATGAAGCTAACAAATCCATAAAACTACTAGATTCACACTATTTTATCCACTCCAACAAACCGGATAGAATGTTAGCAAACAAATTAAAGGAAATCACTAGAGCTACAGCGGTACCACAGATACATACACCGTCAGGAAAGGTAACAAATGACCCCCTAGAAATTGCAAACTCCTTTGCTGACTATTATAATGCACTCTATAATCTCCCGACTCCCAAAGTGAATCAAGAAGCGGCTGAAACACTAAATAAGTTCCTAGCAGACAGTACAATGCCTCAATTGTCTGTCTCAATCTGATGTTACAATGCTAAACAACCCCATTTCAGTAACAGAGGTTTTGCTTGCCATAAAAGATCTTAAGCCAAACAAAGCTCCAGGACCAGATGGTTATTCCGGAATATTTTATAAAACCTTCAAAAATATATTAGCCCCACAATTGGTCACTATCTTTAATTCTATAATGAAAGGAAGTGAAATCCCAAAAGAAATGCTCCTGGCCAGAATATCAGTTATCCCTAAACCGGGGAAAAATAAGCAGTTATGCCAAAATTATAGGCCCATCTCCCTTATAAACCAAGACATAAAACTGTTCACGAAAATCCTGGCAAATAGACTAAACGATCCACTAACTAAATTAATACATTCAGATCAAGTCGGTTTCATTAAATCCAGGGAAGCGCCAGACAATACCCGTAAAGTCATCAATTTAATAAATTATGCTGCGGTACATGGAGTGCCTTCTCTGCTCCTTTCGTTGGATGCAGAGAAGGCATTCGATAGAGTAAACTGGAGCTACATGACCGCCTTATTGACTAAAGTAGGAATACGAGGAGAATTCTTAAACGCTATCTCATTACTGTACTCAGTACTAGCAGGATATAACTCGAAATCAATACCAATCCGAAATGGAACAAGACAAGGATGCCCCCTCTCCCCACTGTTGTTCGCCTTGTGCATAGAACCCCTAGCACTTAAAATTAGGGAATGTACAGATATCTCAGGAGTTAAAGTAACTAATACAATATATAAACTTGCATTATTTGCAGATGATGTCATTTTAACCCTTACAAAACCCACACTTTCTTTACCACTCTTATATAATATCCTACAACAGTTTGGAGCGGTGTCAGGATATAAAATAAATTAAGATAAATGCGAAGACATAGGAATCCATCTACCATCGCATACTAAAAAATTATTAGAGGCTAATTTCTCCTTTAAATGGGCAAGCAAAACTATAAAATACTTGGGAATTCACATCACGACTGATGTCTATGCACTTTTTAAATATAATTACAAACCCCTATTCGCACAAATACGGCAACTTATGTCCAAATGGACGAAATACAAAATATCATTCCTGGGAAGGATTATAGTATCTAAAATGACAATCCTACCAAAACTTCTTTACCTGTTCAGATCTTTACCTATATCCATCCCAATAAGGGAATTACATAGTTTACAAAACGATATTCTCTCTTTTATTTGGCAAAATAAAAAAGCGAGGATTAACAAGCATATTCTGACCAGACATAGAGACGGGGGAGGAATGGGTATACCCCATCTGATATCATATTACAACGCCGCCAGAATGGCACAAACAGCTTTTTGGTGTACAAGAGATAAAAACATACAATGGGTGCAATTAGAAGCTAACATAACATTAACATAGGAGTTAATAATATAGCCAAACTACTATGGTCCACAAAACAAAGCAGGCCCCAGCAGGGGAAGCGATTCATATCCATTACACACACATTATATATCTGGGACAAATTAACACATTATTATCAAATCACAAACACCAAATCCCCGATAACCCCTCTAACTGATCTCAACTCCTCCATAGATAAGATAGTACAGGATAAGTGGGCTAACAGAGGACTGTACAGGATAGCAGACACCCTCATTAATGGGACATTCATGACACATAACTAATACAATGAACTAGACCCTTTAGACACACATACGTGGTACCACTACTTCCAGTTACGCTCTAGAGTACATGAAATTATGGGTACATCAACCACACGTGTTACCACCCCCTTTGAATCCATATGTCTTTCTAAAACTAGGCCAAAAGGCTCCATAACTAAATTATACCTAATATTCAATATAAATAATAACACGAACAAAACATCAACAATGGACAAATGGGAAGCTGATTTAGGAAAGGAATGGGCAATTACAGACTGGATTCAGACACTCAGACAGGCTACAAAGTTCACGATTAACTCTGCGTTACAGGAAAATTACCTAAAATCAGCCTATAGATGGTATTTATACCCCACTAGACTACATAAGATAGGAAACCAAAATAGTAATTTATGTTTCAGAGGATGCGGAGAGATTGGCACCTATATGCATATGTGGTGGCACTGTGAAAAAATACAACACTTATGGCAAGAAACAAGCAAATTAGTGCAAGACATATATGACAGAGAAGTAACATTATTACCGGAACATGCTTTGCTACACCTCCCAATGAGAGGATTCCTACCAAAACAAAATAAATTAATTGCTCAATTATGTACAGCCACAAGATTATGCCTTGCTAGATACTGGAAAAATGAACCACCAGGGTTCTTCATAATTCAACAAAAAATAGAGTATTTATACAAAATGTCTAGTTCAGTAGCGGATTTAATGGCAACTAAAGACACATTCATAGAAATATGGGAACCTTGGATAATGTACACAGAAGCAAAACACAGAGAGCAAGCCAACACCATCACAACTGTCAGGCCCCATATCAATCCTGGTGTCCAAGCTAAATAGCCAAAGACAAGCTAATAGTATACCAACACAGACCATATCAGGAGAGTTACTGATTTAGGAGAGATGTTGAAGTTTTGAATGTACAAGTCAACTAGTCTTAGTTTATATCTATTTGTTGTCCTTTTATATCTGATAATAATTCATACAAAGTTTTCAGGAAAACAAGAATGGACCACAGACTTTACTGTTTACATTTTTTTTTTTTTTTTTTTTTTTTTTTTTTTTGCATTGTATAATTTATCTTTCTGTTATGATGTGCAAAATATGCAAGCACAATATGTTATATGTTACATATGATAATAAAAGCAATTTCTGGAAGAAAAAAAATGTGTAGTAATACCAAAAAAAAGCAATTATGTGAACAATGGATGATTAGTCCAATCAGATCAACAAATACAATCCACAATTTCAAATCATACATGTGATAGTGATCAAGTGAAATGGACAGTGACAAATGTTCTAGATTAAGACAGATATATAAGTGGAAAAGACAAGCATCTAATATTAAAATAAAACAACAATACTATAATCCATACATGTAAAATGACTTTAAAATTCCTAAAAATGTCCTATGGAATGTCCAAAATAACAATAAGAATCCATTGGGTGGAAAAGATGACTGATAGAAAAAATGATAAAAAACATTCCTAGGAGCTGTCTTGGTCCAGAATCCTAGTCTGTGCAACATGGACCTGAAATCAAAAGAAGAAAAAACTCCTCACATAAAGGGCCTAGAGGGTGAAGCCTATTGGTTAACAAACATACCCCAAAAGCCAAAAATCCTGGTACTGTATGAAGCCTCACAAATCTCTGGGTAGTCTGCGCGTTTCGGCCCAACAACGGGGCCTTTTTCAAGACATAATGAGGCTATAATGGCCCTGACCTTTTATTTCTAATAGTAGGGAGTTTCTATGTAAAAAAGGCGCCAAAAAAGAGAGATTGCCGGCGGTAAAAAATGCCGCCAAACGCTTACCGCGTTGTTTCCGCCGTTAACCGGATATCCGCTTTTGGGTTACTTCCGGTTGCGTCATTTCCGGTAACTCCGACCAACTTCCGGTAATGGTGCTTCCGGCGGTCGCACTACCATTTTGGTTATGGGCAAAGTGATGCGTACTAAGTAGATTAACCAGCTAGAAAAAAATATATAATAAGAAATGGGGCAATTTCGCTACAACTAGATTTTAGGCTCATAGATACCAGGATATACAAATTTTAAGATCTTGTCACAATTTCGGTAACTTCAAATATAGGGCATAAGTAAAATTTCTAAACAATAATAAGTAAAGGGCATAAGTAAAATTCAATAATAAATGCATGGGACTACTATAAAGGGGTACTGATCTAATTCTAATTGGATATGGACCATAGTTGTAAATCTATTCATATGTTCCACTGGAGGGCTCACATTTGTAGTAAATGATATTAGAGTATGTGGAGACCGGATAATCTAATGACCAAGGCAACTAAATATTTTAGAACAGAAACAGTTGGAATATATTAAAATTCCTCACATTAAAAGTGTCTAACATTAAAAATGTTAAAATACTTGCAATAAAAACAGTGGGTCATTAATGGATGCATAATACCCCAGACTAAAATAAAGTTAATGGATCAAGAAGGGAATTAGTTAAGGGGAATATATATAATATATATATAAGAGGCTGAGTATTCAGTGACATCATGGTGATTTGTTTGGACATTGCTAACTTTAGATAATAGGATTTACATAGGCCTTCATGGGATACAACTTGATGGAAGGCAGGCTTCTCTTATTCATGGAATAGGTGCACTATTTCAAAATTAGCATTGTGTCCTTTAGGATAAATGCAGTCTAAGTTGAATATCCATTTAGATTCTATCTTCAACATTCTGCTTTCCATATTGCCACCCCTCCAATCCTTATTCAGTTTACAAATTCCCATGAATCTGAAACTTTTATTGTTTCCCCCATGTGTTTCTTTAAAATGTTTATAGAGAGGCAAGTCTGTTTTTCCCCATTTGATCTGCAGTAAATGTTCCCGGATTCTATCTTTCAATTTCCTAGTTGTCTGTCCAACAAACTGCAGACCACAACCACATTCAATTAAATATACCACGAAGTGATCCGTACATCTGATGGTTTGTTTTACGTTGAATACTTCATTGGTTACTTTGGATTTGAAAGAGCTACCCTTAACACCATGCTTACACGCCTTACACAGATGGCATGGGTAAAATCCACATAGTCTCTTGCCTGTAACTCCTATAGGATTTTTCATTGTGGTATTACATTTGGGGACGCTTGGAGCCAATATGGACTTCAAATTGTTCGCCTTTCTATAAATGAAACAAGGTCGTTCAGATAAATGTTCACCTATGATATCGTCGTCCTTAAGTAAATGCCAATGTCTTTTCACTATGTCTTCTATGGTCTTTTTTCTCTCACTATATTGGGTTATGAAAGGGATCCTTAGACTCTCATGTGATTCTATATTTTGTTTAGTTTTGTATTCAAGGAGGTTTTCTCTTTTCATGTTGTTAACATCCCTTATGGTCTTATCTATATAGGATTCGCTATAACCCCTTTCAAGGAATCTGTTGAGTATTTGGGACTGAAGCGTTTGGCGGCATTTTTTACCGCCGGCAATCTCTCTTTTTTGGCGCATTTTTTACATAGAAACTCCCCTACTATTAGAAATAAAAGGTCAGGGCCATTATAGCCTCATTATGTCTTGAAAAAGGCCCCGTTGTTGGGCCAAAACGCGTAGACTACCCAGAGATTTGTGAGGCTTCATACAGTACCAGGATTTTTGGCTTTTGGGGTAAGTTTGTTAACCAATAGGCTTCACCCTCTTGGCCCTTTATGTGAGGAGTTTTTTCTTCTTTTGATTTCAGGTCCATGTTGCACAGACTAGGATTCTGGACCAAGACAGCTCCTAGGATCGTTTTTTATCATTTTTTCTATCGGTCTTTAATCAGTAATCTTTTCCACCCAATGGATTCTTATTGTTATTTTGGACATTCCATAGGACATTTTTAGGAATTTTAAAGTAATTTTTCATGTATGGATTATAGTATTGTTGTTTTATTTTAATATTAGATGCTTGTCTTTTCCACTTATATATCTGTCTTAATCTAGAACATTTGTCACTGTGCATTTCACTTGATCACTATCACGTGTATGATTTGAAATTGTTGATTGTATTTGTTGATCTGATTGGACTAATCATCCATTGTTCACATAATTGCTTTTTTTTGGTATTACTACACATTTTTGATTATCTCACATTGTTTTTTCAACGTCACTGTTGACTATCTTTTTATTGGACAAACCGGTTTTGATCCTCTGTTTTTTGTTTTTTTCACTCACACCATTTATATTTTTCATTATTTTTTACACATTTTTTTCCACACATTATATACACTTGAGTTGTGAATCCACAATTATTTGTTTTTAAACACCTTGTGACCTATTGGTGGGGTGACCCCCCATCTGTTCCATTATCGTAATCATTTGTTAGGAAACACTTTACCCATTTATGTGGTGATCCCCCACTTCTTCCTTTTCAGAATAGAGGTCCCAGTTGCACCTTTTAGATTGGGAGTTTAGACAATCTCCTTTCTTATCCCAAGATCCAATCATTAGGACCTTTCAAACTTATGGTTTAAATTCACTATATTTCTGTTGTTTTTATTGTATGAGAAATTGTAATAAATTGTTTTTATGTATTCATACCACACAGAGTGTTGATTCCTGAATTATACCTAAGCCTTAGGCGCTCCTATTTATCCTTTATTGTATTTTCCCTTAGACCTATTAGGGGGTCTTCTTTATAGTGTAGCAGGTATATAGTCCTAGGCGCTGGCCGCTCTCCCACTCACCTTAGCTATTTATTCCCAACCTAATTGGGAGCACAGCTGCCGGACTCAGGTTGATCACTCTACAATTGTATTCATTTTATTGTACTATCCCCGCTATACTGTTGGTTGGTCCATAAAATGGAATCCACATTATCCATTAGAAACTTAAGAGCAGATGTTAGCTCAGACATCAATATAGCCTTAAATAGAGATAATTCTACAGGCACCAATACTGTCCTAGATATCAACACCATTTTCAAAAACCTTGAAAAATTATTAATTTCGGAAACCAAATATAAAATAGAAATCTCATTTTTGAAAAAATGTTTGGAACTGAATATCGTTCCCAAGGGCTTAATGATAACGAAAGAATGTTCCTTTAATACAAATTCCAAAGAGTTTTCAGACAATTGGAACAAAATTATAATTGAGGCTTCTCAGGAGTTGATGAAACTTATTATAAAATATAGGGAACTTCTCTTAACACACATAGACTCAGAGATACAAACTGAGGAAAAGAATATGGAGATATTCAAAGATTCCCAAACTTTTAAAGAAAAACAAGAACACCTATACACTAAAATCAGCAAATTAAAAGATGACACAATTGCAAAGAAAACGAAGAAAATAGAGACCTGAATGCTGCTCAGGACAACTTTGGAAATAATGGGAATGAAGGATGTGACACCAACAATAAAGAGTTGATACAACAACCACCCCTCACTTATTCACAAATTCGAGAGGATAGGAAAGAGTTACCCCCCAAGGAACATTACATCAACAGACATATAGAAACTAGAGAAGGTGTTAGGTTTAAAAACCTTCATGAAAACCATTCACCATATGGCAACAATAGACCACAACAGAGGATAATCTCCAATGGAGAACGTCAAGGGAATTCCTTCAGGGACAACCGGTTTAATAATGGAAATTCCCATTACCAAAGACCACCGAGTAACAATAGAAGAAACCAAATGTATAAAGAAAATTGGCATGATGATTTCAATGGTCATCAGAGACAATATGGAGAATGGGGACCATATAACACTTATCAACATGATTCCAGGAGAAGCTATCGCCCACCTAATTGGAATTATGGACCCCAATATGGACCACATAACCATTATTCTGACAATGAGGCCTATGGAGAACAACAACAATGGTCTAGGAATCATGGTGTCTATAACCAACATAATATGAGGAAACGGCAACAAAGGAATCATTACAGGCAAAGACCATATGATGACTATGTGATTGACCACTATCCCCAAGGGAACTCTAGGGGACGACATCAAGACTGGAAGGACAACTACAGGGATATGCCCAACAGGTTTTCCCCCCTTGTTACCCCCAACCCCAAGGAACCCTACAACACTCCCAGAGAGGATATAGAAGCATCTTCACCATCTCCTTTTTTAGGGCTAGGTCAGAACAACCCACCCCTGAGGGAACATAAAGGGAAAAGGAAACAGGTGACGTTGGAAAACGTGGACACCCCATAAAAAGAAGACACATCGGGGACGAAGAGCAGGGTCAAGATTTAAGACCAGATCAGGAGTAAAAGAAGAGACAAACGAGTCAGAAGCCAACAAACTGGCTAATGAAGTAAAAGGAATCTTCAATTTGAGTGATACCAACCTCAACTTAGAGGAACTTTCAGTACTGGGGCTAGGCCTTTCCTATGCCCCATCCAAAGGATTAAACAAGTTTCAAACGTACCTTAACACCAAAGAGTTCGTAAGAAAACTCACTTAAAAAAGGTATTTTCTGAAATCCTCAGCAGAAAGAAGTATAACCACCACACTAAGACCTTCTAATGAAAACCAATTTAAGCATTCGGATTTGAAACCCAAGTCAAACTTCTATCCCACCCACTGTAAGGGCCCTGCCATTGAAGCATTTGAAGCTATGGTGTGTAGCGATATCAAGAAATTGAATTCCATCAAGGCACACAAAAGGAATTTGAATGCCAAACAGCTACAGAAAATATCGAAATTGGCGAAGAACAAGGATCTAGTTATCAAATCAGCTGACAAAGGTGGGGGGTAGTTCTTATGAACAAAACGGACTATTGGAAAGAGTCCAAGAGGATCCTCGATGAGAAGGAGACGTATGAAATCTTGAACTCATCCCACGGACAATTATAAGACTATTTTAGATGACTTATTGGCTGAAGCAAATGAAATGGGCATAATAAATGACAAGGAATACAGGTATCTATCCAATCAATATCCTAAGATACCTGTATTTTACCATCTACCTAAGATCCACAAGAGCCTAGTCAACCCACCTGGGAGACCGATTATATCGGGTATAGGATCACTTTCAAGCAATTTATCGGAATACATCGATAAGCAATTACAACCATATGTAAGAACACTGCCCTCCTATCTAAGAGACTCCACTGAGGTTTGGAACTTACTGAAGAACATGGAATGGGACGAAAGCTTTATCATGGTGACCAGCGATGTAACATCGTTGTATACCTCCATCCCACATGATAGGGGTTTAGAATCCATCAGGAATTACCTTGATAAAGATGAAAGTATGCCCGAACCCCAGAGGCGGTTTATATTAGATGGAATAGATTACATCCTAAAACATAACTACTTCTGTTGGGATGGGGTCTTTTACTGTCAGATATGTGGGACCGCAATGGGGACCAGGTTTGCGCCCAGCTATGCCAACCTTTACATGGGCAGATGGGAAACCATCTTTTGGGAATCTTGCCCAGCGGGCGCGGACCTGGTCCCCTATAAAAGATACATAGACGACCTTCTGATCATTTGGAAAGGGAATCGAGAAGACCTTGAACACACATTAGAAGTAATGAATATGAATCAATCAAATTTGAAGTTCACTAATACCATCAGTAAGGACCATATTGTCTTTTTAGATCTGGACATCAAAGTTGAAAATGGGAGAATCGAGACTTCGACTCACTTCAAGAAAGTCGACTCCAATAATTATATTCATCAATCCAGCTGTCACCACAGCAAATGGATATCTAACATTCCGAAGGGACAGCTCATGAGGATAAGAAAAAACTGTTCAAAAGAAGAAACTTGGACGAAACAGTCCCAAATACTCAAGAACAGATTCCTTGAAATAGCGAATCCTATATAGATAAGACCATAAGGGATGTTAACAACATGAAAAGAGAAACCCTCCTTGAATACAAAACTAAACAAAATATAGAATCACATAAGAGTCTAAGGATCCCGTTCATAACCCAATATAATGAGAGAAAAAAGACCATAGAAGACATGGTGAAAAGACATTGGCATTTACTTAAGGACGACGATATCATAGGTGAACATTTATCTGAACGACTTTGTTTCATTTATAGAAAGGCAAACAATTTGAAGTCCATATTGGTTCCAAGCGTCCCCAAATGTAATACCACAATGAAAAATCCTATAGGCGTTACAGGCAAGAGACTATGTGGATTTTACCCATGCCACCTGTGTAGGGCGTGTAAGCATGGTGTTAAGGGTAGCTCTTTCAAATCCAAAGTAACCAATGAAGTATTCAACTTAAAACAAACCATCAGATGTACGGATCACTTCGTGGTATATTTAATTGAATGTGGTTGTGGTCTGCAGTATGTTGGACAGACAACTAGGAAATTGAAAGATAGAATCCGGGAACATTTACTGCAGATCAAATGGGGAAAAACAGACTTGCCTCTCTATAAACATTTTAAAGAAACACATGGGGGAAACAATAAAAGTTTCAGATTCATGGGAATTTGTAAACTGAATAAGGATTGGAGGGGTGGCAATATGGAAAGCAGAATGTTGAAGATAGAATCTAAATGGATATTCAACTTAGACTGCATTTATCCTAAAGGACACAATGCTAATTTTGAAATAGTGCATCTATTCCATGAATAAGAGAAGCCTGCCTTCCATCATGTTGTATCCCATGAAGGCCTATGTAAATCCTATTATCTAAAGTTAGCAATGTCCAAACAAATCACCATGATGTCACTGAATCCTCAGCCTCTTATATATATATATATTATATATATTCCCCTTAACTAATTCCCTTCTTGATCCATTAACTTGATTTTAGTCTGGGGTATTATGCATCCATTAATGACCCACTGTTTTTATTGCAAGTATTTTAACATTTTTAATGTGAGGAATTTTAATATATTCCAACTGTTTCTGTTCTAAAATATTTAGTTGCCTTGGTCATTAGATGATCCGGTCTCCACATACTCTAATATCATTTACTACAAATGTGAGCCCTCCAGTGGAACATATGAATAGAGTTACACCTACGGTCCATATCCAATTAGAATTAGATCAGTACCCCCTTATAGTAGTCCCATGCATTTATTATTGAATTTTACTTATGCCCTATATTTGAAGTTACCGAAATTGTGACAAGATCTTAAAATTTGTATATCCTGGTATCTATGAGCCTAAAATCTAGTTGTAGCGAAATTGCCCCATTTCTTATTATATATTTTTTCTAGCCGGTTAATCTACTTAGTACGCATCACTTTGCCCATAACCAAAATGGTAGCGCGACCGCCGGAAGTACCATTACCGGAAGTTGGTCGGAGTTACCGGAAATGACGCAACCGGAAGTAACCCAAAAGCGGATATCCGGTTAGCGGCGGAAACAACGCGGTAAGCGTTTGGCGGCATTTTTTACCGCCGGCAATCTCTCTTTTTTGGCGCCTTTTTTACATCGAAACTCCCCTACTATTAGAAATAAAAGGTCAGGGCCATTATAGCCTCATTATGTCTTGAAAAAGGCCCCGTTGTTGGGCCGAAACGCGTAGACTACCCAGAGATTTGTTAGGCTTCATACAGTACCAGGATTTTTGGCTTTTGGGGTAAGTTTGTTAACCAATAGGCTTCACCCTCTAGGCCCTTTATGTGAGGAGTTTTTTCTTCTTTTGATTTCAGGTCCATGTTGCACAGACTAGGATTCTGGACCAAGACAGCTCCTAGGATCGTTTTTTATCATTTTTTCTATCAGTCTTTTATCAGTGATCTTTTCCACCCAATGGATTCTTATTGTTATTTTGGACATTCCATAGGACATTTTTAGGAATTTTAAAGTAATTTTTCATGTATGGATTATAGTATTGTTGTTTTATTTTAATATTAGATGCTTGTCTTTTCCACTTATATATCTGTCTTAATCTAGAACATTTGTCACTGTGCATTTCACTTGATCACTATCACGTGTATGATTTGAAATTGTGGATTTGTATTTGTTGATCTGATTGGACTAATCATCCATTGTTCACATAATTGCTTTTTTTTGGTATTACTACACATTTTTTGATTATCCCACATTGTTTTTTCAACGTCACTGTTGACTATCTTTTTATTGGACAAACCGGTTTTGATCCCCTGTTTTTTGTTTTTTTTTCACTCACACCATTTATATTTTTCATTATTTTTTACACATTTTTTTCCACACATTATATGCACATTTGAGTTGTGAATCCACAATTATTTGTTTTTAAACACCTTGTGACCTATTGGTGGGGTGACCCCCCATCTGTTCCATTATCGTAATCATTTGTGGAATATTGGGTATCTTGCCTTTTCCTAGTGGCCAGGAGTAAAAGCTTGTGAACTCTCTCCACCTTAAGAAAGAAAGATAAGATACCTAATTTGCTAAAAGCTTCTAGATGATTGGTTAAGATTTCCAGTGTAGTAAAGAAACAGTATGATGCGTCCACTTGTTTCAAATTCTCCAATATTTAAAGGGACAGTCTACTCCAGATTTGTTATTGTTTAAAAAGATAAAGGTAAATAATTAACTTGGCTAAAGAAATTTTGAATCCGGAGAATACAATGAAATATATATAGAGAAACAATTGTGCTGAACAGACTAATGTGAAATCTCATTTTTAAATAGGATTGAGATACCTCCCAAACTTCGCTGGGTCACTCTTGTACCCGAGTCAGAGGATATGATACTGGGGAGGACCATTAATGATAAGCATGGTCACTCTTGGACCACTGATAAGAGAAAGTGATTAGCATCTGATGTTTAATAATGAGTGGGTAGAGGGCTAATGAGTTAACATTTATATTCTGGAGTAAATCCTATGGGTGAACTAAGTTTATTGGAGAGGGAGCTGTAAAGGTTCTCATACCAGTGGATCAAGCCTAGCTAATCAATGAGATGTGAATCACAGAATTGGGTACTCTAGCATAGTCGGCTGTATGCAGCTTTGTAGTGTGTGATATCGGAGATAAAGGCATAGGGAAATAATATTTGGGGCACTTGTAACCCGGTGGGATATGAAGCCTGTGTTAACTATGGAATGGGTAGTACTGACAAGGGATTATTTTAGTATGTGAGTTACTTGTACTTATAGGGGTTGTGGTATAGGATATTAGGCCAGCAGAAATAAAATAAATGTCTTTATTAAGCATAGCTTATGAAGAAGAGCATGAGTAAATAGCTGTTTTAGATCTGTGTATATTTATATGGTTAGCTATGGGGGCCAGAAAACATACCCAAGAGCATTAATAGAAACACATTTGCAGTCTAACAAAAAAATGAAACCCAACAAGCCCATAGCAACACATCAATAGTAGGACTAGGCTGTATACTTTTTATGTACAAATAACAGGAGCCTATGGCTAGCAGGAAATTAAGTGTGCTGCAATGAATTTCTCTTGGAATCTATACATTCAGCCTACCTTTAACTACATGTTCTCTGGTATCTCATGTAATATACATATCTAACAATATATGCTATAAACAGATCTCTGACTGCAAATAAATCAGGGTAACATTATGAGCCACTGTGTTGTCCTATGCGCTATTAAAATGCTAGGAGATTGTATTATTTAGTGACTTGAATATTCGGAGTAGCTATGTTGTTATATGAGACCGAGTCCTTTAGAATACCAAATGAGGTTATCCACACATTACTTAAGGGGAAAAAAGAAGAAATTAAACATTAGGCACTTATAGGGAAGATATGTATCACCAAGTCTCGTATGTCTAATCGTAAGGTTGTCATTAGAGGCTGATATAATAGTGGTAATATTGGCAGGTGTCCCCAGAGAACAGACAGTATAGTTATACCTCACTGTAAGCTGCTGTATAATTTATATTTTAGCCGATCCCAGTAGCCTTATATTGGTAGGGGGAGAGATACTTGTTTCAGATAGTCCCGCTCACCCAGTTCCAAAAGCGATGTTTAGCTGCTGAAGAAAACAAATATCCGTAGTTCTCAGCAGGAGATCTTTAAGCTGCCTCAGGTCAAAGTCTAACCGGGATCCCCTTTTGACCGGCCGCATCTCCGGGGGCTCCGACATCAGCTCGACACTGCCAGGTAATGCGCTGTGGCTTGAGTGTGGATAAAGCAGGGTGTCTGGTAGAAAAGGGTTTAGGAGAAACTTTCCAGTGGTTCCGGATGGGCTTTCAGGGCGCTTAACCTCCTCTGGAATGCAAACATAATCTCCATTGTAATGTGCTGTGATCTGCTTCTGTGGGATGATTGGATTCAGGCTTGAGCTGTAAACCGTGTCTTCTTCCTGAATGCTGTCCCTCTCAGATCTTGGCTGCGTCACGAGGGAAGCATGATGGCTCTCCAACTTATAGAAAAGTAGTTCCAATAGGGTTTTAATTTCCCTTTCCATTGTTGCCCAAAATGGTCTTGCACCCTACTGGCAATCTGTCAACAACCCAGCACACCTGTCAATCACTCGAGTATTTCTCCAGTATGATGCCAAATCTCATAGGAGAAAGCCGCTCTACCCAGCTAGGTATCTAACGGGGGGGGGGGGGGGATAATGAAAAAAGAATAACATAGGCTGCTGCCGGTGCTCACAAACAATTAGGATCTTCTAAATTTGGGAGCTCTTCATAAACGGTATAATTTGAATCCATTACTTAAGTAGATGTGAATGTATAAAACGTAGAGGTATATCTTGGAGATAATGATAAACTTGATATAGCACAAGTTATGAACGGAGCTACAGAAAAACATGACTTAACATGGCAGCAGCTTAGACACCCCCCCCCCCCCATTAATGTACTTTTTACCTCTGATTACCTTGTATTTAAAGGGAAACTGAAGTGAAAATTAAACTTTTATTATTCAGATAGAGCACACAATTTGAAACAGCTTTCCAATTTACTTCAATTATCTAAATGTGCACAATCTTTTTATATGGACATTTCTCTTGCAAGGTGTATCCAGTCCACGGATTCATCCTTACTTGGGATATTCTCATTCCCTGCAGGAAGTGGCAAAGAGAGCACACAGCAGAGCTGTCCATATAGCTCCCCCCCTAGCTCCACCCCCAGTCATTCTCTTTGCCGCTCTAGCAGTAGGGCATCTCCACGGGAGGGTAAAGTGAATGTGGTGTTAGATTTGTAGTTTTATATCTTCAATAAAAAGTTTATTTTTAAATGGTACCGGTTTGTACTATTTACTCTCTGGCAGAAAGTGATGAAGATTTCTGCTGAGAGGAAAACGATTTTAGCATGTTGTAACTAAATCCACTGCTGTTCCCACACAGGACTGATGAGTACCAGAAAACTTCAGTTGGGGGGAACAGTTTGCAGGCTTAACTGCATTAAGGTATGTTTCAGTCATCTTTTTTTCTAGTCAAGACACAATAATGCTAGAAGACTGACAGGAATCCCCATGAGGGAAGGGTAAGCCATATTCTTAGACTTAGTATAGAATAAGGGCTTATTTAACAGGGCTCAATAGGCTGGTGGACACTGTGAAAGGGCAATCGATTTATTTTATTCAGCAAATACTCATTGGTAGACACTATTAAACACCTTTGGTGTGTTTATTGCGGGGTTTTTTATCCACATGGCATAAATTTAGATACTTAAGTGTGACTTTGAAGGCCTCACAACTCCGGAGTGGAGTGGGAGGGGCCCTAATTTTGCGCCTCTGTTGCGCAGTTCATTTCTCCAGACAGTTCATGCTGCTTCACGTGGAGGGTCCAGAGACTGCTTGAGGGACTCACAGAAGCTGTTTTTCCCCTAAACTAATCCATAAGGGAAGGTAGGGCCACAGCAGACTGCTGTGGCAAGGTGCTGTAGTTTTGTAACCGGTTGTGGGCTTTAGACTGCTCCGGTTTGGGCATTAAGGGGTTAATCAGGCTGAAACTTGGTGTGCAATCATATCGAAGCATTAGGCACATACTGTGAAAATTTCAAAGATTTGGTGCATTTTTCACTGTTTTGTAAAATTGTGTGCGCTTTTTATTTCTTAAAGGCACAGTACCGTTTATTTCAAATTGTGTTTTTTATTTGATTAAAGTGTTTTCCAAGCCTGCTTGCATATAATACTAATCTTTTTAACATGTCTGACACTAAGGAAAAGCCGTGCTCTATGTGTTCAGTAGCCATGGTGGAACCCCCTCTCAAAATGTGTCCCAAGTGCATTAATGTGTCTATACAATTTAAAGATCATATTATGTCACTTCAAAATGTAGCCCAAGATGATTCTATGATGGAAGGTAATGAAGATAGTCCACCTTCCTATCCCCAAGTGTCACAACCAGTTATGCCCGCGCAAGCAATACCTAGTACCTCTAGTGCATTGGCACCTATTACATTGCAACAACTAGCGACAGTTATGCATAATTCCCTTGCGGCCTTTCTATCCAAACTGCCAGTTTTTCCTACAAAGCGAGATAGCTCTGTTTTAAGAACAGATTATGAGCAATCGGAAGCTTGGGGAGGTTTATCTGACGTACCCTCACAACACTCTGAAGTAGGGGCGAGGAATGTGATGTCTGAGGGAGAAATTTCTGACTCAGGAAAGGTTTCTCAACGGGCAGATTCATTAGCTTTTAAATTTAAGTTGGAACACCTCCCCGTATTGCTTAGGGAGGTTCTATCCACTCTGGATGATTGTGACCCTACAGTGGTTCCAGAGAAATTGTGTAAAATGGACAAATACCTAGAGGTCCCTGTATACACTGATGCGTTTCCGATCCCTAAAAGGGTTGCGGATATTGTTACCAGGGAGTGGGAAAGACCAGGTGTCCCTTTTGTTCCCCCTCCTATTTTTAAGAAAATGTTCCCCATTACTGACCCCAGACGAGACTCGTGGCAGACGGTCCCTAATGTAGAGGGAGCAGTTTCTACCCTGGCTAAGCGCACAACCATTCCAATTGAAGACAGTTGTGCTTTTAAAGATCCTATGGATAAAAAATTAGAAGGTTTACTAAAGAAAATTTTTGTTCAACAAGGGTTCCTTCTACAACCGATCGCCTGCATTATTCCTGTAACTACTGCAGCGGCTTTCTGGTTTGAGGCGCTGGAGGAGTCGCTCCAGAGGGAGACCTCATATGACGAAATTATGGATAGAATTAAAGCATTAAAACTGGCTAATTCTTTTATCACTGATGCCGCTTTGCAATTAGCTAAGTTAGCGGCAAAAATTCAGGTTTCGCCATTATGGCACGCAGAGCGCTTTGGCTCAAGTCATGGTCGGCCGATGTGTCGTCCAAATCAAAATTACTAAATATCCCTTTCAAGGGAAAGACCCTTTTCGGGCCCGAGTTGAAAGAGATTATTTCGGATATCACCGGGGAAAGGGCCATGCTCTCCCGCAAGATAGGCCTTTTAAGGCTAAAAACAAGGCTAATTTTCGTTCCTTTTGCAACTTCAGGAGCGGTCCTGCTTCAACCTCTGCAACCGCAAAGCAAGAGGGTAACGCTTCACAGCCCAAGGCAACCTGGAAGCCTTTGCAGGGCTGGAACAAGGGTAAACAGGCCAAGAAGCCTGCAGCTGCTACTAAGACAGCATGAAGGGGTAGCCCCCGATCCGGGACCGGATCTGGTAGGGGGCAGACTCTCTCTCTCTCTTCGCTCAGGCTTGGGCAAGGGATGTTCACGATCCCTGGGCATTAGAGATAGTTACTCAGGGATATCTTCTAGAATTCAAGGACTCCCCTCCAAGGGGAAGGTTCCATATTTCTCGTCTGTCTACAGACCAGACAAAGAAAGAGGCGTTCTTACACTGTGTAGAAGATCTACTCAAGATGGGAGTGATATATCCAGTTCCAATTACAGAACAAGGACTGGGCTTTTACTCAAACCTGTTTGTGGTTCCCAAAAAGGAAGGAACTTCAGGCCAATCCTGGATCTAAAAATTCTAAACAAAATCCTCAGAGTTCCATCATTCAAGATGGAGACCATTCGGACAATCTTACCTATGATCCAGGAAGATCAGTATATGACTACCATGGATCTAAAGGATGCGTACCTACATATTCCTATCTACAAAGATCATCATCAGTTCCTAAGGTTCGCCTTTCAGGACAAGCATTCCCAGTTTGTAGCCCTTCCTTTCGGGTTTGCCACCGCTCCCAGAATTTTCACAAAAGTGCTAGGGTCCCTTCTGGCGGTACTTAGACCGCGGGGCATTGCAGTAGCACCTTATTTGGACGACATCTTAATACAGGCGGCGTCTTTTCTCAGAGCCAAGGCTCATACGGAGATTGTTCTGGCCTTTCTAAGGTCTCACGGGTGGAAGGTGAACACCGAAAAAAGTTCTCTGTCCCCGCTCACAAGGGTTCCCTTCCTGGGAACATTAATAGACTCGGTAGAAATGAAAATATTTCTGACGGAGGTCAGAAAATTAAAGCTTTTAACTACTTGCCGAGTTCTTCATTCCATTCCTCGGCCATCTGTAGCTCAGTGCATGGAGGTAATCGGATTAATGGTAGCGGCAATGGACGTAGTCCCTTTTGCTCAAATACATCTAAGACCACTGCAACTGTGCATGCTCAAACAGTGGAATGGAGATTATGCAGATTTGTCTCCTCAAATACAACTGGACCAGAAAACCAGAGACTCTCTTCTCTGGTGGTTGTTTCAGGATCACCTGTCTCAGGGAATATGCTTCCGCAGACCGGAGTGGATCATTGTAACGACCGATGCCAGTCTGTTAGGCTGGGGGCGGTCTGGGACTCCCTGAAAGCTCAGGGCTTATGGTCTCGGGAAGAGTCTCTTCTCCCGATAAACATTTTGGAACTGAGAGCGATATTCAACTCGCTTCAGGCATGGCCTCAACTAGCGGCGGACAAATTCATCAGATTTCAGTCGGACAACATCACGACTGTGGCGTATATCAATGATCAGGGGGGAACAAAGAGTTCCCTAGTGATGAAGGAAGTCACCAAAATAATCAGGTGGGCGGAGGATCACTCTTGCCATCTATCTGCAATTCACATCCCAAGAGTAGTCAACTGGGAGGCGCATTTTCACCCAGGGGAGTGGGAACTCCACCCAGAGGTTTTTGCTCAGCTGACCCAGCTATGGGGCATTCCAAAATTGGATCTGATGGCGTCCCGTCAGAACTCCAAACTTCCTCTCTACGGATCCAGGTCCAGGGACCCCAAGGCGGCATTGATAGATGCTTTAGTAGCGCCTTGGTCCTTCAATCTGGCTTATGTCTTTCCAACGTTTCCCCTTCTCCCTCGTCTGGTAGCCAGAATCAAGCAGGAGAAGGCTTCGGTAATTCTGATAGCGCCTGCGTGGCCACGCAGGACTTGGTATGCAGACCTAGTGGACATGTCATCTGTCCCGCCATGGACACTGCCAATGAGGCAGGATCTTCTAATACAAGGTCCATTCAAGCATCCAAATCTAGTTTCTCTGCGGCTGACTGCTTGGAGATTGAACGCTTAATTCTATCTAAGCGTGGTTTCTCTGAATCACTTATAGATACTCTGATTCAGGCTAGAAGGCCTGTCACCAGGAAAATTTACCATAAGATATGGCGGAAATATCTTTGTTGGTGTGAATCCAAGGGTTACTTGTGGAGAAAGATTAGGATTCCAAGTATATTGTCTTTTCTCCAAGAAGGATTGGAGAAAGGTTTGTCAGCTAGTTCCTTAAAGGGACAGATATCTGCTCTGTCTATTCTTTTACACAAGCGTCTAGCGGAGGTACCAGACGTTCAAGCGTTTGCTCATGCTTTAGTCAGAATCAAGCCTGTCTATAAACCAGTTGCTCCGCCATGGAGTCTAAATTTAGTTCTTTCAGTTCTTCAAGGGGTTCCGTTTGAACCTTTACATTCCATAGATATTAAGTTATTATCTTGGAAAGTTTTGCTTTTGGTAGCTATATCTTCTGCACGAAGAGTTTCAGAATTATCTGCTTTGCAGTGTAATTCACCCTATCTGGTGTTCCATGCAGATAAGGTAGTTTTACGTACCAAACCTGGTTTTCTTCCTAAGGTTTGTTTCTAATAAGAATATTAACCAGGAAATCATTGTTCCTTCCCTGTGTCCTAATCCAGCTTCTAAGAAGGAACGGCTATTACACAATCTTGATGTGGTTCGTGCTTTGAAATTCTATTTACAAGCAACTAAAGATTTCAGACAAACATCATCCTTGTTTGTCGTTTATTCTGGTAAGAGGAGAGGTCAGAAAGCGACTGCTACCTCTCTTTCCTTCTGGCTGAAAAGCATCATCCGATTGGCTTATGAGACTGCTGGGTAGCAGCCTCCTGAACGAATTACAGCTCACTCCACCAGAGCTGTGGCTTCCACATGGGCTTTCAAGAATGAGGCTTCTGTTAAACAGATTTGTAAGGCAGCGACTTGGTCTTCACTGCATACTTTTGCCAAATTTTACAAATTCGATACTTTTTCTTCTTCAGAGGCTATTTTTGGGAGAAAGGTTTTGCAAGCAGTGGTGCCTTCCGTTTAGGTTACCTGTCTTGTTCCCTCCCTTCATCCGTGTCCTAAAGCTTTGGTATTGGTATCCCACAAGTAAGGATGAATCCGTGGACTGCATACATCTTGCAAGAGAAAACAGAATTTATGCTTAACTGATAAATTACTTTCTCTTGCGGTGTATCCAGTCCACGGCCCGCCCTGGCATTTAAGTCAGGTTAAATTTTTTTTGTTTAAACTACAGTCACCACTGCACCCTATGGTTTCTCCTTTTCTCCTAGCCTTCGGTCAAATGACTGTGGGGTGGAGCTAGGGGGGGAGCTATATGGACAGCTCTGCTGTGTGCTCTCTTTGCCACTTCCTGTAGGGAATGAGAATATCCCACAAGTAAGGATGAATCCGTGGACTGGATACACCGCAAGAGAAAGTAATTTATCAGGTAAGCATAAATTCTGTTTTTCTGAGGCATAAGCATCTATTGAGCATGTTAATGATTCACAGAATTATACATACGTATATAATTCATTTGAAATTCAAACTAAAGCTTTTGCATTGTCTTTTTTATTATGCATTTACTGACTATGCTATTCTATTATGTTTAGTGGTCCTTTAAGCCTCTGCAGACTTCCCCCTTATCTCAGTTCCTGTGACAGACTTATATTTCTTTCATGTAAACAAGAGTCCATGAGCTAGTGACGTATGGGATATACATTCCTACCAGGAGGGGCAAAGTTTCCCAAACCTTAAAATGCCTATAAATACACCCCTCACCACACCCACAAATCAGTTTTACAAACTTTGCCTCCAAGGGAGGTGGTGAAGTAAGTTTGTGCTAGATTCTACGTTGATATGCGCTCCGCAGCAAGTTGGAGCCCGGTTTTCCTCTCAGCGTGCAGTGAATGTCAGAGGGATGTGAAGAGAGTATTGCCTATTGAATGCAGTGATCTCCTTCTACGGGGTCTATTTCATAAGGTTCTCTGTTATCGGTCGTAGAGATTCATCTCTTACCTCCCTTTTCAGATCGACGATATACTCTTATATTTACCATTACCTCTACTGATTCTCGTTTCAGTACTGGTTTGGCTTTCTACAAACATGTAGATGAGTGTCCTGGGGTAAGTAAGTCTTATTTTCTGTGACACTCTAAGCTATGGTTGGGCACTTTATTTATAAAGTTCTAAATATATGTATTCAAACATTTATTTGCCTTGACTCAGAATGTTCAACTTTCCTTATTTTCAGACAGTCAGTTTCATATTTGGGATTATGCATTGAATTATCATATTTTTCTTACCTCAAAAATTTGACTTTTTTCCCTGTGGGCTGTTAGGCTCGCGGGGGCTGAAAATGCTTCATTTTATTGCGTCATTCTTGGCGCGGACTTTTTTGGCGCAAAAATTCTTTTCCGTTTCCGGCGTCATACGTGTCGCCGGAAGTTGCGTCATTTTTTGACGTTATTTTGCGCCAAAAATGTCGGCGTTCCGGATGTGGCGTCATTTTTGGCGCCAAAAGCATTTAGGCGCCAAATAATGTGGGCGTCTTATTTGGCGCTAAAAAATATGGGCGTCGCTTTTGTCTCCACATTATTTCAGTCTCATTTTTCATTTGCTTCTGGTTGCTAGAAGCTTGATATTTGGCATTCTTTCCCATTCCTGAAACTGTCTTATAAGGAATTTGATCTATTTTGCTTTATATGTTGTTTTTTCTCTTACATATTGCAAGATGTCTCACGTTGCATCTGAGCCAGAAGATACTACAGGAAAATCACTGCCTGCTGGATCTACCAAAGCTAAGTGTATCTGCTGTAAACTTTTGGTAGCTATTCCTCCAGCTGTTGTTTGTAATAATTGTCATGACAAACTTGTTAAAGCAGATAATATTTCCTTTAGTAATGTACCATTGCCTGTTGCAGTTCCCTCAACATCTAAGGTACAGAATGTTCCTGATAACATAAGAGATTTTGTTTCTGAATCCATAAAGAAGGCTTTGTCTGTTATTTCTCCTTCTAGTAAACGTAAAAAGTCTTTTAAATCTTCTCTCTCTACAGATGAATTTTTAAATGAACACCATCATTCTGATTCTTTGGACTCTTCTGGTTCAGAGGATTCTATCTCAGAGATTGATGCTGATAAATCTTCATATTTATTTAAGATGGAATTTATTCGCTCTTTACTTAAAGAAGTACTAATTGCTTTAGAAATAGAGGATTCTAGTCCTCTTGATACTAATTCTATACGTTTGGATAAGGTTTTTAAAGCTCCTGCGGTTATTCCAGAAGTTTTTCCTGTTCCTAATGCTATTTCTGCAGTAATTTCCAAAGAATGGGATAAATTGGGTAATTCATTTACTCCTTCTAAACGTTTTAAGCAATTATATCCTGTTCCGCCTGACAGGTTAGAATTTTGGGACAAAATCCCTAAAGTTGATGGGGCTATTTCTACCCTTGCTAAACGTACTACCATTCCTACGTCAGATGGTACCTCGTTTAAGGATCCTTTAGATAGAAAAATTGAATCTTTTCTAAGAAAAGCTTATCTGTGTTCAGGTAATCTTCTTAGACCTGCTATATCATTGGCTGATGTTGCTGCAGCTTCAACTTTTTGGTTGGAAACTCTAGCGCAACAAGTAACAAATCGTGATTCTCATGATATTATTATTCTTCTCCAGCATGCTAATAATTTTATCTGTGATGCCATTTTTGATATTATTAGAGTTGATGTTAGGTTTATGTCTCTGGCTATCTTAGCCAGAAGAGCTTTATGGCTTAAAACTTGGAATGCTGATATGGCTTCTAAATCAACTCTACTTTCCATTTCTTTCCAGGGAAACAAATTATTTGGTTCTCAGTTGGATTCTATTATTTCAACTGTTACTGGTGGGAAAGGAACTTTTTTACCACAGGATAAAAAATCTAAAGGTAAAAACAGGGCTAACAATCGTTTTCGTTCCTTTCGTTTCAACAAAGAACAAAAGCCTGATCCTTCGTCCTCAGGAGCAGTTTCAGTTTGGAAACCATCTCCAGTCTGGAATAAATCCAAGCCTGCTAGAAAGGCAAAGCCTGCTTCTAAGTTCACATGAAGGTACGGCCCTCATTCCAGTTCAGCTGGTAGGGGGCAGGTTACGTTTTTTCAAAGAAATTTGGATCAATTCTGTTCACAATCTTTGGATTCAGAACATTGTTTCAGAAGGGTACAGAATTGGTTTCAAGATGAGACCTCCTGCAAAGAGATTTTTTCTTTCCCGTGTCCCAGTAAATCCAGTGAAAGCTCAAGCATTTCTGAATTGTGTTTCAGATCTAGAGTTGGCTGGAGTAATTATGCCAGTTCCAGTTCCGGAACAGGGGATGGGGTTTTATTCAAATCTCTTCATTGTACCAAAGAAGGAGAATTCCTTCAGACCAGTTCTGGATCTAAAATTATTGAATCGTTATGTAAGGATACCAACGTTCAAGATGGTAACTGTAAGGACTATATTGCCTTTTGTTCAGCAAGGGAATTATATGTCCACAATAGATTTACAGGATGCATATCTGCATATTCCGATTCATCCAGATCATTATCAGTTCCTGAGATTCTCTTTTCTAGACGAGCATTACCAATTTGTGGCTCTACCGTTTGGCCTTGCTACAGCTCCAAGAATTTTCACAAAAATTCTCGGTGCCCTTCTGTCTGTAATCAGAGAACAGGGTATTGTGGTATTTCCTTATTTGGACGATATCTTGGTACTTGCTCAGTCTTTACATTTAGCAGAGTCTCATACGAATCGACTTGTGTTGTTTCTTCAAGATCATGGTTGGAGGATCAATTTACCAAAAAGTTCTTTGATTCCTCAAACAAGGGTAACCTTTCTGGGTTTCCAGATAGATTCAGTATCCATGACTCTGTCTTTAACAGACAAGAGACGTCTAAAATTGATTACAGCTTGTCGAAACCTTCAGTCTCAATCATTCCCTTCGGTAGCCTTATGCATGGAAATTCTAGGTCTTATGACTGCTGCATCGGACGCGATCCCCTTTGCTCGTTTTCACATGCGACCTCTTCAGCTCTGTATGCTGAACCAATGGTGCAGGGATTACACGAAGATATATCAATTAATATCTTTAAAACCGATTGTTCGACACTCTCTAACGTGGTGGACAGATCACCATCGTTTAATTCAGGGGGCTTCTTTTGTTCTTCCGACCTGGACTGTAATTTCAACAGATGCAAGTCTCACAGGTTGGGGAGCTGTGTGGGGATCTCTGACGGCACAAGGAGTTTGGGAATCTCAGGAGGTGAGATTACCGATCAATATTTTGGAACTCCGTGCAATTTTCAGAGCTCTTCAGTTTTGGCCTCTTCTGAAGAGAGAATCGTTCATTTGTTTTCAGACAGACAATGTCACAACTGTGGCATACATCAATCATCAAGGAGGGACTCACAGTCCTCTGGCTATGAAAGAAGTATCTCGAATTTTGGTTTGGGCGGAATCCAGCTCCTGTCTAATCTCTGCGGTTCATATCCCAGGTGTAGACAATTGGGAAGCGGATTATCTCAGTCGCCAAACGTTGCATCCGGGCGAATGGTCTCTTCACCCAGAGGTATTTCTTCAGATTGTTCAAATGTGGGGGCTCCCAGAGATAGATCTGATGGCCTCTCATCTAAACAAGAAACTTCCCAGGTATCTGTCCAGATCCCGGGATCCTCAGGCGGAGGCAGTGGATGCATTATCACTTCCTTGGAAGTATCATCCTGCCTATATCTTTCCGCCTCTAGTTCTTCTTCCAAGAGTAATCTCCAAGATTCTGAGGGAATGCTCGTTTGTTCTGCTAATAGCTCCGGCATGGCCTCACAGGTTTTGGTATGCGGATCTTGTCCGGATGGCATCTTGCCAACCATGGACTCTTCCGTTAAGACCAGACCTTCTGTCGCAAGGTCCTTTTTTCCATCCGGATCTGAAATCCTTAAATTTAAAGGTATGGAGATTGAACGCTTGATTCTTGGTCAAAGAGGTTTCTCTGACTCCGTGATTAATACTATGTTACAGGCTCGTAAATCTGTATCTCGAGAGATATATTATAGAGTCTGGAAGACTTATATTTCTTGGTGTCTTTCTCATCATTTTTCTTGGCATTCTTTTAGAATACCGAGAATTTTACAGTTTCTTCAGGATGGTTTAGATAAGGGTTTGTCCGCAAGTTCTTTGAAAGGACAAATCTCTGCTCTTTCTGTTCTTTTTCACAGAAAGATTGCTATTCTTCCTGATATTCATTGTTTTGTACAAGCTTTGGTTCGTATAAAACCTGTCATTAAGTCAATTTCTCCTCCTTGGAGTTTGAATTTGGTTCTGGGAGCTCTTCAAGCTCCTCCGTTTGAACCTATGCATTCATTGGACATTAAATTACTTTCTTGGAAAGTTTTGTTCCTTTTGGCCATCTCTTCTGCTAGAAGAGTTTCTGAATTATCTGCTCTTTCTTGTGAGTCTCCTTTTCTGATTTTTCATCAGGATAAGGCGGTGTTGCGAACTTCTTTTGAATTTTTACCTAAGGTTGTGAATTCCAACAACATTAGTAGAGAAATTGTGGTTCCTTCATTATGTCCTAATCCTAAGAATTCTAAGGAGAAATCGTTGCATTCTTTGGATGTTGTTAGAGCTTTGAAATATTATGTTGAAGCTACGAAATCTTTCCGTAAGACTTCTAGTCTATTTGTTATCTTTTCCGGTTCTAGAAAAGGCCAGAAAGCTTCTGCCATTTTTTTGGCATCTTGGTTGAAATCTTTAATTCATCTTGCCTATGTTGAGTCGGGTAAAATTCCGCCTCAGAGAATTACAGCTCATTCTACTAGGTCAGTATCTACTTCCTGGGCGTTTAGGAATGAAGCTTCGGTTGACCAGATCTGCAAAGCAGCAACTTGGTCCTCTTTGCATACTTTTACTAAATTCTACCATTTTGATGTATTTTCTTCTTGTGAAGCAGTTTTTGGTAGAAAAGTTCTTCAGGCAGCGATTTCAGTTTGAATCTTCTGCTTATGTTTTTCGTTAAACTTTATTTTGGGTGTGGATTATTTTCAGCAGGAATTGGCTGTCTTTATTTTATCCCTCCCTCTCTAGTGACTCTTGTGTGGAAAGATCCACATCTTGGGTAGTCATTATCCCATACGTCACTAGCTCATGGACTCTTGTTAATTACATGAAAGAAAACATAATTTATGTAAGAACTTACCTGATAAATTCATTTCTTTCATATTAACAAGAGTCCATGAGGCCCACCCTTTTTTGTGGTGGTTATGATTTTTTTGTATAAAGCACAATTATTCCAATTCCTTATTTTATATGCTTCGCACTTTTTTTCTTATCACCCCACTTCTTGGCTATTCGTTAAACTGATTTGTGGGTGTGGTGAGGGGTGTATTTATAGGCATTTTAAGGTTTGGGAAACTTTGCCCCTCCTGGTAGGAATGTATATCCCATACGTCACTAGCTCATGGACTCTTGTTAATATGAAAGAAATGAATTTATCAGGTAAGTTCTTACATAAATTATGTTTTTAGCCAATCAGTGCTGACTGGTAAATAACTCCACGGGAGTGAGCACATTATCTATATGGCATACACGAACTAGTGCTGTCTACCTAAGTTCAACAAAGAATACCAAGAGAACAAAGCAAATTTGATTAGAAAAGTACATTGGAAAGTTGTTTTAAAATTGCATGCCCTATCTGAGTCATAAATGTTTTGACTAAACTGTAACAGTGTAAAATCTTAGGACTGCATCTACATCATTTTACACTTTTTTTCATCCATCTTACCAATAAACATATATATATATCCCTTGTGTCATTTTGAAACATAGCAAACATCTAATATTTGCTTATACAGCAATACACTTGTCTTTCACTTAAAGGTACATGAAACCCAAATTTATTTTCTTTCAAATAGAGCATACGATTTTAAACCACTTTCCAATGTACTTCTATTATCAAATTTGTTTCATTCTCTTTGTATCCTTTACTGAAGGAGGTACAATGCACTACTGGGAGCTAGGTGAACACATTGAGTAAGCCAACTATAAGAGGCATATATGTGCCCAATCAGCAGCTAGTTTCCAGTAGTGCATTGCTTTTCCTGAGCACACGTAGGTATGATTTTCAACAAAGGATACCAAAAGAAGAAAGCAAGTTAGATAATAGAAGCAAATTGACGTTCTATCCATTCAATTTAAGCTTCATTTTGACTTTACTGTCCCTTTTAAGTATATGCAGTGTGTAAATCCCCATAAAATGTTTAATTTATGTATAGTTAAAGAAAAACTTAAAGGGACATAAAACCCAAATATTTTCTTTCATGATTTAGGTAGAACATACAATTTTAAACAACTTTCCAGTTTACTTTTATTATCAATTTTGCTTCATTCTTTTCGTATGCTTTGTTGAAGGAGCAGCAATGCACTACTGGTTTCAAACGGAACACATTGGTGAGCCAATGGCAATCGGTGTGTGTATGTATATATGTGTGTGTATATGTATATATATATATGTATATATAATATATAATATATATATATATATATATATATATAACACACACACACAGCCACCAATCAGCAGCTAGGGGCCTGGGTTATTTGCTGATCTTGAGCTTACCAAGATAACCTTTCAGCAAAGGATAGCAAGAGAAGGAAGCAAATTAATTAATAGAAGTAAATTGGAAAGTTGTTTAAAATCACATTCTCTTTCTGAGTTATGAATGAAAAAAATGTGGGTTTCATGTCTCTTTAAGCTCTACTATTACCCCCCTGAGCGTATGGAATGAATCCAGCAGGAACAAGAACACTGTCCCAGCAATATGCTACACTTTATTTGCTTGATCTGTGCATGAGCTTATGTAAAACTATTCCTAATTTGATACCGTATAGAAGATATGATAAACATACTTAAGGTTAGGAAGGAGAGAATAATAATACGATTTGGAATTTGGCTCTTTTCAGCACTCTCTCTCTCTTTTTTTTTTTTTTTTTTTTTTTTTTTTTTATATATTTTCCTGTGTTCACTCAAGGTTAGTTTGCTAAAATGCAAAACGAAGTTGCTGGTGTCCCTTTAAAATCATATAAATTGTTTTAAAAATGTATACTAAAAACATATGCTATTAAGAAGTTCTTTTAGGTTCTGTGACTATTTAACCTACAATAAAAACTTACATTGTTACTGGAATATTGAGGAAAATTAAGTGTTTGGATCCTTTTGGTGTTTTGGATTTGTTAGTTGTTGACCCTTTTCCTTACAAAATATTGCCAAATTCTAATTAGAGATTTAGTACCTATCTCCCAAATCTAATGGAACAAGGCCAAGTAAACTATTAGACAACAATGATGCAGGTAACATAACACTGAAATTCAGACTGTTACACTTATGACTACCTGTTAGAATGGTATGCCATTTATACTAGGGATAGACCGATATATTGGAGCGGCCGATATTTGGAATTTCTGAAATATCGGTATCGGCCAGGAACTTACTGATATGGAGCAAATCAAAAGAAATTTAGCTCTGTGTACTTCAGGGAAACAATGTAGTTTTAAGTGACACAAATCATCTATAGCACATACTGTATAAGCTGGACATAGCATAGCATCTAATAATAAATAGCACTGATAACCCCAGGTGTTCCTTGGAGCTCAGTTACCCACTACCATAACCCCAATAGCAGGCCTGTAGATATGATTTGTGATATGGAAAATGTGATCTTTAAATGGCACTTTAAGCTACATAGTTACCCTGAAGTACACAGAGCTAAATTACTTTTGATTTTGCTCATAGGGGTCAGCAATACATAAAATCAATCTGCTTGCTAATTTCTGTCACAAATAGAACATTATTTGTTGTATTATGATCAGTTTTACAAAACATTTCACTAAAGCTGCTATATTTGACTATTTTCACCTTTCATGGGCATAGAAAAAAAAACATTTAAAAAAATTATAGTTCAGGCACATCAATTGAATGTCCACAACAACAAACCTTGAGTGGAAAGCTATGCAGTATGGGAGACTAGTATCAATATTCTCTACCATTGGATAACAATGCTCTGACCATTAGGTGGCGCTGTTACACATTTATAAAACTGCCCATAAGTGACATAATAAACTTATAGTCCACTCCTCCGTACCAGGGAAGGTATTTGCAATCCAGTAAATATATGAGCATATTAAAAATTAAAGCAAATAAATAAATATAGCACTTCTATTCCAGCATGTCCTTTCTTTCCCTGTCAAGTGGCAGTATATGTGTATGTATGTATATATATGTATGTATGTATATATATGTATGTATGTATATATATGTGTGTGTATGTATGTATGTATATATATATATATATATATATATATATATATAATTTTCTCTTGTTAAGTGTATCCAGTCCACGGATCATCCATTACTTGTGGGATATTCTCCTTCCCAACAGGAAGTTGCAAGAGGATCACCCACAGCAGAGCTGCTATATAGCTCCTCCCCTCACTGCTATATCCAGTCATTCTCTTGCAACTCTCAACAAAGATGGAGGTCGTAAGAGGACTGTGGTGTTTTATACTTAGTTTATTTCTTCAATCAAAAGTTTGTTATTTTTAAATGGTACCGGAGTGTACTGTTTATCTCAGGCAGTATTTAGAAGAAGAATCTGCCTGCGTTTTCTATGATCTTAGCAGAGGTAACTAAGATCCTTTGCTGTTCTCACATATTCTGAGGAGTGAGGTAACTTCAGAGGGGGAATGGTGTGCAGGTTTTCCTGCAATAAGGTATGTGCAGTTAATATTTTTCTAGGGATGGAATTTGCTAGAAAATGCTGCTGATACCGAAGTAATGTAAGTAAAGTCTTAAATGCAGTGATAGCGACTGGTATCAGGCTTATTAATAGAGATACATACTCTTATAAAAGTGTATTTTAAAACGTTTGCTGGCATGTTTAATCGTTTTTATATATGATTGGTGATAAAACTTCTTGGGGCCTAGTTTTTTCCACATGGCTGGCTTGAATTATGCCTAGAAACAGTTCCCTGAGGCTTTCCACTGTTGTAATATGAGTGGGAGGAGCCTATTTTAGCGCTTTTTTTGCGCAGCAAAAATTACAGACACAGACATCCAGCTTCTTCCTGCATGATCCAGGGCTTCTCTGAAGGGCTCAAAAGGCTTCAAAAGTCGTATTGAGGGAGGTAAAAAGCCACAGTAGAGCTGTGGCAGTTGTTGTGACTGTTTAAAAAACGTTTTTGTCATTTGTTATTCCGTTTTTGGTATTAAGGGGTTAATCATCCATTTGCAAGTGGGTGCAATGCTCTGCAAACTTATTACATACACTGTAAAAATTTGGTTAGTGTAACTGCCTTTTTTCACTGTTATTTCAAATTTGGGAAAAATGTGTGTTTCTTAAAGGCGCAGTAATGTTGTTTTATATTGCTTGTAAACTTGTTTTAAAGTGTTTTCCAAGCTTGCTAGTCTCATTGCTAGTCTGTTTAAACATGTCTGACACAGAGGAACCTACTTGTTCATTATGTTTGAAAGCCATGGTGGAGCCCCATAGGAGAATGTGTACTAAATGTATTGATTTCACCTTAAACAGTAAAGATCAGTCTTTATCTATAAAAGAATTATCACCAGAGGGTTCTGTCGAGGGGGAAGTTATGCCAACTAACTCTCCCCACGTGTCAGACCCTTCGCCTCCCGCTCAGGGGACGCACGCTAATATGGCGCCAATTACATCAGGGACGCCCATAGCGATTACTTTGCAGGACATGGCTGCAATCATGAATAATACCCTGTCAGAGGTATTATCTAAATTGCCTGAATTAAGAGGCAAGCGCGATAGCTCTGGGGTTAGGAGAGATACAGAGCGCGCAAATGCTGTAAGAGCCATGTCTGATACTGCGTCACAGTATGCAGAACATGAGGACGGAGAGCTTCAGTCTGTGGGTGACATCTCTGACTCGGGGAAACTTGATTCAGAGATTTCTAATTTTAAATTTAAGCTTGAGAACCTCCGTGTATTGCTTGGGGAGGTATTAGCTGCTCTGAATGACTGTAACACAGTTGCAATTCCAGAGAAATTGTGTAGGCTGGATAGATACTATGTGGTGCCGGTGTGTACTGATGTTTTTCCTATACCTAAAAGGCTTACAGAAATTATTAGCAAGGAGTGGGATAGACCCGGTGTGCCCTTTTCCCCACCTACTATATTTAGAAAAATGTTTCCAATAGACGCCACTACACTGGACTTATGGCAGAAGGTCCCTAAGGTGGATGGAGCAGTTTCTACTTTAGCAAAGCGTACCACTATCCCGGTTGAGAACAGTTGTGCTTTTTCAGATCCAATGGATAAAAAATTGGAGGGTTACCTTAAGAAAATGTTTATTCAACAAGGTTTTATTTTACAGCCCCTTGCATGCATTGCGCCTGTCACTGCTGCGGCAGCATTCTGGTTTGAGGCCCTGGAAGAGGCCATCCATACCGCTCCATTGAATGAAATTATTGACAAGCTTAGAACGCTTAAGCTAACTCATTTGTTTCTGATGCCATTGTTCATTTGACTAAACTAACGGCTAAGAATTCCGGATTCGCCATCCAGGAGCGTAGGGCGCTATGGCTTAAATCCTGGTCAGCTGACGTGACTTCAAAGTCTAAATTACTCAACATTCCTTTCAAGGGGGCAGACCTTATTCGGGCCTGGCTTGAAGGAAATTATTGCTGACATTACTGGAGGCAAGGGTCATACCCTTCCTCAGGACAGGGCCAAATCAAAGGCCAAACAGTCTAATTTTCGTGCCTTTCGAAATTTCAAGGCAGGAGCAGCATCAACTTCCTCCGCTTCCAAACAAGAGGGAACTGTTGCTCATTCCGGACAGGCCTGGAAACCTAACCAGTCCTGGAACAAGGGCAAGCAGGCCAGAAAGCCTGCTGCTGCCCCCAAGACATCATGAAGGAACGGCCCCCTATCCGGAAATGGATCTAGTGGGGGGCAGACTTTCTCTCTTCGCCCAGGCGTGGGCAAGAGATGTTCAGGATCCCTGGGCGTTGGAGATCATATCTCAGGGATATCTTCTGGACTTCAAAGCTTCTCCTCCACAAGGGAGATTTCATCTTTCAAAGTTATCAGCAAACCAGATAAAGAAAGAGGCATTCCTAAGCTGTGTGCAAGACCTCCTAGTAATGGGAGTGATCCTTCCAGTTCCGCGGACGGAACAAGGACAGGGGTTTTATTCAAATCTGTTTGTGGTTCCCAAGAAAGAGGGAACCTTCAGACCAATCTTGGATCTAAAGATCTTAAACAAATTCCTCAGAGTTCCATCATTCAAAATGGAAACTATTCGGACCATCCTACCCATGATCCAAGAGGGGTCAGTACATGACCACAGTGGACTTAAAGGATGCCTACCTTCACATACCGATTCACAAAGATCATCATCGGTTCCTAAGGTTTGCCTTTCTAGACAGGCATTACCAATTTGTGGCTCAGTGCATGGAAGTAATCGGCTTAATGGTAGCGGCCATGGACATAGTGCCATTTGCGCGCCTGCATCTCAGACCGCTGCAATTATGCATGCTAAGTCAGTGGAATGGGGATTACTCAGATTTGTCCCCTCTACTAAATCTGGATCAAGAGACCAGAGATTCTCTTCTCTGGTGGCTATCTCGGGTCCATCTGTCCAAGGGTATGACCTTCCGCAGGCCAGATTGGACGATTGTAACAACAGATGCCAGCCTTCTAGGTTGGGATGCAGTCTGGAACTCCCTGAAGGCTCGGGGATCGTGGACTCAGGAGGAGAAACTCCTCCCAATAAATATTCTAGAGTTAAGAGCAATATTCAATGCTCTTCTAGCTCGGCCTCAGTTAGCAACCCTGAGGTTCATCAGATTTCAGTCGGACAACATCACGACTGTGGCTTACATCAACTATCAAGGGGGAACCAGGAGTTCCCTAGCGATGTTAGAAGTCTCAAAGATAATTCGCTGGGCAGAGTCTCACTCTTGCCACCTGTCAGCGATCCACATCCCAGGCATAGAGAACTGGGAGGCGGATTTTCTAAGTCATCAGACTTTTCATCCGGGGGAGTGGGAACTCCATCCGGAGGTGTTTGCTTAACTGGTCCATCGTTGGGGCAAACCAGAACTGGATCTCATGGCGTCTCGCCAGAACGCCAAGCTTCCTTGTTACGGATCCAGGTCCAGGGTCCCGGGAGCGACGCTGATAGATGCTCTAGCAGCTCCTTGGTTCTTCAACCCGGCTTATGTGTTTCCACCGTTTCCTCTGCTCCCTCGACTGATTGCCAAAATCAAACAGGAGAGAGTATCGGTGATTCTGATAGCGCCTGCGTGGCCCCGCAGTACCTGGTATGCAGACCTAGTGGACATGTCATCTCTTCCACCATGGACTCTGCCTCTGAGACAGGACTTCCTAATACAAGGTCCTTTCAATCATTCAAATCTAATTTCTCTGAGACTGACTGCATGGAGATTGAACGCTTGATTCTATCAAGGCGTGGCTTCTCCGAGTCAGTCATTGATACCTTAATACAGGCACGAAAGCCTGTCACCAGGAAAATTTACCATAAGATATGGCGTAAATATCTTTATTGGTGTGAATCCAAGAGTTACTCATGGAGTAAGGTTATGATTCCTAGGATATTGTCCTTTCTCCAAGAGGGTTTGGACAAAGGCTTATCAGCTAGTTCTTTAAAGGGACACATCTCTGCTCTGTCTATTCTTTTGCACAAGCGTCTGGCAGAGGTTCCAGACGTCCAGGCATTTTGTTAGGCTTTGGTTAGGATTAAGCCTGTGTTTAAAACTGTTGCTCCCCCGTGGAGCTTAAACTTGGTTCTTAAAGTTCTTCAGGGAGTTCCGTTTGAACCCCTTCATTCCATTGATATTAAACTTTTATCTTGGAAAGTTCTGTTTTTGATGGCTATTTCCTCGGCTCGAAGAGTCTCTGAGTTATCTGCCTTACAATGTGATTCTCCTTATCTGATTTTTCATTCAGACAAGGTAGTTCTGCGTACCAAACCTGGGTTTTTACTTAAGGTGGTTTCTAACAGGAATATCAATCAAGAGATTGTTGTTCCATCATTGTGTACTAATCCTTCTTCAAAGAAGGAACGTCTTTTGCATAATCTGGACGTAGTCCGTGCCTTGAAGTTTTACTTACAGGCTACTAAAGATTTTCGTCAAACATCTGCCCTGTTTGTCGTTTACTCTGGACAGAGGAGAGGTCAAAAAGCTTCGGCAACCTCTCTCTCCCTTTGGCTTCGGAGCATAATACGCTTAGCCTATGAGACTGCTGGACAGCAGCCCCCTGAAAGGATTACAGCTCATTCTACTAGAGCTGTGGCTTCCACCTGGGCCTTTAAAAATGAGGCCTCTGTTGAACAGATTTGCAAGGCTGCGACTTGGTCTTCGCTTCACACCTTTTCAAAATTTTACAAATTTGATACTTTTGCTTCTTCAGAGGCTGTTTTTGGGAGAAAGGTTCTACAGGCAGTGGTTCCTTCCGTTTAAGTTCCTGCCTTGTCCCTCCCATCATCCGTGTACTTTAGCTTTGGTATTGGTATCCCACAAGTAATGGATGATCCGTGGACTGGATACACTTAACAAGAGAAAACATAATTTATGCTTACCTGATAAATTTATTTCTCTTGTAGTGTATACAGTCCACGGCCTGCCCTGTCCTTTTTAAGGCAGGTCTAAATTTTAATTAACCTACAGTCACCACTGCACCCTATGGTTTCTCCTTTCTCGGCTTGTTTCGGTCGAATGACTGGATATGGCAGTGAGGGGAGGAGCTATATAGCAGCTCTGCTGTGGGTGATCCTCTTGCAACTTCCTGTTGGGAAGGAGAATATCCCACAAGTAATGGATGATCCGTGGACTGGATACACTACAAGAGAAATAAATTTATCAGGTAAGCATAAATTATGTTTTTTTTAACTTTACGTTTAACCCTTATCTGTAAAGTGAGCGTTTGTAGTGAAGTGGCAGCAATATATGGAAAAAAAACAGAAGCCGTTTAACAGGAGAACAATTTGAAATGTTATGGTTTCTGCACTATGTTTTTCTACTTAACTTGAAGTATTAAAGAAATCATGTAGTGACTTAAATTTATTTTATATCAGTGTGCAGTTTAAAAGGGATTTATGCCATTTTTCTATGTTTTGGGAAGCCATTTAATAAGTTAATTTTCAAGCACTTTATTTTTCCCAGTTGTTTAATTTTAATGTTTAAAATTTTAATAAGCCAGATTTGTGTAGAAATTGTGTTGATTTTTCAAAACTTTAAATGTACAGAATATTGGCCCCTGTTATCGGCCTGAAAGACGGTCAATAATCAGTATCGGCCCTGAAAAAACTATATCGGTCTATCCCTAATATATAGGTTGAAAAAGTATAGTAAATCCATGGGATCAGGCTTCCAAGGGCTATGGTTTAAAGTTTTAACAAACCACTGTTTCAAGGGGCGCTTACTTTTGTAGTAGTTCCCCCACCCTTTGCCAATAGACTATGCAGCTTACTTTAATCGTTTTCCTAGGGTACCCTGATGTGACCAATGTATGCATTGTCAAACAATTTCCTTATGATTGCTTTTCTATTTTCATTTAAATTAAAACATACAGAAAACCTTCCACTTCATACTAAAATGAAGGCACATGTAGTCTAAGGTACTTACTACACATCTCTACTGTTTTTAATTATAATTTTCACTACAACTTTATTTTGACATATACCTCTAATTAAAATATTTCTGTTTCGCACAGCTAACCAAAACTGCAGTAATGCATTAGAAGATCTTATTCATTCATTTGAAGAGCAGGAAGCGAAACCATCTAATGGAGAAGACGTTGATGCGGAGTGTGAAAAACAAATAAATCGGGAGGAGACAGACTCTCAATGTGAAGGTTTAACAGAAGACTTAGATATTCAAACACTTGTAAACGACCAGGAAGATGATCAGTGTGGTACAGATTTAACGATAAACAACACATATGAAGGCTTGAGGCAACGCAATATTAAAGACTATCTACAAAGCACAAATTAGACTGTACCTTATTAGAAGATTGTTTTAATATTTTAATTTGTTATTAAATATTTTATTCTATAACTGATAAAATTATAGTGCATAGAGCATATGAGTCTTTATTCAAGTGCAATGAACCACCTCATACACTGCACTTTCTGTATGGATTATCTTTTTTGTGGCAGGGATGCAAAACAGAGGTATCATGTGACATATATACTTGTAGGTAAAAGTGTAAGGCTTCAGAAACAAAGTGTGTATATATGTGTGTATGTATGTGTGTGTATATATATATATATATATATTTATATATATATATATATCTTCAAAACTTGTTAGAAAAGATAATGTGCCACAGTAGAGCTATATGAGTTACTGTGTAAAGATGGGGGATTTCAGCACTCTATAGAACTTCATTTTACCCAGTTAGGAGCTTGGCTGGAAGCTATTAGGAGACACATACACAGATGCACATAGGTTCAGATATCACGACAGGCTTATTCACAAAAGTAGCAAACATACTGAAAAGACATTTGCATCTTGTCTAGGTACTTAATAAATATATTACTACCACTGCAGTGGGATAATGAAACAAAATATCTATCGTAATATATTGCTAGAGCAGCAACAAGTGTAGCAACATTTAATCGATACATGCAAAGACATCTACTTACAGTCTACTCAAGTTCGGAAGATATTTATGAAGGCAAACATCTGCTATCCGATGTAGTCAAGATCCCTATGAGCAAAGGTGACACGACTTTGAAAAGTGGAAGCAGTTTCACGTCGGAAGTACCTGTCCCGAACTCTGCATGTAACCTCATTATCCATACCCGAACGAGAGACTGAAGTTTTCAAGTGCGGTGAAAAAAAGGATCTGCAGGTGAGCATTAATACAGATACCTGGACCGCTACTCACCGCAGAGATCCGGAGGAGAATATTGGTGCAAATACCCGGACCGCTACTTACCGCAGTTTCCTGGAAAGCTGCATTTGTCGTGGGCTATATGCAACAAATCCATGCTAGCTAGAGAGGGCGTTCTTACCTCGGAGCCCTAGCACACAAGTCCTATTACAAAGGTTTGGATTAAAAGCAAAGCGAGGCTCAGGGAGGTAGTCACTCCCTGACTACCTCCCTGAGCCTCGCTTTGGCTCCCGGTCACGCGTGACGTCATCACGCTGTCTTTGCCGCATTTTCAGACTCACAGGGTACCGGGCGGCTCACCAGAGGACGGTTTGGCGCTTATTATGCTAATATTGTATTTTGTAAATTGGCATTTGTGTATATATATTCTGTCACTGTCTGGGTCCTACATCTCTCACATGGGCTCCATTTGATAAAGGTCTAGGTGTAGACCGAAACGTTATGGGTTAAGGCCCTGCTGTTTGTTCCAAGGATTGGAATAAAGCTTTTTTCGTTTACCAAGATAACCTTTCAGGATAACTAGAGAAGGAATTAAATTAATTAATAGAAGTAAATTGGAAAGTTGTTTAAAATCACATGCTCTTTCTGAATTATTAATGAAAACATTTGTTTAATTTCCCTTTAAGCTCTACTATTACCCCCCTGAGCTGATGGAATGAATCATGCAGGAACAAGGGCCCTGTCCCAGCAATATGATACACTGTAATTGCTTGATCTGTGCAGGAGCCTATGTATATCTATTCCTAATTTGACAGATTATACTCAGCGGTTTCAGATCTGGGATTCTCAAAGAAATGAACACGGAAGAAAGCCGCCAAATTCCGCTCCCCTGTACTTCCTTAAATCTACCTTCAGCTGTGGTTACGTCACACGGTGTATGGTGTCCTCTCCTGGACACAAATCGATTGGATTAATGAAAATGCGTTTCGGCTCACAGAGAGCTTTTGTTCATAGATAATATAGCATTTGTGAGTAATTGACAGATATTGTTATATAACTGTGTTATATGCATTACAATGACCATCCAGGTTGTTTTCACTGTTTACACATATATTGATTCAATTCTCTCTGTATACCATTGATATACGGCGGTTTAAACATCTAACATTTAGGCCCCTATTTATTAAAGGTCTTGCGGACCTGATCCGACAGTGCGGATCAGGTCTGCAAGACCTCGCTAAATTCGGAGAGCAATACGCTCTCCGCAGTTAACATTGCACCAGCAGCTCACAAGAGCTGCTGGTGCAACACCGCCCCCTGCTGACTCGCAGCCAATCAGCCACCAGCAGGGAGGTGTCAATCAACCCAATCGGAGCTTGATAGATGGGCCCTTTAGAGTGAACCTGATGGGGTATTTAAGGACTGATGGCATAGGATGAAAATAGGCTTGAGAAAGGCTTTGTGTGAGTCACAATGCGTTGCCATTAACCCATTCGATTTGTTTCCAGGAGAGGACGCCATACACTGTGTGATGTATCCACAGCTGAATGCGGATTCAAGGAAATACAGTGGAGTGGAGCTTGGTGGCTTTTTTTCCATGTTCATTTCTTTGAAAATCCCAGAGCTGAAACCGCTGGATATAATCTGCAATACCTATCTCTATGGATACAAATACTCAGAGCTCCTGAGTTTTAATAAGGTACTTTTTTGGCACTATTACCCTTGTTCCCCCTAACCCACTGTGGATACCACATTTGGGGAACTTTAATCTTATATATAATATAATAATTTTATATAATATAATACATCTTGTCGACTTTTATGCATTCAGTTTGAGGCTGCTTGCTTGCAAAGTGAGATAAATCTCTGTCTGCAGCAGAGATTTCTTTCATGTAATTAGCAAGAGTCCATGAGCTAGTGACGTATGGGATATACATTCCTACTAGGAGGGGCAAAGTTTCCCAAACCTCAAAATGCCTATAAATACACCCCTCACCACACCCACAAATCAGTTTTACAAACTTTGCCTCCTATGGAGGTGGTGAAGTAAGTTTGTGCTAGATTCTACGTTGATATGCGCTCCGCAGCAGGTTGGAGCCCGGTTTTCCTCTCAGCGTGCAGTGAATGTCAGAGGGATTTGAGGAGAGTATTGCCTATTTGAATGCAGTGATCTCCTTCTACGGGGTCTATTTCATAGGTTCTCTGTTATCGGTCATAGAGATTCATCTCTTACCTCCCTTTTCAGATCGACAATATACTCTTTTATATACCATTTCCTCTACTGATTCTCGTTTCAGTACTGGTTTGGCTTTCTACTACATGTAGATGAGTGTCCTGGGGTAAGTAAGTCTTATTTTCTGTGACACTCTAAGCTATGGTTGGGCACTTTTTATATAAAGTTCTAAATATATGTATTCAAACAATTATTTGCCTTGACTCAGGATGTTTAACATTCCTTATTTCAGACAGTCAGTTTCATATTTGGGATAATGCATATGAATAATTCATTTTTTTCTTACCTTAAAAATTTGACTTTCCCTGTGGGCTGTTAGGCTCGCGGGGGCTGAAAATGCTTCATTTTATTGCGTCATTCTTGGCGCAGACTTTTTTGGCGCAAAAATTATTTTCTGTTTCCGGCGTCATACGTGTCGCCGGAAGTTGCGTAATTTTTGACGTTCTTTTGCGCCAAAAGTGTCGGCGTTCCGGATGTGGCGTCATTTTTGCCGCCAAAAGCATTTAGGCGCCAAATAATGTGGGCGTCTTTTTTGGCGCGAAAAAATATGGGCGTCACTTTTGTCTCCACATTATTTAAGTCTCTTTGATTTTTTGCTTCTGGTTGCTAGAAGCTTATTCACTGGCATTTTTTTCCCATTCCTGAAACTGTCATTTAAGGAATTTGATCAATTTTGCTTTATATGTTGTTTTTTCTATTACATATTGCAAGATGTCCCACGTTGAAGCTGAGTCAGAAGATACTTCTGGAATATCCCTGCCTGGGGCTGGAGCTACCAAAGCTAAGTGTATCTACTGTAAACTTATGGTATCTGTTCCTCCAGCTGTTGTTTGTACTGTTTTGTCATGACAAACTGTTTATGCAGATAATATTTCCTTTAAGTACTGTTACATTACCTGTTGCTGTTCTAATCTAATACTCAGAGTGTTCCTGATAACATAAGAGATTTTGTTTTTAAATCCATTAAGAAGGCTATGTCTGTTATTCCTCCTTCTAGTAAATGTAAAAAGTCTTTTAAAACTTCTCATTTTTCAGATGAATTTTTAAATGAACATCATCATTCTGATTCTGATAATGGTTCTTCTGGTTCAGAGGATTCTGTCTCAGAGGTTGATGCTGATAAATCTTCATATTTATTTAAAATGAAATTTATTCGTTCTTTACTTAAAGAAGTCCTAATTGCATTAGAAGTTGAGGATTCTGGTCCTCTTGATACTAAATCTAAACGTTTAGATAAGGTTTTTAAATCTCCTGTAGTTATTCCAGAAGTTTTTCCTGTCCCTAGTGCTATTTCTGAAGTAATTTCCAGGGAATGGAATAATTTGGGTAATTCATTTACTCCTTCTAAACGTTTTAAGCAATTATATCCTGTGCCATCTGACAGATTAGAGTTTTGGGACAAAATCCCTAAAGTTGATGGGGCTGTCTCTACTCTTGTTAAGCGTACTATTCCTACGGCAGATGGTACTTCCTTAAGGATCCTTTAGATAGGAAAATTGAATCCTTTCTAAGAAAAGCTTACTTGTGTTCAGGTAATCTTCTTAGACCTGCTATATCTTTAGCGGATGTTGCTGCAGCTTCATCTTTTGGTTAGAAGCTTTAGCGCAACAAGTAACAGATCATAATTCACATAGCATTTTTATTCTTCAACATGCTAATAATTTTATTTGTAATGCCATCTTTGATATCATTAGATTTGATGTCAGGTATATGTCTCTAGCTATTTTAGCTAGAAGAGCTTTATGGCTTAAGACTTGGAATGCTGTTATGTCTTCTAAGTCTACTCTGCTTTCCCTTTCTTTCCAGGGTAATGATCGTTTTCATTCCTTTTGTCACAACAAGGAACATAAACCTGATCCTTCATCCTCCGGAGCGGTATCAGTTTGGAAACCATCTCCAGTCTGGAATAATTCCAAGCCTTTTAGAAAATCAAAGCCAGCTCCTAAGTCCACATGAAGGTGCGGCCCTCATTCCAGCTCAGCTGGTAGGGGGCAGATTACGTTTTTTCTAAGAAATTTGGATCAATTCCGTTCACAATCTTTGGATTCTGAACATTGTTTCAGAAGGGTACAGAATTGGCTTCAAGATAAGGCCTCCTGCAAAGAGATTTTTTCTTTCCCGTGTCCCAGTAAACCCAGCGAAGGCTCAAGCATTTCTGAAATGTGTTTCAGATCTAGAGTTGACTGGAGTAATTTTGCCAGTTCCAGTTCTGGAACAGGGACTGGGGTTTTATTCAAATCTCTTCATTGTACAAAAGAAGGAAAATTCCTTCAGACCAGTTCTGGATCTAAAAATATTGAATCGTTATGTAAGGATACCAACATTTAAAATGGTAACTGTAAGGACTATCCTGCCTTTTGTTCAACAAGGGCATTATATGTCTACTATAGATTTACAGGATGCATATCTGCATATTCCGATTCATTCAGATCACTATCAGTTTCTGAGATTCTCTTTCCTAGATAAGCATTACCAGTTTGTGGCTCTGCCGTTTGGCCTAGCTACGGCTCCAAGAATTTTTTACGAAGGTTTTCGGTGCCCTTCTGTCTGTAATCAGAGAACAGGGTATTGTGGTATTCCTTATTTGGACGATATCGTGGTACTTGCTCAGTCTTCATATTTAGCAGAATCTCATTCGAATCGACTTGTGTTGTTTCTTCAACATCATGGTTGGAGGATCAATTTACCAAAAAGTGAATTGATTCCTCAGACTTAGGTAACCTTTTTAGGTTTTCAGATAGATTCAGTATCCATGACTCTATCTTTGATAGACATGAGACATCTAAAGTTGATATCAGCTTGTCGAAACCTTCAGTCACAATCTTTCCCTTCGGTAGCTTTATGCATGGAAATTCTAGGTCTTATGACTGCGGCATCGGACGTGATCCCCTTTGCTCGTTTTCACATGCGACCTCTTCAGCTCTGTATGCTGAACCAGTGGTGCAGGGATTACACAAAGATATCTCAATTAATATCTTTAAAACCGATTGTACGACACTCTCTGACGTGGTGGACAGATCACCATCGTTTAGTTCAGGGGGCTTCTTTTGTTCTTCCGACCTGGACTGTAATTTCAACAGATGCAAGTCTTACAGGTTGGGGAGCTGTGTGGGGGTCTCTGACAGCACAAGGGGTTTGGGAATCTCAGGAGGTGAGATTACCGATCAATATTTTGGAACTCCGTGCAATTTTCAGAGCTCTTCAGTCTTGGCCTCTTCTGAAGAGAGAATCGTTCATTTGTTTTCAGACAGACAATGTCACAACTGTGGCATACATCAATCATCAAGGAGGGACTCACAGTCCTCTGGCTATGAAAAAAGTATCTCGAATTCTGGTTTGGGCGGAATCCAGATCCTGTCTAATCTCTGCGGTTCATATTCCAGGAATAGACAATTGGGAAGCGGATTATCTCAGTCGCCAAACGTTGCATCCGGGCGAATGGTCTCTTCACCCAGAGGTATTTCTTCAGATTGTTCAAATGTGGGAACTTCCAGAAATAGATCTGATGGCTTCTCATCTAAACAAGAAACTTCCCAGGTATCTGTCCAGATCCCGGGATCCTCAGGCGGAGGCAGTGGATGCATTATCACTTCCTTGGAAGTATCATCCTGCCTATATCTTTCCGCCTGTAGTTCTTCTTCCAAGAGTAATCTCCAAGATTCTGAAGGAATGCTCGTTTGTTCTGCTGGTAGCTCCAGCATGGCCTCACAGGTTTCGGTATACGGATCTTGTCCGGATGGCCTCTTGCCAACCGTGGACTCTTCCGTTAAGACCAGACCTTCTGTCGCAAGGTCCTTTTTTCCATCAGGATCTGAAATCCTTAAATTTAAAGGTATGGAGATTGAACGCTTGATTCTTGGTCAAAGAGGTTTCTCTGACTCTGTGATTAATACTATGTTACAGGCTCGTAAATCTGTATCTAGAGAGATATATTATAGAGTCTGGAAGACTTATATTTCTTGGTGTCTTTCTCATCATTTTTCCTGGCATTCTTTTAGAATTCCGAGAATTTTACAGTTTCTTCAGGATGGTTTAGATAAAGGTTTGTCCGCAAGTTCCTTGAAAGGTCAAATCTCTGCTCTTTCTGTTCTTTTTCACAGAAAGATTGCTAATCTTCCTGATATTCATTGTTTTGTACAAGCCTTGGTTCGTATTAAACCTGTCATTAAGTCAATTTCTCCTCCTTGGAGTTTTGAATTTGGTTCTGGGGGCTCTTCAAGCTACTTCGTTTGAACCTATGCATTCATTGGACATTAAATTACTTTCTTGGAAAGTTTTGTTCCTTTTGGCCATCTCTTCTGCCAGAAGAGTCTCTGAATTGTCTGCTCTTTCTTGTGAGTCTCCTTTTCTGAGTTTTCATCAGGATAAGGCAGTGTTGCGAACTTCTTTTGAATTTTTACCTAAGGTTGTGAATTCCAACAACATTAGTAGAGAAATTGTAGTTCCTTCATTATGCCCTAATCCTAAGAATTCTAAGGAGAAATCATTGCATTCTTTGGATGTTGTTAGAGCTTTGAAATATTATGTTGAAGCTCCTAAGACTTTCCGAAAGACTTCTAGTCTATTTGTCATCTTTTCCGGTTCTAGAAAAGGCCAGAAAGCTTCTGCCATTTCTTTGGCATCTTGGTTGAAATCTTTAATTCATCATGCCTATGTTGAGTCGGGTATAACTCCGCCTCAGAGGATTACAGCTCATTCTACTAGGTCAGTTTCTACTTCCTGGGCGTTTAGGAATGAAGCTTCGGTTGATCAAATTTGCAAAGCAGCAACTTGGTCTTCTTTGCATACTTTTACTAAATTCTACCATTTTGATGTGTTTTCTTCTTCTGAAGCAGTTTTTGGTAGAAAAGTACTTCAGGCAGCTGTTTCAGTTTGAATCTTCTGCTTATGTTTTCATTTAAACTTTATTTTGGGTGTGGATTATTTTCAGCAGGAATTGGCTGTCTTTATTTTATCCCTCCCTCTCTAGTAACTCTTGCGTGGAAAGATCCACATCTTGGGTAGTCATTATCCCATACGTCACTAGCTCATGGACTCTTGCTAATTACATGAAAGAAAACATAATTTATGTAAGAACTTACCTGATAAATTCATTTCTTTCATATTAGCAAGAGTCCATGAGGCCCACCCTTTTTTGTGGTGGTTATGATTTTTTTTGTATAAAGCACAATTATTCCAATTCCTTATTTTTTATGCTTTCGCACTTTTTTCTTATCACCCCACTTCTTGGCTATTCGTTAAACTGATTTGTGGGTGTGGTGAGGGGTGTATTTATAGGCATTTTGAGGTTTTGGAAACTTTGCCCCTCCTGGTAGGAATGTATATCCCATACGTCACTAGCTCATGGACTCTTGCTAATATGAAAGAAATTAATTTATCAGGTAAGTTCTTACATAAATTATGTTTTTTTTTTAGCTGTACTGTGTTCTTTTAGGGGTATTCTCCCTGTGTTTTTGGAGTTCTATTGCACTAAGTAAATTGTATATGATTTTATACCTTTAAAAAAAAACACACAATATTTAGGAGCGCTCCATAAGTAAGTGCTGGATAAAGGATATATGGTACCTTGAATCAGTCTATGAGCTTGTCAGCTGGAGGGTCACAGATGCAGCCACTTCAAAAACTCACAGGTCTGGACGCTGGATATGGCTATGCACAAAGAAAAAAAACAAAAGAAGGGCGCAAAACCCTCTAAGTGCAGTATGTTAAAACCAACAGAAATTTATTAGTACAGATGCACACTCACACTTAAAACCCTCAAACGATATGAGGTATGTAAAAACACATCAAAAGTAGATATCCTCATAAAGGAATCAATCAGAGTCACAGAGCGTCTCAAAAGTCCCCTACAATCCAGGCAAGATATCCGATATATCAGAGTGGTCAATTCAGCAAATTGTCTCATAGAAATGTATAAAAGATCGTAACAAACAATTTTGTTAAATAACCGCCACTATACCACATCAGCTGTACGTTGTGTAGCTGGCTAAGATACAGCTGGTCGTAGTGACGTTAAGACGGTGGGCCATAATTGGTATAATTTGTGTAATTTCATTACACATTTTATTAGACCTGCCTTGTTTGGAGCCCTCAATCATTGTTTATTTTAGCTGCAAAACTCTTAAGAACAAGGTTAATCCTCCAAGGGAGAGCAATAGGTTTGAAGACCAGTCTAATTCTTGCTATAGCTTGAACAAACGATTGAACATTGAGCAAACGTGCCAACTTTATATGTAACAGAGCCGCAATCTGGCCCTTAAGAGAACTAGCCAAAACACCCTTTTCCAATCCTTCTTGAAGAATCTGAATAATACGTGGAATCCTCACTTTGCGCCATGAAAATCTACGTTCCTCACACCAAGACAGATACACCTTCAATACTTTACAGTATATATGTCTAGCGACAGTTACATGCTTGAATCAGGGTATCAATCACAGACTCAGAGTTAAAATCAGCCATTCTATCTCCATATAGTCAGCCTCAGAGAATCTATAATTTGATAAAAGAAGGGACCCTGAAAAAGATGCCATGGGGAGCAGACTAAATTCTTACAAGGTCTGCGTAGCAAGTCCTGCATGGCCATGCAGGAGCTATAAGAATCGCCAATAATCCCTCCTGCTTGAGATGTTCTATTACACATGGAAGAAGTACAATTGGAGAGATTAGATAAACTAGATGATAACCCCAAGGGATTGCTAACGCATCCACCAGCTCTGCCTGAGGGTCCCTAAACCTTGATCCGTATCTCGATAGCTTGAAATTGAGACAAGGCGCCATGATGTCTATTTCTGAAGACCCCGATTGTCGTGTGATCTTGAAAAACCCCTGGTTTAGAGGCCACTCGCCGGAGTGAAAAGTCTGATAACGTTCTACCCATTGGAGTATGCAAGTTATCTCCTGCATCGCTAAGGAGCTGCGAGTTCCCCCTTGATGATTGACATATGCCACCGTAGTGATGTTGTCTGATTGAAATCGAATAGAACACAACTGTGCTGTTCTTATGCCACAGCGTAATAAGGACAAACACCCTATTTATATTGTAACTAAATAACGCTTAAATGCTCCATTATGAGGTGTCTTACCACCTCCAGGAAAGCCTGTCAGCTCCTTGTAAACAGCCATTCCAGACTGTGAAACTGAAGCGCTGCACACTCCATATCGCAAAAGGGATGGGGCGTGTGCCAATATGGCCCTGCTGCGGAAAGAAGTTTAACCACTACCACCGCAGGACTGATAAGAGAATAGCCCCATAAACCAGTCATGAGTCTCCTAATAGATAAACTGACCCAGCAACAACAGCATTCACCAGGTCTGCTAGTAAATCAATGGCCGCAAACCCGGTGCAGCCGTCTGGGTATAAGTCACTCCGTTCTGCATGGAAGACTGTATATCTTGTCACTAGAGGAGGCCTAGGAACTTCCTAGCCACACACATGAAATAATTATAAAACTTTACTAAGAGATTTACATAGCATCTGAATACTCCCCTGCCCCTCTCCTGAAGGAAACAATCCATTGGGGGTATAGTATAACTTACAATCCTGCATAGCACCTCTCATCTCTCCCTACCTCCACGATGAGGTAAAGAACTACTATGAGAAATATTTTCACTACAAAAATCTCATTGCAGTAGGAGAGATAGTTGGATGCTCTGTTTGGGGTGTATTTGCCTCCTTATCTGTTGTAGAAACTATTGATAAATATGTTTGAATAACTGAGGTAAGAACTCTGACAGAGGGTGGAGTATGATGTATGTTTATTTGTTTAACTGCTTCAAATCATGATTGCAGTTGTCAGTTAAAGGGACATCATGCTCATATGCTAAATCACTTAAAAGTGATGCAGCATAACTATAAAAAGCTGACAAGAAAATATCACCTGAGCATCTCTATGTAGAAAAGAAAGATAGTTTTACCTTAAAATGTCTTCAGCTCAACAGAGTAAGTGCTGTGTAAACAGTTACTGTATACTTCAGCTGTTGTCCAGTTGCAAGATGGAGAGGAAAAAAATAGCAGTGTTGAGGCAATGCCTTTGCTGAGATCTCATGAGATTTCATAGAACTTTCTTAAACTGAATAGGAAAATAACATGACAGATGCACACTCCCTAGCTTGTCCTGGGACAAGTATCATGACTGGCTGCTTAAAGTCTATTTACAGTGGTGTGTGATTACTTTGGAAATTTGAGGTAAAATATCTTCCTTTTCCTTCCTAAGTTAGGGAGAGTCCACAACTTCATTCCTTACTGTTGGGAAATACAACACCTGGCCACCAGGAGGAGGCAAAGACTTAAATATCCCTCCCACTTCCTCATTATCCCAGTCATTCTTTGCCTTTCGTCACGTTAGGAGGTGGCAGAAGATTCGGAGAGTCCTGAAAAAGGGTATCTGCCCTTCGAGATAGGACTGGAGTTTTAAGTAGTCATGTCAACCTCTCAGTGAGAGTATTGATGAAAGTTAGAGTCTGGACATACAGGGAAAGTTTTTTCTGCAAAACCATCCAGACTACTGCTAACAGCTCCTGCTTTCTTTCACTCAAGTCCATGTCAGGAGCTCTCCTATAAGACTGTCACACTTGAGAGGCTGTGTTCTGTTCCACAGCATGGATCCTGGAGGTAAGATTGTTTCAATTTTTACACATAAAACGCTATAACAGGGTCACAGTGTGGCTCCTTTATACTTTGATAGGATCCAGGGTTAATATCCTCTGAAGGGGGTTTATTGAACAGTTGGGGTTAATTAATCAGTGTATTAATTATTTACATGCTGCTTTGTGTGATTTTTTTCCTGGGCTTATAGACTGTGTGTTTTTGGCTGGAACAAACAGGTTTCACTTTTAAGTTTTACTTTAGTTTTTTAAAGTGTTGCACAGCTCATTTTACTTGCTGTACTTGTAATAACAGGGGAGGTACTGTCTTGCGCTCCATGTGACCGATTGTGGTCTTTGTTAATTTCCTCTATTCCAGCTGAGACTTGAACCTGAGGAAAGAGTTTCCTCTGTTAACTGTCTGGGTCTAGGAGGTGGTGAGTGCCCCAGCCATTGGGAGTATAAAGGTGCAGTTTTATATAATAAAAAAACGTTTTTATTTGTGTCCTCTGTGGGTATAACCTGAGCTATGGAGGACTCTGACATGTTAGAAGGTACTCCTTCTGTACTAAATCATACCTGTTTATATTTTGAGGAGAGCGTGGTTTTCCCGCCCACTCAATTATGTTCCACTTGCATTAACACCGTTATAAAGTCTAAGAAGGGAGACAAGCCTGCTAAGCTAAGCCTGCTCTCTGAGCCGTCTACCTCTCAGGACTCGGCATCCCGTGAGATTACTACCCTTGCTACATTATCCACTCCACATGCAGTTCCCCGTAGCTCATGTAATCCTCCATCCGGAGGGGGCCCTCTTCCAGCGGAATTTGCCGCGCAGTTACAAACAGCGGTGTCTGCGGCCCTCAGTGCAATACCTCGCTCTAACAAACGCAAGAGAAAGATTAAACATAGCTCTCCTGACCCAGAATCATCTAAATATTTATCAGATTTAGCAATTATGTCCCAGTTATCCAATAATGAGTTAACCTCTGTAGCTTCAGAGGATAAACTTTTTGGCTCAGAGTCCTTAGCGTCTAAGCCTCCTGATGCGGAGGAACCATACTTTAGATTTAAAATTGAGCACTTGCGTTTTTTATTAAAGGAGGTTCTGTCTACGTTAGAGGTTACAGAGGCCGCGCTGCCTGAAGAACCTATGACACCTAAGTTAGACAGAGTTTACGAAGATAGGAAAGTTCCTTTGACTTTTCCTGTGCCGGTTAAGATGGCGAACATTATTAAGAACGAATGGGAAAGAATTGGTTCTTCCTTTTCCCCCTCTTCTACTTTTAAAAAGTTGTTCCCGGACTCTCAACTGGATTTGTGGGGCTCCATTCCTAAGGTGGATGGTGCTATCGCTACACTTGCTAAACATACTACTATACCTCTTGAGGATAGTTCTTCATTCAGAGAGCCGATGGATAAGAAAATGGAAATCTTTCTGAGAAAGATGTTTCAACAAACACGATTTTTGTTTCAACCAGTGGCTGCAGTTGCCGCGGGTTGCCGGAGCGGCTACCTACTGGTGCGACTCTTTGTCAGAGCTCATTGAGGTGGAGTCTCCCCTTGAGGAATTCAAGACAGAATTAAAGCTCTGAGAATTGTTAATTCTTTTATCTGTGATGCGAACATGCAATTTTTTTGCCTAAATGCAAAGGCCTCTGACTTTGTGGTCCTAGCCTGCCAGGCGCTCTGGTTGAAGTCTTGGTCTGCGGATATGACTTCTAAGTCCAGACTCCTTTCTCTTCCCTTCAAGGGAAATATTTTATTTAGTCCAGGCCTGGACTCCATTATTTCTACGGTTACCGGAGGCATGGGTGCCTTCCTACCGCAAGATAAGAAGAACAAGTCTAAGGGACGACAATCTTCTAATTTTCGTTCCTTTCATTCTGACAAATCCCAACGACAACAATCCTTCTCCAAGCCCGAGCAGGTATAATTCCAAGCATAATAAAAAGCCAGCTGAAAACAAATCGGCATAAAGGGGCGGCCCCCGATCCGGGATCGGGACATGTAGGCGGCAGACTGTCTTTTTAGACGCCTGGTTCAAAGACGTACAGGATCCATGAGTTCTGGAGGTTGTATCTCAGGGATACAAGATAGGCTTCAAATCTCATCCACCAAGGGGCAGATTCCTTCTCCCGGTCCCTATCGAAGAAAGAGGTTTGGGGGTTTTATTCAAACCTTTTCGTGGTCCCAAAGAAGGAGGGAACTTTCCGCCCAATTCTGGACCTAAAGTGCTTAAACAAATTTATCAGTGCCCCTTCCTTCAAGATGGAGACAATAAGGTCCATCCTTCCTTTAAGTCAGGAAGGCCAGTTTACGACCACAATAGATCTGAAGGATGCTTACCTTCATGTTCCAATCCACAGGGAACACTTTCAGTTCCTGAGGTTTGCATTCCTGGACCAGCACTTCCAGTTCATTGCCCTTCTGTTTGGCCTAGCTACTGCTTCAAGAATCTTTACGAAGATTCTGGGGGCTCTTCTAGCCAGAACTCAGGGTATTGCTTTAGCCCCATACTTGGACGTTATTTTGGTGCAAGCACCATCCTTTTGTCTTGCGGAAGAATTCTCGGAGTCCCTTCTCAGTCTTCTTCGATCACATGGATGGAAGATAAACTTTGAAAAGAGTTCTCTTATCCCAAGTACCAGGGTGGAATTCCTGGATACTATTATAGACTCCATATCCATGAGGATATTTCTAACAGACCAGAGACGTTGCAAGCTAACTTTGGCATGTCTTCCCTCCGGACCTCCTTGAGTCCTTCTGTGGCTCAGTGTATGGAGGTGATTGGTCTCATAGTGTCCTGCATGTACATCATTCCTTTTGGCAGATTCCGTCTCAGACCTTTACAACTGTGCATGCTGAGGCAGTGGAACGGCGATCATTCAGATCTGTCTCAATTGATTGTATTAAACAGCCGGTCAAGAGAATTGCACTCTTGGTGGCTCTGTCCAGATCATCTGTCCCTAGGGACATGCTTCTTAAGACCATCCTGGGAGATTGTGACTACAGACGCAAGCCTATCCGGATGGGGAGCTGTTTGGGGTGCCAGGAAGGCACAGGGGTTGTGGACTAAGGAGGAGTCCTCCCTCCCGATCAATATTTTAAAACTATGGGCAATCTTCAAGGCCTTGAAGGCTTGGCCATTTCTGGGTTTGTCCCAGTTTATCAGATTCCAATCAGATATATATCAGTATAACCTTGGTGGCTTACATCAACCATCAGGGGGGAACGAGAAGTTCCTTGGCGATAAAGGAAGTTTCTGAGATTCTGGAGTGGAAAGAGGCCCACAGCTGTTCACTGTTAGCAATCCACATTCTGGGTGTGGACAACTGGGAGGCGAATTTTCTCAGCAGGCCATCCTTCCATCCAGGGGAATGGTCTCTTCATCCCAAGGTGTTTGCAGAAATATGCAGCAAGTGGGGGACGCCGGAGATAGATCTCACGGCGTCCCGTCTCAATACCAAGCTATCCAGGTACGGGTCGAGGGATCCCCAAGGGGATCTAATAGATGAACTAGCAGTGCCCTTGGGGTTCAACTCATATCTTTTTCCTCCATTACCGCTTCTTCCTCGAGTGGTGGCCCGCATCAAGCAGGAGTGGGTATCAGTAATCCTGATTGCTCCATCATGGCCACGAAGGACGTGGTTCTTGGATCTAGTGGGGGATGTCCTCATCTTCTCCGTGAAAGTTACCTTGTCGCAGAGACCTGCTGATACAAGGCCCTTTTGTTCATCAAAATCTATATTCTCTAAGGCTGACTGCGTGGAGATTGAACGCTTAGTCTTAGCCAAGAGAGGTTTCTCTGAGAGTATCATTGATACTCTTATTCAAGCTTGTAAACCAGTTGCTCAGCGTATCTACCATAAGGTGTGGAGTACCTACTTATTCTGGTGTGAAGAGCGTGTTTTTTCCTGGCACAGAGTTAAGGTTGCCAGGATCTTATCTTTTCTCCAGGATGGGCTGGAGAAGGGCCTTTCTGCTAGTTCCCTGAGGGGACAGATTTTGGCCCTGTTGGTTTTATTGCACAAGAGACTGGCTGAGCTTCCAGACGTGCAGTCCTTAGTTAAGGCTCTGATTAGGATCAGACCTGTATTTAGATCTAAATCTAGTTCTTCGGGTTTTGCAACAGGTTCCATTTGAGCCTCTGCATTCCGTTGACATTAAATTATTATCTTGGAAGGTTCTCTTTTTATTGGCTATTGCCTCTGCGTGCAGAGTTTCTGAGATCTCTGCTTTGCAATGTGAGCCCCCTTATCTGATTTTTCATGCAGATAAGGCAGTTTTACGTACTAAATTAGGTTTTCTACCTAAGGTTGTGTCGGATCGCAACATCAATCAGGAAATTGTGATTCCTTCCTTGTGTCCTAATCCTTCTTCATCGAAGAAACGCATACTTCACAAATTGGAAGTGGTTCACGCCTTGAAGTTCTATCTTCAGGCTACTAAGGAGTTTAGACAATCTTCCTCTTTGTTTGTTGTCTATTCAGGGAAGCGTAAGGGGCAGAAGGCTACTTTGACTTGCTATCTTTTTGGTTAAGGAGTGTCATCCGCTTAGCTTATGAGACAGTGGGACATCGTCCTTCAGAGAGGATAACAGCTCATTCAACCAGAGCAGTGGCTTCCTCTTGGGCCTTTAAAAATGAGGCCTCTATGGATCAGATTGTAAGGCGGCTACCTGGTCCTCCTTACATACTTTTTCAAAATTTTGATGTTTTTGCTTCGGCTGAAGCAGCTTTCGGGAGAAAAGTTTTGCAGGCTGTAGTGCCCTCAGAATAGGGTCCGAATCTTCCTTTTTGTTCCCTCCCGTTATTCATTCAGTGTCCTCTTGAGCTTGGATATAGTTTTCCCAACAGTAAGTAAATGAAGCCGTGGACTCTCCCTATCTTAGGAAGGAAAACATAATTTATGCTTACCACCGGCCCAGCACGTTTTTTTTGCCTATGGGTGGTCCCCTATTATTTATTTTATTCTTCTGGTACCATGTACACACTAATGTTTCTCCTACTTTTCCTTGTTCCCTCAGCAGAATAACTGGGGTAATGAGGAAGTGGAAGGGATATTTAAGCCTTTGGCTGGGTTGTCTTTGCCTCCTCCTGGTGGCCAGGTGTTGTATTTCCCAACAGTAAGGAATGAAGCCGTGAACTCTCCCTGTGATGAGAGTAGGAAGTGACGTCACTAGATTTGGGGGGGGGGATCAATGCTACCAGATGTATATTTTCATGCTCTACAATAAAATAGAGTTGTACCATCTTTGCTGTGTCCTGCATCTCATGACATGGTGTCAGAAGTTCTTGCCTGCGCTTCTGTTTCCTGATCGATGACGATGTCAAAGTTTACCCCACCTGAGCCTTTTGATTTCTCTCAGCCTGCAGCTTGGCTCACATGGCGTCAGCGGTTTCAGCGCTTCAGGATTGCTTCCAAGCTGGACAAGGATAGTGGTGAAATATAAGTTAATTCTCTTTTATACTCTATGGGGAAAGATGTGGAGCCAGTGTTCAATGCTTTTACTTTCCAAGAAAGGGAAGAATTTGACTTTGAAATAGTTATGAATAAACTCAGTGCCCACTTTGTGCCCAAAATAAATGTGATTCATGAGAGGGCTTGTTTTCACAAACGTGCTCAGCGTGTGGGAGAATCTGTGGAGTCATTTGTGTGCAGCCTGTATGAACTAGCTGAATTCTGTGAGTTTGGTGTTGCTAAAGAAGAGCAAATCAGAGACAGAATAGTTATTGGAATTGCAGATGCTGAAGTCTCACTGAAGCTACAGTTAGAGTCTGATTTAACATTAGATGGGGCTATTAGGATGACCTGCCAGAGTGAACTGGTGAAAAAGCAAAGTGCTGATCTGAAGTCTGAGAGTATTGTGGATGAAGTGCAGCAGTTCAGTAGTGCTGCTAGTGAAAGGCACAGTGTGAGCGGTAGACCTAAGATAACAGATAGGCCTAGAAGTTGATAGGCGCAGCATTCCCAATGCACACGGTGCAACCGTGCCCATGATCAGAGTGTCATATGCCCTGCTAAAGACAAAAGATGTAGAAAATGTAACAGGGTGGGCCATTTTGAAGTGGTGTGTAAGACTGAATATATTAAGGAGATGCAGGTGGATAGCGACCAGGAGGGTCAAGAAGTGTCCTTTGTAGGGTCTGTTGTTGAACGGCCAGGTTCAGAAGAAGATTGGAAGGTTACTCTTAATGTAGTGGGAGCCAAAGTTGCCTTTAAGATTGACACAGGAGCAGACATCACTGTAATGTCCTTTGCAGCGTTCATAAAACTGCCTCGACAGCCCCAGCTGGCGAAAGTTACAACAAAAGTCCATAGTCCTGGTGACCGCATTGATTGTGCGGAGAAATTTCTTGCCAGCTGCGAGTACAAGCAAAGGAAATTCACCATGTGGGTGCATGTGATTCGAGGTCATTGTGTTAACAATTTATTGAGCAGAAAAGCAGCCTGTGGTTTGGGCCTAGTAGCCAGAGTGAATGAGATTTCAGAAGATATGTTTGGTGAATTGGGCCTACTGAATTCCAAGCCAGTCCGTATATCACTTAAAGGTGACACAGCATTACCACTCCCCTTAGAATTCCGTTCCCGCTCATGCCTCAAGTGGAGAAGGAGCTTATGCGTATGAAGAATATGGGGGTTATTAAAGAGGTTGTTGAAGCAACTGACTGGTGTGCCCCCATTATGCCTGTTGCGAAGAAAAACGTAAGGTACGCATCTGTGTAGACTTGAAAAGATGAAAAGTCCTTCTGATGTACATGAGCTGAGACAAATTTTGGGCCTTGTAAATTATGTGGGCAGGTTCCTTCCAGATTTATCCACAGTACTACACCCTATCACAGAGTTGCTAAAGAAAGATGTTGCCTGGGTCTGGGGACCTTCACAGGAAGAATCTTTTATGCAGGTTAAGTCCCTGCTGGGGTCTGCAACCCTTCCAAAAAGACTGTGGTTAGTGCTGATGCAAGCAGTTATGGGTTAGGGGCTGCCCTCCTGCAGTTGAATGAGAACAAACTACAGCCCATCACCTACTGTTCCTGTACACTGACGGCTGCTTAGTCAAAATACGCTCAAATTGAGAAAGAGCGTCTGGCTGCAGTTTGGGTCTGTGAGCGCTTTCAGCGTTACCTAGTGGGTTTAGAGAAATTTAGTCTGGAGACTGACCATAAACTGCTAGTCCCTCTAATCAACTCCTATGATAATTCTAATGAGGCTGCTCAGGTTCAACGTTCAGGCAGTGCATGTGCCGGGGAAACAACTGGTTGTGGCAGATACAGTATCCAGGCTCCCGCTGGCTGCTTTTAAAGAGTCTTCAACTGAATTGGATGTGAAAGTGAATGTAGATTCAGTTCTGGCCTCAAAGTCCATTTCTTCAGGGAAACTAGAAGAAATAAAGAAAGAGACATATTTAGATACAGACCTTCAAGAAGTTATAAAGTACATAAAAGAAGGTTGGCCCGAGAGTCGGGCAGCCTGGATGTCTTTAAGTTCTTACCAGTCAGAGAGGTCGCAGCTCACGGAGCTGGATGGGTTGGTGCTGTTCCAGGACCGCATCATTATTCCTGTCAGCATGATGCAGGAGATGTTAAACAGGATTCACGATGGCCACTTAGGCATTACAAAGTGCAGAGAAAGGGCAGCTACGGCTGTATGGTGGCCTGGGATCAGTTCCGACATTGCAAGTCATATGTCTAAATGTGCCTTTTGCCAGGAACGCCGGCCTACTCAGAGAAGGGAGCCCTTGAGTTCTACTCCGCTGCCTGCAGGCCCATGGCAGAAAATAGCTGCTGATTTGTGCGAACTGCACGGAAAAAAGTTCCTAGTCGTGATCGACTATTATTCCAAGTATTTGGAAACTGCACCTTTGAATGAAATCACGAGTCAAGCCGTTATCACTCGTCTCAAGAGTTTGTTCGGCCAGTGGGACATACCAATGGAGCGACTCCCATTCAAGCCACAGGATTAAGCCCAGCACAGCTAATGCTAGGACACCAGATTCACACCACCTAACCCTCTGTGGGTGTCTTCCAGCCAACTAGCTTTATTCCTTGGGACGAAGTCCTTAGGAGGGATGAAGAGGCAAAAAGGGGCTATCGATTCTTCTATGACAGGAGACATTCTATGAGGCCCTTGCAGAAGCTGAATGCGGGCCAAAGTGTCAGAATTAAACTGTATGATGAGAAGAAATGGAAACACCTGCTACAGTAATTGGGCGCTCTCCAGAACCAAGGTCTTATGTAGTCCTTACTGATGGAGGGACAGTTACACGCCGTAACCGAAAACATCTTCAGCCTGTACCTGAGAGTTTGGAACTGGATGCCTCAGTACCACCGCCGGTGGGATCCCCTATTTTAAAAGGGGTGCCTTCCTCTCAGCAAGATCACAGCGGGGATATGTCTTTGCCTCCAGCGGACTCTCAATCACCTTCTGTATCAGAGGACAGTTCATGTAGAGTTACATCAAACTGAAGAGTGGTGAAACTTCCGGCCCGATATAGGGATTAACTTTAGCTAGAACAGTGACTGTCACTGTGGACTAGGGTAGTCTACCCCGATGTTCAAGTCAGGATGTAATTCATATTATTTATATTTTGTGTAACTTATTTGTTATATACTATACACAATTGTTGTTTTATACTTTGTTTGTATACCTTGTAATTTGTTGTTATATTGAAAAGAAAAAAAATGTATGCTTTGTCCTTTGAAAAGGGGGAAGATGTGATGAGAGTAGGAAGTGACGTCACTAGATTTGGGGCAGAATATATGTATATGCATTTTGTGATTGGGTGATGGCTGTCACATGATGCTGTGGGAAGGAAAATGCAACTACAAAATTAGTCAGAATTTTTTTTATTACTCATGTGAAATGCAAACTAATTGCTTTTACATTGTCTGTCTATTTGTTATATATTTATTAGTGGTCCTTTAAGGAAAACATACACAGTGTAACTAGAGCATATTGGTGTTTGAAGAGAACAGCCTGATGCGGAGTAGCTGAAAAGCGCAAGAGCTAACAGTTCCTGCATGTGTCTCACTCTTTCTGCAGACATGCTTAATTTTCTGCAATGACATCTCAGATCACAGCATGTTCTGCCTTAAGACATGTGCTTAAACATTTGGCTATCATGTCCCTTTAAATTACAGACATGCAAAAAAGGTTGCCCTGGTAAACCTCAATCGAATGCCAGTGGCAGCCTACAAAAAAAAACAGAAACAAGAATAACCCTGCTCATGTAACACTATCACTGTAAAAAAAGTATATCTGCTATATATTATTTTGATATTAGGGACAGTGATGTTTTCAAATAAGTTCTAAGGCATAAAAAGGAAATTCTTGTTGATTATTAAAAATTAGAAATGTGTTGTGTGCCCATTCCCTTGACATTGAATACACCAATTCTTGCTGTCAGAGTGATCACATTTAGCTGTATACATTGTGTACAAACAGAAGATAGGCATTCTAACTCAGGGCGTAACAAACTTGTCTTTAAAATCCAGGAGCCAGTGAAAAAACATAGAAGCCATACATTTTATTTGCATGCACATATATACCGCAAGCATGATATCTAAATACACTTATTTTGTTTATATATACTGTATATAGCTGTATACAGCCTGTTTGATTACATACTAGGGCTGGGCGATATGGGAAAAAATGAATATTGCGATTTTGGCCATGAAATATCGCGATTGTGATTTTAATCGCGATTTAAAAAAAAATAACTGTTAAACATACATTTCTCAATAAAAATGCATTAAACAGTACAGAATCTTATAGATAAATATATGCTCACAATAAGTTTCTTGCTCCCAACTTGGACCACATGGAGACCACCAGACCACTGCCACACCAAGGCCTGTTGCTGCCGCTGCTCCTGCCACTATACTGCGCCATACCGCCGAACATTTCCAAATAAGAAAGAGGGAAACCCCAACACCATCCCCCTGGGCAAAAGTATTATGTATTGGGCAGGAGCAGGGATGAGAAATGGCTTAAATTCGGTCATAAATATATATTTAAATACTCTTAGCAATCACTAAATGAAGTGGATGCCTGATGTCTGTCCCTAAATCCTGACACACACGCATGTACAGTCTCAAATACCCAGCAACACACATACTGCAGAGCATACAGATAAACATGCGCACATACACAAAGCAACATACATGCAGACACACAGCAACTTTACACTTAGGAGAAAGCCATACATGTTGCAGAAGCCAAGGAAGGAATTTACATATAGACATTGTGATGAGAGCAGGATGTGATGTCACTAGTATGTGGGCGGGGCTTAGGTCCGGTGTCTGTGTCGCAGTTAGTTTAGTACAATCAACCTGACTAGATGTGTACTGCTATGCTCTGCAATAAAATAGAGTTGTACCATCATTGCTGTGTCCTGCATATGTCCTGCATCTCATGACATGGTGTCAGAAGTTCTGGACTGCGCTTCTGTTCCTGATCGATTGCAATGTCAAAGTTTACCCCACCTGAGCCTTTTGACTTTTCTCAGCCTGCAGCTTGGCCCACATGGCGTCAGCGGTTTCAGCGCTTCAGGATTGCATCCAAACTGAACAAGGAGAGTGGTGAAGTACAAGTTAATTCTCTTTTATACTCTATGGGGAAAGATGTGGAGCCAGTGTTCAATGCTTTTACTTTCCAAGAAGGGGAAGAAGTTAACTTTGATATAGTTATGGATAAACTCAGTGCCCACTTTGTGCCCAAAAGAAATGTGATTCATGAGAGAGCTTGTTTTCACAAACGTAATCAGCGTGTGGGAGAATCTGTGGAGTCATTTGTGCGCAGCCTGTATGAATTAGCTGAATTCTGTGAGTTTGGTGTTGCTAAAGAAGAGCAAATCAGAGACAGAATAGTTATTGGAATTGCAGATGCTGAAGTCTCCCTGAAGCTGCAGTTAGAGCCTGATTTAACGTTAGAAGGGGCTATTAGGATGGCCCGCCAGAGTGAACTGGTGAAAAAGCAAAGTGCTGATCTGAGGTCTGAGAGTATTGTGGATGAAGTGCAACAGTCTAGGAAAACTACTAGTGAAAGGTGTGAGCGGTAGATCTAAAGTACTGGAAAGGCCTAGAAGTGGATGGGCGCAACATGGCCGATGCACACGGTGCTACCGGGCTCATGATCAGAGTGCTATATGCCCGGCCAGAGATAAAAGATGCAGAAAATGTAACAGAATAGGCCATTTTGAAGTGGTGTGTAAAACTGAATACAAGTCAATAGTGAAAAAGGGTGTGTGTACAAGCGCTAAGGTAATCCCCAAGCTGTATCCAAACAAAGATCCTAACCAACCTCCAAAAAATATGCACAAGTAGTAAGAAGTGAATACAGCGCCAACAAGAGGCCAAGGGATAAATATACTCACAGAGAGATAAAAGAAGATTATTTAATGAACCATGTTAAAAAGCATCAGTAATAAAAGACTATATATAAAAAATGTAAAAAGCACATATAAATAAAATTACAAATACAGGAATATCTTACGGAAGCGGCTCAAAGGGCCAAAGCTGATAATTACAATAAAAACAGAGGTAATAACAGGTGATCAGTGTGAGTGGTACACCAGAATAAGAGTGTATACTAATAAAACAGAATTAGCCTAAGTACAACTGTAGCAAGTGCATCATGCAAAAAACTAATAAACAATAATACAAACAATAGTGTTCAAAATTAGTGTTACAAAAATAGTGTTCCAAAAAATAGAAAAATGCACTGCAGTGCAAAAAAAGGGGGGTAGCAAAATAATTGTATAGATACAATCAAATAGTGAGTGAGTGCAAATGGATATAAAAATGCTAGCTACTTAATCCAGTGAGGTTAAGATATAATTAAATAAAATACACAATATGCAATAACATAAAAAATAAAATACACAATATGCAATAACATAAAAAATAAAAAAAAATAAAAATATATAAAATATAATCCAAAAAAGTGTTCAAAAAGTTGATCAACAAATGTTAGTGAAGAACAAAAATAAGTCAATCAAATCTAAAAAATGGAAAAAATGGGTGATGAAAAGCAAGGTGAAAGTGAGGAAATTGAGTCCTTCCAATGTTAGTTACTTTAACAGATCCAAATTCCTGAGTGTGGTTGCTGAAGTAACTGATTGGATCCTAGCACCTGTCAGCTGCTCCTATGGTATCCTAAAAAGTGTCCCTGTAAAAAAAGAAATTCACAACATAGTGTATCCAATATGAGAATGAAGTAAAGATTAAAGTAATGCTTACCAATATGTCAACGCGTTTCTGCCCTCAAAAAAGGGCCTTGCTAGTCTTGAGAAAAAACTGAATACATTAAGGAGATGCAGGTGGACAGTGACCAGGAGGGTCAGGAAGTGTCTTTTGTGGGGTCTGTTGTGGAACGGACAAGCTCAGAGGAAGATTGGAAAGTTACTTTTTACTGTAATGGGAGCCAAAGTTGATTTTAAGATTGACACAGGAGCAGATATCACTGTAATGTCTTTTGACGAATTTATGAAACTGCCTCGACAGTCCATAGTCCTGGTGGCCGCATTGATTGTGTGGGGAAATTTCTTGCCAGTTGTGAGTACAAGCAGAGGAAGTTCACCATGTGGGTGCATGTGATCCGAGGCCAGTGTGTTAACAGTTTATTGAGCAGAAAAGCAGCCTGTGACTTGGGCCTCGTGGCCAGAGTGAATGAGATTTCCGAAGATATGTTTGGCGAGTTGGGCCTACTGAACTGCAAACCTGTCCGTATAGCACTTAAATGTGACGCAGTCCCATACAGTATTTCTACCCCTCGTAGAATTCCGTTCCCGCTCATGCCTCAAGTGGAGAAAGAGCTTATGCGCATGAAGTCTATGGGGGTTATTGAAGAGGTTGTTGAAGCGACTGATTGGTGTGCCCCCATTGTTCCAGTTGCAAAGAAAAACGGAAAGGTGCGCATCTGTGTGGACCTGAAAAGGTTGAATGAAGCAGTGAAGAGAGAGAGATTTGTGCTGCCGACATTGGAAGATATAGCTCCAAAGTTCTTTTCCACATTAGACGCTTCTAGTGGCTTTTGGCAGATCCCCCTGGATCCAAAGTGCCGCAAACTGACTACCTTTATCACACCGTTAGGTCGGTTCTGCTTCTGCAGACTCCCCTTTGGGATATCCTCCGCTCCTGAAATCTTTCAAAGGGAAATGAGTTCTCTCCTGAGTGACCACGTGGGCACAGCAGTCGTCATGGACGACATTCTAGTGTATGGGTCTACAGTGGAGGAGCATGATCAGCGTTTAAGTTGTGTGCTACAGGCTATCAAAGAGTCTGGGCTGAAGCTGAATAAAGAAAAATGTCATTTTAGGAAAACTGAATTATGCTACTTTGGGCATATCATCAACAGGGATGGCATCAAGCCAGACCCCGAGAAAATTCGTGCTATTGAACAGATGAAGAGCCCTTCTGATGTACATGAGCTGAGACAGATATTGGGCCTTGTAAATTATGTGGGCAAGTTTCTTCCAGATTTATCAACAGTTTTACTCCCTGTTACAGAGTTGCTTAAGAAAGACGTTGCTTGGGTCTGGGGACCTTCACAAGAAAAAGCTTTCCTGCATGCCAAGTCCCTGCTGGGGTCTGCCCCAGTGCTGGGGTTCTACAACCCTTCAAAAAAGACTGTGGTTAGTGCCGATGCAAGCAGATATGGGTTGGGGGCTGCACTCCTGCAGCTGAATGAAAATAAACTACAGCCCATCGCCTACTGTTCCCGCACACTGACGGCTGCGGAGTCAAAATACGCTCAAATTGAGAAAGAGTGCCTGGCTGCAGTTTGGGCCTGTGAGCGTTTTCAGCGTTATCTAGTGGGTTTGGAGAAATTTAGTTTGGAAACTGACCACAAACCGCTAGTCCCTCTAATCAATTCTTATGACATTGACAAAACACCCTTGAGATGCCAGAGACTTTTAATGAGACTGCTCAGGTTCAATGTTCAGGCAGTGCATGTGCCGGGGAAACAACTGGTTGTGGCAGATAGACTATCCAGGCTCCCGCTGGCTGCTGCTGAAGAATCCTCCACAGAATCGGATGTGAAAGTGTATGTAGATTCAGTTCTGGCCTCTAAGTCCATTTCTTCAAGGAAACTGGAAGAGATAAAGAAAGAGACATATTTGGACACAGATCTGCAAGAAGTTATAAGGTACATAAAAGAAGGCTGGCCCGAGAGCCGGGCAGCCTGGATGTCTTTAAGTGCTTACCAGCCAGAGAGGTCACAGCTCACGGAGCTGGAGGGGTTGGTGCTGTTCCAAGACCGCATTGTAATTCCTGTCAGCATGAGGAAAGAGATGTTAAACAGGATTCACAATGGCCACTTAGGCATTACAAAGTGCAGAGAAAGGGCAGCTACAGCTGTGTGGTGGCCTGGGATCAGCTCCGATATTGCAAATCATGTGTCTAAATGTGCCTTTTGCCGGGAACGCCGGCCTACTCAGAGAAGGGAGCCCTTAATGTCTACTCCGCTGCCTGCGGGGCCGTGGCAGAAAATAGCTGCTGATTTGTGCGAACTGCACAGGAAAAAGTTTCTTGTTGTGATCGACTACTATTCCAGGTATTTGGAAATTGCACCCCTGAATGATATCACAAGTCAGGCCGTTATCATTCGCCTGAAGAGCTTGTTCGCCCGCTGGGGCATTCCAATGGAGCTGGTGAGTGATAATGGTATGCAGTTCGCTTCTACAGAGTTCAGTGCTTTCAGCAGGGAATATGATTTTGTACATTCCACGTCAAGTCCACATTATCCGCAGGCCAACGGAATGGCTGAAAGGGCAGTTCAAACTACAAAATTCATTCTAAAGCAATCTGAGCCGTACCTGGCCCTCTTGTCATACAGGGCGACGTCCATTCAAGCCACCAGGTTTAGCCCGGCACAGCTGATGCTAGGACGCCAGATTCGCACCACTTTACCCTCAGTGGGTGTCTTCAAGCCGCCTGGCCCTGTTCCTCGGGACGAAGTCCTTAGGAGGGATGAAGAGGCCAAAAAGGGTTATCGTTTCTTCTACGACAGGAGACATTCTGTCAGGCCTTTACAGGAACTGAAAGCAGGCCAAAGTGTCAGAATTAAACTGGATGATGAGAAGAAATGGAAGACGCCTGCTATGGTAGTGGGCCGCTCTCCAGAACCAAGGTCTTACACAGTCCTTACAGAGGGAGGGACGGTTACACGCCGTAACCGAAGACATCTTCAGCCTGTACCTGAGAGTCTGGAACCGGATACCTCAGTACCACCGCCGGTGGGATCCCCTGTTCTAAGAGAGGTGCCTTCCCCTCAGCAAGATCACAGCGGGGATATATCTTTGCCTCCAGCAGACTCTTGTTCACCATCTTCTGTATCAGAGGACAGTTCATGCAAGGTTACATCAAGCGGAAGAGTGGTGAAACTTCCGGCCCGATACAGGGACTGACTTTAGCTAGAACAGTGACCGGAAGTATGGGCAGAATAATCCCATGGTCACTGTGGACTAGGGTAGTCTACCCCGATGTCCAAGTCAGGATGTAATTTATTTGTTCATGTTTTTTAATCTATCTGTTTTTATAATGTTCAAAAACAAAAATGTTGTTGTATACCCTGTTGGTGTACCTTGTTATTTATTATATGCAAATGTATGCTTTGCCTTTGGAAAAGGGGAAGATGTGATGAGAGCAGGATGTGATGTCACTAGTATGTGGGCGGGGCTTAAGTCCGGTGTCTGTGTCGCAGTTAGTTTAGTACAATCAACCTGACTAGATGTGTATTGCTATGCTCTGCAATAAAATAGAGTTGTACCATCATTGTTGTGTCCTGCATATGTCCTGCATCTCATGACAGACATGAGTAGGATACTCCAAAAAGTTAGGAATTACATTACATCTACCACTTTATAGGATCCATACCCTCTGTGGCTAATTGGTTAATATTAAAAGTAAATGAATTAACCTGAAAATATAAAATATCCTAAAAAACATACTATGTATTGTTCTAAACCGTAAAGGCTTTGATCTTATTTTGCTGCTGTTTTATATTAAAAAAAAAGAAAAATATTAACCCTTTCCTTGCCCTAGATAAGATATTTAGAAGCAATACATGGTGAGGTCATACACCAGTATACACTGCTGGTACTGTTGTCTTCCTCTCACATATGCACAGGGGCGGACTGATCAGCCGGGCAAATAGGACCTTGACCGAGGGCCCAGCATGTAGGGGGGCCCATAAATGTCATCTCCATGGCTTCTGGTGTGCTGTTTAAGCTGGGGTTGACAGCTGCCCTGTCAGCAACTAAGCAGTTAAGTGTGGGTTAGGTGGGGGCCCTGGCCTTAGAGTAGGGGCCTTGTGCCTGGATGTGGGGTTTGTTGCTCGGGGGCCCTAGAGTGTGGTGGGGGTTCCTGTCAGGGCTCTGCCATTAAAAGGGCCATGGAGTTTGGGTCTGGCCCTTGACGTTGGGGGGTCCTGGCCCTGGAGGTTGAGGGAATGGTGGGGGCAGGACAGAGAGGGTACCATGTTCATTTGCATAAATGTGAATGAATGTGGGTCAGTGTGAGGCAGTGGGGACCTTCCTCAATTTTTGCCCAGGGCCCTGATTGGTCTCAGTCCATCCCTGCATATGCACAGTGAGTCCCTTTGTCTGACATCAGTGGCATTAGTGCAAATTATAAAGTGTGGGATAAAACAGGATAACATTAAAATATGTTTGTGATGTTAGGGGGTTTATATAGTTTGATACAGTGACAAGTGCTGTTTTTTTTAATCCATATAAGGATATAATGGACTTGCACTAAATGAACATTTTATTTTAAAAACAAAAGAAAGGAACCTATTGCACATATAACTATTTAAAACAATTTTTAAATTCAACAGATTTCTCAAAAGGAACAAAGGTTTTTGACTTTTTTTGTCTTCTTGGGCATTCTGACAACTTAAAGTGAATGTCAAGTTACTAATAGTGCCCCATGGCATTGGATAGACTTTTAAAAATGAACAAGGGTTTAATTCATGAAATCTTTTATATGTATATATTTTGCAGAATTTTTACCTATTTACCGCTGCGACGATAAGTGCTGCTCTCCCGTTCGCCATTTTGTCAAATTGATTGACATATGACGATTCGTAAAAGAACCAATCCTTGTTTCTCTGGGGACGTTTACGCAAAGGGGCTGAACGTCCCGGGGGGAAACAAGGATAAGTTATTTTACAAATCGTCATCTGTCAATCAGTTTGACAATATTGGGGCTGGGAGAGCTGCGCTTTTCATCGCAGTGGTAAATAGGTAAAAATTCTGCAATATATATATATACTAGTCCTAAAGCCTGTGTACACGGGCCATTTTTTGAAGTTCAGCGGTCCCACCACTTGCTCTCTCTCTATCCCCCTCTCTCTTTTGTGCTCTCTCCCCCTCTGTTTTGTGCTGTCTCGCTCCCCCATCTCTTTTGTGCTGTCTCTCTCCCCCTCTCTTTTGTGCTGTCTCTCGCCCCCCTCTCTTTTGTGCTGTCTCTCGCCCCCCTCTCTTTTGTGCTCTCTCCCGCCTCTCTTTTGTGCTCTCTCCCCCCTCTATTTTGTGCTCTCTCCCCCCTCTATTTTGTGCTCTCTCCCCATCTTTTGTGCTGTCTCCCCCTCTCTTTTGTGCTGTATCTCCCCCCTCTCTTTTGTGCTGTCTCTCTCCCCTCTCTTTTGTGCTGTCTCTGTCCCCCTCTCTTTTGTGCTGTCTCTCTCCCCCATCTCTTTTGTGCTGTCTCTTCCCCTCTCTTTTGTGCTGCCTCTCTCCCCCATCTCTTTTGTGCTGTCTCTCTCCCCCATCTCTTTTGTGCTGTCTCTCCTCCCTCTCTTGTGTGCTGTTTCTCCCCCTCTCTTTTGTGCTGTTTTTCTTCCCCATCTCTTTTGTGCTGTCTCTCTCCCCCCTCTCTTTTGTGCTGTCTCTCTCCCCCATCTCTTTTGTGCTGCCCCCCCTCTTTTGTGCTGTTTCTCTCCCCTTCTCTTTTGTGCTGTCTCTCCCCCCTCTCTTTTGTGCTGCCTCTCTCCCCCATCTCTTTTGTGCTGTCTCTCTCCCCCATCTCTTTTGTGCTGTCTCTCCTCCCTCTCTTGTGTTCTGTTTCTCCCCCTCTCTTTTGTGCTGTCTCTCCCCCTCTCTTTTGTGCTGTCTCTCTCCCCCATCTCTTTTGTGCTGCCCCCCCTCTTTTGTGCTGTTTCTCTCCCCTTCTCTTTTGTGCTCTCTCCCCCTCTCTTTTGTGCTGTCTCTATACCCCATCTCTTTTGTGCTGTCTCTCCCCCTCTCTTTTGTGCCGTCTCTCTCCCCCCTCTCGTTTGTGCTGCCTCTTTCCCCCATCTCTTTTGTGCTGTCTCTCTCCTCCTCTCTTGTGTGCTGTTTCTCTCCCCCTCTCTTTAGTGCTGTCTCTCCCCCCTCTCTTTTGTGCCTTTCCCCTCCCCCCTCTCTTTTGTGCTGTCTCTCCCCCCTCTCTTTTGTGCTGTCTCTCTCTCCCTCTCTTTTGTGCTGCCTCTCTCCCCCATCTCTTTTGTGCTGTCTCTCTCCCCCATCTCGTTTGTGCTGTCTCTCTCCCCCATCTCGTTTGTGCTGTCTCTCTCCCCATCTCATATGTGCTGTGTCTCTCCCCCTCTCTTTATCCCCCCCTCTTTTGCTCTCTGTCTCCGATGTCTCGGCAGTTGGCCATGCCCACGACCCACCCGATCACGCCCACGGTGCGCCCGACCACCCCCACAACGCACCCGCCTGGCCACGTCCACTCCACCACACGCTGACTCTGACGCCAGATGCCAGGTCAGTCGGAAGGCCAGATGTGTTTGTCCTCGCGCGCAGTTTCTACTGTGCATGACAGCTTCAGACAAACACACTTGGCCTTTTATTATATAGGATATAAAAGATTTCATGAAATAAAACCTTCTTAATTTTTAAAAGTCTATCCTATTAGTAACTTGACATTCACTTTAAAGGGAAATAATATAAATTCAGACTTGCTTTCTTAGTCCCTGTTATGTGATTTACAGAACACCTCGCTGGGTCATTCACACAGCCAATTCAAGGAGCGGGGGGGGGGGGGGAGCTGGGTGAAGAGAGAGGGCAGCATGGTGCTGCTGTAAATATGTCAAAAACAAAAGTGGTTTTAAGCAGTAGCTGCCGCAATAGCAGCTAAGATAGCAGCTCATAAGCCACTCCTGCTTACCCTCCAGATCTGTTGGTTATAGTGCAAGTAGAAGCCACTGCTACGATATGAACTAAGGATCCAAGCTGGAAACGGAGGAGTCCTAAATCAGACTGAGCACTTCAGTCACTCCGTCCTGACAGTCCCTCATTACAGAGTGAAATAACCTGCCACTCGCTGCAAACCTGAACTCCGCCCCCATTAATCTGCTAAAGACAAAAGGCGACTACTGGCTCTGTGAGGAGGGAGCTGCAGGAAATTAACAGCATCTGTGCAGGCAGGGCGGAAAAGACAGTTTTTTTTTTTCTTTCAAAAAAATCACATACCCGGGCAGTTTCATATCGCAGCGATTTTAAAGGGACAGTCAACACAAGAATTTTTGTTGTTTAAAAAGAAAGATAACCCATTTATTACCCATTCCCCAGTTTTGCATAACCAACAGTTATAATAATACACATTTTACCTTTGTAATTACCTTATATCTAAGCTTCTGCTGACTGCCCCTTTATTTCAGTTCTTTTGACAAACTTGCATTTTAGCCAATCAGTGCTCACTCCTAGGTCACTTTACGTGCATGAGCTCAATGTTATCTATATGAAACACATTAACTAATGCCCTCTAGTGGTCAAAATGTATTCAGATTAGAGGCAGTCTTCAAAGTCTAAGAAATTAGCATATGAACCTCCTAGGTTTAGCTTTCAACTAAGAATACCAAGAGAGCAAAGCAAAATTAGTGATAAAAGTGAATTGGGAAGTTGTTTCAAATTACATTCCCTATTTAAATCATGAAAACATTTTTGGGACTTGACTGTCCCTTTAAATTGCGATTAATCGCATCATGCGATTAATCGTGCAGCCCTACATACAATAAAATATTAACATTTACTGGCATTATAAGTTCTACTTACTGAAGCAGGGAGGTAAATGCAGTAGCCCTGTGGTGACTGACTGCTTAGCAGTAAGTTTTTCCTTCTAATGGCAGTGAGGGTCCACGAAAACATTCATAACCTATGGGAAATACTTCACCTGGCCACCAGGAGGAGGCAGGCACCCCAAACAAAACATTGAAATATCTGTCACAGTAGTTAACTCTAAAATGTAATTGCAGAGCTATGATTTTATGAATTGCATTAATATTTAGTACATTACTGATACAAGGTTGTTTCCCTGTTATTTATGTGTACTTTACTGGCATCTAGTGGCCGTTGTAAATACAACACCTTGTGCATATTTGACATATTCAGTGGGCCAAATGAGAGCTGTGAAGCTTTTCTCATTTTTAGTGTTACCAGGGTCAGCCATCCAATGCACTCATTTTGTCCAGCATTGTCACTATCAAGCATGTTTATTTGATATATTGCATATAAACATGTAAGGTATTTCTTTGCAGGATCACTGTCTAAACATATTTGTTTCCTTGAAGGAAAGGCATCTCTTCTGCAAAGAATATATATGTTGACTTATTAGCCTTACAGAGGCTTAATCATCTTATTTCTACTAACCCAAATGAAAAGTATAGGGTGGCTTATTAGCATGACAGATGCTTTGTTGCATTTATTTCTGCTGTGGGAGATATATATATATGTATGATGGGGACTTGCTGATGACGGGGACTTGTTCCTTGAAAACGTTACAATAAAAAAGAGACTGCTGTTCTCACATTCACGAAAGACCTGAGAGTGCAGTTATTTATATTGGAGATATCTGTAACATTACTGCACCCAGGCAGGCGACCTTGGGAGGGTATATCCTGTGACAAAGGGACGGTATTGTATATATATATATATATATATATATATGTGTATATGTGTATATATATATATATATGTATGTGTATATATATATATGTATATATGTATGTATGTATGTGTATATATATATATATATATATGTATGTGTATGTGTATATGTATATATATATATATATATATATATATATATATATATATACAATTGAACTACTGAGAGAGTATGGGAAGTGGGAGAGATATTTCAATGTTCTGTTTAGGGTGTATTTGCCTCCTCCTGGTGGCCAGGTGAAGTATTTCCCATAGGTTATGAATGTTTTCGTGGACCCTCACTGCCAAGAAAGAAATGAATTTATCAGGTAAGCATACAGTTTATTTTTGTCCTGCATATCTAGTGAGCTTGAGAAATGAGCCTTTTATTTTAAAGGAAGGTGTAAGGATTTGTATCCAGATTTTAGGCTGCCGTGTCTAGTTGCAGCATGACACCTACCACCTTATATTTGTAGACCCAGACTCTTGTACAACCTGATGTGTAAATTTGTTTGTTTAAGATATTTCAGTTTAAAAAAGTCCCAGTTATTTAAAAATGCCTTATTGCTTAAACATTTCACATTTCCTTTAAATATAAAATTAATTGCATCTCTATTAATGAGAGTGGTATATTAATAGTAACAAACAGTTTCCATTTAGAACCTCAGAAGGGGGCATTAAGCTCCCATAAAAGGTTTAACTAAAATATAAAATGTTGAAATATACATTTACTTTTCTTGCCTTTGTAGTAAACTTTTCCCTCTGAAAACTCCAATAAATGGCTTAATTAAATCATATCCTTAAAGGGACATCAAACCCAACATTTTTCTGTTTGAATTCAGACAGAGCATGTGATTTTAAGCAAAATGTATTTATCATCATATGTGCTTCCTTATTTTGCTATACTTTGTTGAATGAGCAGCTATGCACTGCTGGCTGAACACATCTGATGAACCAATGAAAAGATGCATATATATATATATATATATATATATATATATATATATATATATATATATATATATATATATATATATAGTAGTGTATTGCTGCTCCCAGTAGTGTATTGCTGCTCATGAGCCTACCTAGGTATTCTTTTCAACAAAGGTTACCAAGAAAAGAAAGCAAATTAGATAAAAAGAAAATTTATGCTTACCTGATGAATTTGTTTCTTTTTAGACACGATGAGTCCACGGATTAGCATCCTTACTTGTGGGATTACACCACCTGGTCAGCAGGAGGAGGCAAAGAGCACCACAGCAGAGCTGCTATATATAGCTCCTCCCTTCCCTCCCACTCCAGTCATTCGACCGATGTTAGGAAGAGAAAGGAAAAGCCAAGGTGCAGAGGTGTCTGAAGTTTACAAAAAATTAATAACCTGTCTCAAGAAAACAGGGCAGGCCGTGGACTCATCGTGTCTAAAAAGAAACAAATTTATCAGGTAAGCATAAATTTACTTTTCTTTTTAAAGACATGATGAGTCCACGGATTAGCATCCTTACTTGTGGCATACAATACCAAAGCTAGAGTACACGGATGATGAGAGGGACAAGACAGAGAACCTAAACGGAAGGCACCACTGCTTGAAGAACTTTTCTCCCAAAAGCAGCCTCAGCCGAGGCAAAAGTATCAAATTTGTAAAATTTAGAAAAAGTGTGAAGAGAGGACCAAGTTGCAGCCTTGCAAATCTGTTCTACAGAAGCTTCATTTTTGAATGCCCATGAGGAAGCAACAGCCCTAGTGGAATGAGCCGTAACTCTTTCAGGAGGCTGCTGTCCAGCAGTCTCATATGCAAAACGGATGATACTCTTCAGCCAAAAAGAAAGAGAGGTAGCCGTAGCTTTCTGACCCTTACGTTTTCCAGAGAAAATGACAAACAGAGAAGACGACTGACGAAAGTCTTTAGTCGCTTGTAAATAAAATTTTAAAGCACAGACCACGTCCAAATTGTGCAGAAGACGTTCCTTTTGAGAAGAAGGATTAGGACACAAGGAACCAACAACAATCTGCTGATTAATGTTCCTATCTGAAACAACCTTAGGAAGGAAACCTAATTTGGTCCGCAAAACTACCTTAATGGAAAATAAGGTAAGGTGAATTGTATTGCAATGCCGAAAGCTCAGACACTCTTCGAGCAGAAGAAATGGCAACAAGAAATAAAACTTTCCAAGATAACAACTTAATATCTAAGGAATGCATAAGCTCAAAAGGAGCCCCTTGAAGAACTTTAAGAACTAAATTCAGAATCCATGGAGGAGTAATTGGCTTGAACACAGGCCTGATCCTAACCAAGGCCTGACAAAAGGATTGAACATCTGGGACATCTGCAAGACGTTTGTGTAACAAAATAGATAAGGCAGAGATCTGACCCTTTAGGGAACTTGCCGATAAACCCTTCTCCAATCCTTCTTGGAGAACAGACAAAATTCTAGTAATCCTAACTACTCCATGAGTAGCCCTTGTATTCACACCAATAAAGATATTTACGCCATATCTTATGGTAAATCTTTCTAGTTACAGGCTTACGCGCCTGAATCAAGGTCTCTATGACCGAATCAGAAAAACCCTGCTTGGATAGGATTAAACGTTCAATCTCCAAGCAGTCAGCTTCAGAGAAACTATATTTGGATGAAGGAAGGGTCCTTGAATGAGAAGGTCCTTCCTCAATGACATTCTCCAAGGTGGCAGGGATGACATGTCCACCAGATCGGCATACCAAATCCTGCGAGGCCACGCAGGAGCAATGAGGATCACTGATGCCTTCTCCTGTTTGATTCGAGCAATGACCCGAGGAAGAAGAGCAAATGAGGGAAAAAAGATATGCTAGGCTGAAGGACCAAGGAACTGCTAGAGCATCTATCAGTTCCGCCTGCGGATCCCTGGACCTTGACCCGTATCTCGGGAGCTTGACATTCTGACGAGATGCCATGAGATCTAACTCCGGCCGACCCCATTTGAGAATCAGGTCGGAGAATACTTCCGGATGGAGTTCCCACTCTCCCGGATGAAAGGTCTGTCTGCTCAGAAAATCTGCCTCCCAGTTGTCCACCCCTGGGATGTGGATCGCTGACAGAGAGCAAGAATGAGCCTCCGCCCATCGGATTATCTTGGCTACCTCGGTCATCGCTAAGGAACTCTTCGTTCCTCCTTGATGATTGATGTAAGCCACTGTCGTTATGTTGTCCGTCTGGAATCTGATGAACTGGGCCGAAGCCAACTGAGGCCAGAAGAGCATTGAAGATCGCTCTCAGTTCCAGGATGTTTATAGGAAGAACAGACTCCGCCTGAGTCCACACTCCCTGAGCCTTTAGGGAACCCCAGACAGCTCCCCACCCTAGAAGGCTGGCATCTGTTGTCACAATCACCCAGGACGGTCTGTGAAAGCATGTTCCCTGGGATAGATGATCCAGAGACGACCACCATTGAAGTGAGTCCCTTGTCTCCTGTTCCAGGGTTATTCAAGGAGACAAGTTTGCATAATCTCCATTCCACTGCCTGAGCATGTTTAACTGCAGAGGTCTGAGGTGAAACCGAGCACACGGAATGATGTCCATTGCCGCCACCATCAGTCTGATTACTTCCATACACTGGGCGCACTGATGGCCGAGAATTGGACTGAAGAGCTTGACAGGTAACTAGAATCTGCTGATTTCTGTCAGAAAAATCCTCATAGATATAGAAGAGATTAGAGTTCCTAAGAAAGTCACCCTTGTCTTCGGGATTAAGGAACTCTTTTCCAGATTTACCTTCCACCCGTGAGTTCTCAGGAAGGATAGCACAATGTCGGTATGAGACTCTGCTTGCTGACAAGATGCCGCCTGGATTAGAATATCGTCCAGATAAGGCGCCACCGCAATGCCCCTTGGTCTTAGAACCGCCAGCAAAGACCCCAGAACCTTTGTGAAAATTCTGGGTGCCGTGGCCAGCCCGAAAGGAAGAGCCACGAACTGAAAGCGTTTGTCCAGAAAGGCAAACTTAAGGAACTTGTGATGATCTCTGTGGATAGGAACATGTAGATATGCATCCTTTAAGTCCACTGTCGTCATAAATTGAATAGTTTCCATCTTGAATATGGAACTCTGAGAAACTTGTTTAGACCCTTGAGGTCTAGGATAGGCCTGAAAGTTCCCTCCTTTTTGGGAACTACAAATAGATTTGAATAAAAACCCTGCCCATGTTCCTGTATAGGAACGGGACAAATTACTCCCATGGAGGAGAGGTCTATTACACAATGTAAGAACGCCTCTCTTTTTATCTGGTCTGCAGATAATCTTGAAAGAAGAAATCTTCCCCGGGGAAGAAAATTTCTTAACTCCAGATTGTATCCCTGAGACACTATTTCTATAGCCCAGGGATCCTGAACATCCCGCACCCAAGCTTGGATGAAGAAAGAAAGTCTGCCCCCTACCAGATCCGGTCCCGGATCGGGGGCAAACCGTTCATGCTGACTTGGAATCAGCAGCAGGCTTCTTGGATTGTTTACCCTTGTTCCAAGACTGGTTGGGTCTCCAAGTAGCCTTAGATTGCGAATAGTTTCCTTCCTGTTTAGAGGAGGAAGAGAAGGAATTGCCCTTGAAATTTCGAAAGGAACGAAAATTACTTTGTCGTCCTTTCTGTTTGGTTCTTTTATCTTGAGGAAGTAGATGACCCTTGCCTCCTGTGATGTCAGAGATAATTTCCTTCAAGCCAAGCCCAAACAAGGTCTTTCCCTTGTAAGGAATTGCCAGAAGCTTAGACTTAGATGATACGTCCGCAGACCAAGGTTTCAACCATAAGGCCCTGTAGAAAAACCTGAACTCTTAGCTGCCAATTTAGTAATTTGCAGAGAAGCATCTGTAATTAAAGCCCTGAAATTAGCCAATTGTTTTATCAGATCCTGGATTTCCTCTAAAGAAGTCTCAGTCTTAAGAGACTCAGCAAGAGCATCATACCAATAAGCTGCCGCACTGGTGACTGTAGAAATGCACGCAGCCGGCTGCAATAGCAGACCCTGGTGAACATAGATCTTTTTAAGTAGACCCTCCAACTTCTTGTCCATGGGGTCTTTGAAAGCACAACTATCCTCAATAGGAATAGTAGTTTGTTTGGCCAAGGTGGAAATAGCCCCCTCCACCTTAGGAACCGTTTGCCAAGTTTCCCTAACAGCGTCAGCTATAGGGAACATTTTCTTGAAAATAGGAGAAGGAGAGAAGGGAATACCTGGTCTCTCTCATTCCTTAGAAACAATCTCCGAAGTTCGCTTAAGAACTGGAAAAACATCTGAGTAAGAAGGAACTTCGAAGTATCTGTCCAACTTACTCGATTTCTCAGAGGCGACCACTACCGTGGAATCACAGTCGTCTAAAGTCACCAAAACCTCCCTGAGTAACAATCGGAGGTGTTCTAGTTTAAACCTGAAGGAGACAACCTCTGAATCAGTCAAAGGTAAGGAACTCCCCAAGTCTGAAATTTCACCTTCCGATAGAACCTCTATACCCTCCATCTCAGTTCCCTGGGAGGGTACATCCGAGATTGCCACCATAGTATCAGAAACCTCATTGACCACATAGTTGTACTTCCTTTTACGTTTGCCTTGTAGCATAGGAAAGGCAGACAACGCATCCGAAATTGTAGAAGACATAACTGCAGCTATGTCTTTTAACGTAACTCCAGCAGAAACTAGAGAAGAAGTAGAGGGCACTGCTTGAGCGGACGTTAAAGGTTGGGACGCTTGGGGAGAAAGCTGCGGCATACTCTGAATCTCATCATTAGATTACTGAGAAGCATCCACCTTTGAAAAATGTTGTTTATGAAAAATCTGTTCCTTATAACAAAGCCCTCTCAATACATGAGAGACAGAAAGGGATTGGTGGTTCCACATTAGCATCCAAACACATGGAGCAAGTAACATTTTGCACTGCTCCTATGTCCATACTAAAATACAAAAGCAAAAATCTCCTTTTTATTTTTTTGTTTTTTTTTTGTTTTCAAAATCAAAAATGTTAGTCTCTTTAAAGGTTTATATTATATATGAAACATATGTCCAAAGCTAATCAAATTATTTACAAAAAAATTGATGACAGAAAAGGAGGAAAAAAACAAAATGATACTGTGTCTTTAAAATTTAAAACCGCAACTTTTTTACTGTATAACAGAAAAATGTTCCCCAGCAGTTAAATAAAACTAAAATCAGACACCTATAGACCTCAGCAACTCCGCTGAGGTGTCTACCTGCCAACAGACTCGCTCCCTGACCGGAACACTTGATATCCTTTTACAGATGAAAAAAACGATCCGGACACTCAGGAGCCCACAAACGCTACAACCGCTTGCCTGATTATTTACAAAGACATGCGGTAGTAGAGCTACGTGAGCAAACGTCCACTTCTGTCGGCTTAGAACTGCGCAGTAACCTTACAGCAGCGTGCGAAAATACAGCCCCGCCCAACTTTCCCAAACACATTACCCGACAATGGAGTAAAAGTAAATGAGAAACCGTAACCACCATTTAAAATAAAAAAGAGCCAAAACATCTTTTTCAGTCTGCATTCCATAGAAAAAATGTTCAAGCGACTACCAGCTTTCTCCCAGCCCCAGTGCCTGTACGCATAGCTGTCCAAACCACACCCTCCATACAAGAGGGACTAATGTCCCCACATAAGAAGCCCATAATGAGTCTTATGTAAACAACAAGTGCCCACTTTACTCTGAGTCTACTCCCCAGAATGAACAAAGTTAGCACTTACCTTAAATGCTGTCCGACAGCAGGACAGTCCAGCAGGTTTAAGAGGTCCTCTCCCTCCCATAGCCCTGTGGAATAAGATAAGCCTGAGTTAAATGTGTTTAGGCTATCTGGATTAGGGCAGCATAAATGTATAAGAGGCGCAGTGAGAATTATGTCCCACCAGTTCCTATTGCTCTAAAGCCACCAAAAGCTCTACTGAAGAGACTGATATGGACTACGGCTACACCCTAGAACAAAGCAGCACACTCTGGCACTACTTTAAAAATAATAAACCCTTGATTGAAGAATCTATTCTAACACCTCACTTTACCTCTTCCTATCACTAACGTAGGCAAAGAGAATGACTAGAGTGGGAGGGAAGGGAGGAGCTATATATAGCAGCTCTGCTGTGGTGCTCTTTGCCTCCTCCTGCTGACCAGGAGGTGTAATCCCACAAGTAAGGATGCTAATCCGTGGACTCATCGTGTCTTTAAAAAGAAAGAAGTAAACCAGAAAGCTGTTTAAAATCACGTTATGTCTGAATCATGAAGGGAAAAAAAAAAGTTGGACTTTAATGTCCCTTTAAGTATGCTGATGTGGCTTCATGCTACCCAGTGATTGCTTAGAGCAGTTAAATAATTTACACCTAGCCCTAAAAAGATACAATAAACATACGCACCAGGGTTTTAAAGTGTTTGATTCCTGGACTGATGGTGAGGATGCAAATCCTTGTACATTGTACCATTATCCTTTTAACGCCGTTGCGGCGTTCTATTCCGTCCTAACAGCGCCGGACTAGTGTCGTTAGGGCTGGAGGGCGTGCCTAGCTTCATAGGGATGCCCCCCTGACCCGATCCCATCATTGAAATCTCGCGATCACGTGCCTGATTGCGGCATTTCAATTTGTCTACAAGTTAACCCTGTCATTAAAGGGTTAAATAAACCGTTTTTTAAAACATTTATTTTGTATGTAGATCACTTACAATACAGGCGTACCTCGAAAATATTGCAGGTTCGGTTTCCTAGTGCATAAACAAGCTACTTTTACACTAATTAAAAAATTATTTATTGCTAAAAAAAACCCCAATCTGAGCCTTCAGTGAGTTATCTTTTGATGGTGGTGTGTGTGTATACACATATATATATATATATATATATATATATATATATATATATATATATATTTACACACACACATATATATATATATATATATATATATATATATATATATATATATTTACACACACACATATATATATATATATATATATATATATATATATATATATATATATATATATATATATATATATATTATACATACACACACACACACACATGTTGAAAAAATTGCGGCAATAGACTTGCTCGACGTAAGGTTGCCACAAACCTTCAAATTTGTAAAAAGAGCAATATCTGCAGCACAATAAAAGCAGGTATACCTGTACATTGCTTAATTTTTACTATAGGATTATAAAAATCCTTTTAACTCCTGTGAGTATATAACAAAATTATAAAAATTTTAATTATTCTAATGGATTTCTAACAGATTATCAACAATTAACTTTCAAGATTTTTTTTTTACTACATAGAAGGCATTTTTAAAATATGCTAAAATTAAAAAAATGTCCACCAATAGAGCTGTAGGCGTTGTTCTTTCCCTAGAGATGAATGATGCACCAACACTTCATATTTTCAAATAAATTTAAACAAATAAACTGAATAGTTTCAAGTCAAAATATTTCAAATGTTTAGTGTCAAAATGCATGACAGAAATGTAAAGTTTAAAGGGAAAGTCTACTTTAAAATGTTTGTTTAAAAAGATATATAATCCCTTTATTACCCTTTCCCCAGTTTTGCATAGCTAACAGTTGTATTAAAGGGACACTGAACTCAAATTTATTCTTTCGTGATTTAGATAGAGCATGACATTTTAAGCAACTTTCTAATGTACTCCTATTATCAATTTGTCTTCGTTCTCTTGCTATCTTTATTTGAATATGAAGGCATCTTTTTTTTTGGTTGAGGACTATGGACAGCACTTTTCTATTGGTAGATGAATTTATCCACCAATCAGCAAGAACAACCCAAGTTGTTCACCAAAAATGGGCCGGCATCTAAACTTACATTCTTGCATTTCAAATAAAGATACCAAGAGAATTAAACACATTTGACAATAGGAGTAAATTAGAAAGTTGCTTAAAACGTCATGCTCTATCTGAATCACAAAAGAAAAAATTTGGGTTTAATGTCCCTTTAATATACTGTTTACCTCTGTAATTACCTTGTATCTAAGCCTCGGTAGACTGCCCCCTTATTTAAGTTCTTTTGACAGATTTGCATTTTAGCCAAACAGTGCTGACTCCTAGGTAACTCCATGGTAATTTTGTTGGCACACATGAATTAGCCCTATCTAGCTGTGAAAACTGTCAAAATGCACTGAGAAGAGGCTGACTTTAATGACATAGAAATTAGCATATGAGCTTTCCTAGGTTTAGCTTTCAACAAATAATACCAAGAGAACAAAGCAAATTTGATAGAAGTCAAATTGGAAAGTTGGTTAAAATTGCATGCACTATCTAAATAAGGAGTTACATTTTGACTAGACTGTCCCTTTAACCCCTTAACGACCAATGACGTATGGGGTACGTCCTGCAAAAAAATGCAGTTAACAACCAAGGACGTACCGCATACGTTGTTGGACTTTGAAAGCAGAGGAAGTGATCTTGATCGCTTCCATGTTATCGCAGTGATGCCTCAATATTGAGGCATCCTGCAATAACAGTTTTGAGTAGTCCGATGCAGAGAGAGCCACTCCGTGGCCCTCTCTGCATCGGCCATCGATGGCCATGTTAGTTGGTGGGTGGGAGCTGATCCAGGGAGGCGGGTGGGCGGCCATCAGTGGAGGAGGGGGGAGGGATCGCATGCGGGCGGGTGAGAACCCTACACTATGGAACAAGTCTATGGTAGGACTCGGTGGGAGAGAGGGTGGGAATAAAAAAATTTAGTGATCTGGGAAAGGGTGATAAATTTCTCTCTCTTGTGATGTATCCAGTCCACGGATTCATCCATACTTATGGGATATACTCCTTCCATACAGGAAGTGGCAGAGAGAGCACCCACAGCAGAGCTGTCCATATAGCTCCTCACTTAGCTCCACCCCCAGTCATTCGACCGAAGGCTAGGAAGAAAAAGGAGAAACTATAGAGTGCAGTGGTGACAGAAGTTTTTTAAATAAATACTAAAAGAAATTGTTTCTTACAATTTCCAAAGGCTAAAACTCAGTGCATTATATAGTCACACATTGCAAACAGTCCCCTTCCCTATTCTCTGTTTTTCTTTTCTATTTAATTTTTGCTATGGAGGCATACGAGCAGCGATCTAGAGAGGCACTTATACTCCTATGGCAGGAGCGGGATATTCCAATACGTTCAAAGAACAAAGATTTACTAATACAAGCTCTTGTTGAATATGATAACAGCCATATCACACCAGTTGAAGTCTCAGGAAAGATGTCTGCAGCTGTGGGCGGTGATTCATCAGGATCTGGGGATCCATTGGACTGTTATTTGCAAACTGTTCTTAACCTCTTAAGGACATATGACAGAATTTTTCCGTCATAAAACAATTGAGCAAACTGAAAGCTGTGTCCTTAAAGGGTTAAACATATGGGCTCAGTGGATGCAAGTTTGCGCATGGAACTGATTACAAAGTTTTATGAAAGACAGGCTGCTGTGGCTGAGAGACAGGCGTCTCTGGCAGCTGAGAGAGAGGCTCTGGCAGCTGAAAGACAGGCTGCTGAACGACAGGCGGAGAGAGAGTATCAACTACAGCTTGCACGGTTGGAGAGAGGGATGGTCTCACCTGTTGTTAGTGAACCGAGAGACCCACCTGCTCCCAGAGTGCGTGCAGAGAATTTTCCCACCCTGGAGAAAGATGGAGATGTGGATGTATTCCTGCGTAGCTTTGAGAAAGTTTGCAGACAGTTCCAGTTGCCAAGGGAGCAGTGGGCCAAGTACCTTACCCCTGGCCTGAAAGGTCCTGCACAGGAGGCGTTTGCTGAACTACCCCCAGAGTTTGATCAGGACTATGATTCAATTAAAGCTGCACTGCAGAGGAGATACAATCTTACTCCTGAAGTTTACCGAAAGAAATTCCGTTCTCTGCAGAAAGGTTTGTCAGAGAGCTATATTACCGCTGTTGGGAACTTGATGACAGCCTTTAAACAGTGGGTCAGAGGATTAAAAGTTGCCACTATGGAGGAGCTGGAAGATTTGATGGTGAAGAAGCAATTTATGCAGCTGTGCCCAGCTGGAGTTCAAGAATGGGTTTTAGATCGGAAGCCCATAACAGCATTGGAAGCTGGCGAGCTGGCTGATTTTTACACAGCTAACAGGTCTCCAGAGAATGGGAGGAAATCCTTTTCTAAGGGGGGGATCCACCTATAAAGGAGCTGCTGCACAACCCCCCTTCACAAAACCTGCTGTGCCTTTATCCAGTGTGTCTGCTCCCTCTGGGAAAGGAGGGGCGGGTGCTGCATCTGGGCAGGGAGATACTCGCAAGTGTTTTGCTTGTCAAAAAATGGGTCACATCAGCACTAACTGCCCAGAGAGGAAGAAACCTTCAGCATCAGCAGGAGGAGGCCGCTCCTCAGGATTATCATCTTCTGTTTTGTTTGTAACCCGGCCAGAGGAAAGTACCAATGAGAACTTACAACCTGTGACTGTTGGAGATAAGGTAACATTGGGGCTCCGGGACACGGGTGCAGAAGTGACTATTGTACGTCCAGAGCTAGTTAGCTCGGAGGACATTATCCCTGGAAAGACTCTAGCAGTAAAAGGGATCGGGGGAGTACAGCCTGCAGTGCCTATGGCATGAGTATATCTAGATTGGGGAGCAGGAAGAGGGTTAAGAGATGTGAGAGTGTCAGATAATATTCCTACAAATGTATTGCTTGGTACTGATTTGGGTAGATTATTGTCACAGTATATATCTGATCATGATGCCTGTGACCTAGGTAAACAAGATAGGGGCCCAAATGTACAAAAGACCATGTGTAACTATGCCCAGATATGTGCTGTAGGGGAGGGGGGGCTGTGTACGTGTGTGACGCAGCCTTTACCTGAACCAGACATGTCTGTAGTGCGCTGTGAACATGTGGAAGGATGCACTGACAGAGAAAGAGAGAGAGAGCTGAATGAGAATGACAGTCTGTTGGTGTGTGAACCAATTGTCCCTCAGTACCTGAAGTGTGTGAAAGTAGTGCCAGAGGTGGAGGGCCCCTCTGTATCAGTGGTGACCCGACAGCAGTCTGCCCAGATTAAGGAGCAGGGGATGCTTCAGCCCGAGGACACCACTGATATGGAAGATGGGGGGCCTCAAACAGCACAGTCACTAATAATTGGTCAGAGTCAGGATTTTCAGCAGGCCCAGGGAACCGATCCCACACTAGAGAAGATAAGGGACCTAGCTAGGCAGCTGCCTGCTGACTCTGATAAAGAGAGAGTGTACTGGGATAAAGGGAGGTTGTACCGGGAGTCCATTCCAGTGGAGGGACAGGATCCCTGGCTAGCTGAGAGACAGTTAGTGGTACCTAAACGGTTTAGAGCGCAACTGTTGGGAGTGGCCCATGAAATTCCTATGGCAGGACATCTAGGGGTACAGAGAACCAAAGCCCGGTTGTCCCATCACTTTTATTGGCCGGGGATGGGTACTGATGTTGCTAATTATTGTCGCTCCTGTCCTGCATGTCAGAAAGTGGGGAAACCTGGAGAGGTGGGACGTGCCCCTTTAATTCCCCTCCCCATAGTGACTGAGCCCCTTGAGAGGGTGGCTGTGGATATAGTAGGGCCCCTAGCCATCCCAAGCAGTTCAGGGAAAAGATTTATTCTGACGATAGTGGATTATGCGACCCGCTACCCAGAGGCAGTGGCCCTATCATCTATCAGAGCTGATAAAGTGGCTGATGCTTTATTGGGTATCTTTGCAAGGGTAGGTTTCCCTAAGGAAATGCTAACTGATCAGGGCACGCAATTTATGTCTGGCCTGATGCAGAGTCTATGTAAAAAGGTGCAGGTAGAACACCTAGTGACTAGCCCATACCACCCCCAGACCAATGGCTTGTGTGAAAGGTTTAATGGAACCCTGAAGCAGATGCTTAAAACCTTTGTGGAGTCACAGGGAAAGGACTGGGAGCGTTACCTGCCACACCTCCTATTTGCTTATAGAGAGGTGCCCCAGGAATCCACTGGTTTCTCCCCCTTTGAACTCCTATATGGACGCAGACTGCGTGGCCCCCTTGATCTGATCAGGGAGGGATGGGAAGGGAAATTGGGTGCTCAAGAGACCTCAGTAGTAGACTATGTGATAAGGTTCAGGGACAGAATGCATAGCCTAGTGGGGGAGGTACTGGAAAACCTAAAGGCTGCCCAGTCTAAGCAGAAGCAGTGGTATGACCGGAATGCCAGAGAGAGTATGATGTGGGACAGAAAGTGCTTGTTTTAATACCCATGAGACAGAACAAACTACAGGCTGCCTGGGAGGGTCCATTTACTATCCTAAAGAGGATGAATGATGTGAACTATGTGGTGTCTCTGGATGAGGAGGGTAAAAGGCAAAAAATCTATCATATAAATATGATAAAAGCTTATTATGACAGAGAACCCACCGTGTTAACTGTGTGTAGTTTGCCTGGAGAAGAGCATGAGACTGACCCTCTTGTTGATTTACTGGCCCCCACCAGAAAAAACAACACCCTAGAAGCTGCCCAGATTAGTGCCCACTTAACTGGGGATCAGCGGCATCAGCTGTCTGAGGTGCTTAGGCCTTACTACAGCGTGTTCACAGGGAAACCTGGCAGGACACACCTAGTCACACATCATGTAGATACTGGGAATCACCATCCCCTCAGACAAACAGCTTACAGGGTATCCTTGCAGGTCAGTGCTGACATAAAAAGGGAGATAGAGGAGATGCTAGAGCTTGGAGTGATTTGTAAGTCCCACAGCCCCTGGGCCTCCCCAGTGGTACTAGTCCCCAAAAAGGACAAAACCACTAGGTTCTGTGTAGATTACAGAAAGCTAAACTTGGTGACTGAATTTGATGCTTATCCTATGCCTCGCATAGATGAGCTACTGGACAGGCTAGCAGGGGCCAAGTTTCTGAGTATCATGGATCTCAGCAGGGGATACTGGCAGATCCCTATGACCCCAGAAGCACAAGAGAGATCTGCCTTTATCACTCCTTTTGGGTTATATGAGTTCCAAGTGATGCCCTTTGGGATGAAAAATGTCCCTGCCACATTCCAGCTGCTAGTTAACCACGTATTGGAGGGGCTAGAGGGGCAAGCTGTTGCATACCTGGATGATATTGCAGTGTTCAGTGATACCTGGGAGGAACACCTCACACATTTAGCCAGTGTCTTGGACCGAATAGCCACTGCTGGGCTAACTATAAAACCAGATAAGTGTCAGCTGGGCATGGGAGAGGTCCAGTACTTGGGTCACCTGGTGGGAGGAGGGGTACTGCGCCCCGAGCCCAGTAAAACTGAAGCCATAATGGCCTGGCCTACCCCTGAGACAAAGAAACAGGTTATGTCCTTCCTGGGTACCGCAGGGTACTATAGAAAGTTTGTGCCCCACTATAGTGCCATAGCCAAACCCCTAACAGACCTTACAAAGAAAAGCCTACCTCTAACAGTCAAATGGACCCCTGAGTGTGACAGGGCTTTTAATTTACTGAAAATTGCCCTTACGGCCTCCCCTGTACTACAGGCCCCTGATTTCCACAGGAGATTCATAGTGCAAACAGATGCTTCTAACTATGGGCTAGGGGCTGTACTGAGTCAGGTGGATAAGAAAGGTGAGGAGCACCCCATTGTATACCTCAGCAGGAAATTACTCCCGCGAGAAGTGGCATATGCCACTGTGGAAAAAGAGTGCCTTGCTATAGTTTGGGCCTTGCAAAAGCTACAGCCTTATCTGTATGGACGCCAGTTTACAGTGATAACTGACCACAACCCCTTACACTGGTTACATAGGGTAGCTGGCTCAAATGGTAAACTCCTCAGGTGGAGCCTAGCTCTACAACAACATGAGTTTACCATACAACATAAAAAGGGCAGTATGCATGGTAATGCTGATGGTCTGTCACGCCAGGAGGAGTGTCCCCTTTGATACGCATCGGGAGTGGCTTGTAGCCACCCCCTTTTGCGTCTCTTATTGGGGGAGGTGTCACGAATATCTCAGGATTCAGCTGCTAAGGAGTTAACTTTGTGTAGCTTGGACTCAAAACAGTTATTTGTTTTTCAAGAAGAATTGTGTTTGTGTCTTCTTTGAAGTGCCAGGAGCATCATAAATGCTTGGCAGTGTAAACAGGACAGACTTTTATGGCCTAAGCTGTCAGGAGCAGGGCATGATGTAGAACAGGGCCCCCCAGCACATCTCCTGAGGAAGTCAATAAAGGGACATGGGTTATGTATATATGTGTGTTAAAACTGCTATACCCTTAAAGGAAGGTAAATATGACAACCTATGGCATATTTGATATCAAACCGATTCTCCCAATAAAACTAAAAAGGTTCTAGATATGTAAATATAGAAATTTCTTACCTAGCAGGAATGATAATGGATTGTATAAATTCAGGCAAGAAATTAGTCTATTGAAGGTTGTAAAGACAGGGGGGTTTCTTAGCCCTCCCAGGAGGGTGTGGTTAAGCAACCTGATCTCTGAAAAGTAGTTTTAAGAATCTTATTTCTTAACAATAAGAGTGTCATTCTTACAAGGGGAGCTGCTGTACAGAAGTAAGGAGCCATCATTTTCATGCCAGCCCCTGGCGCATATCTTGAAGACTAGGAAAGTATTCAATTCTGTTTTTCTCCTTTTTATTTTAAAAAATACTGTTTGCATGTGTAATTTTATTTGTAACAACTTTTTATTAATAATGCATTGTGCATAATATTTTTGGCATAATAAATAATTCCTTTATTAAGTTTGGCCTTTGTCTAATAATTGAACCACGTTACTGAAAGAGACTGGAATATTAGAACTGTATAATTTAGGTTATTTTCTGCTAAATTGTATTTCTAGAGTTAATGTGTAGAGTCTGGGTTTTTCCTTATGATTTTCCCTTTAATAAATTTTAAGTGGTGGCAGTATTTGAGCTATAGGATTGTTGGTTTAGTGTGGGTGGCATTAAAAGGGAGTTTAGGGCATTTCTCTTACGTCTAGTACAGACTAGGGAGTGGGATTAACCCTTGCACCCACTAAACTGAATCACAAGCTTGCCTGGTGTGGCTAGATTGTGACCTATAGGTGACAGAAAAGGGGGCTGAAAACCCTTTCTGTGCCAAATAAGTGACTGGAGCAGGGTTGGATAACCTTGGTTCGTCACATAGGTCTCGTGAACATCGTGAACATCTCTTGCCCAAGCCTGAGCGAAGAGAGAGTCTGCCCCCTTTTAGATCCGGTCCTGGATCGGGGGCTACCCCTTCATGCTGTCTTAGAGGCAGCAGCAGGCTTCTTGGCCCGTTTACCTTTGTTCCAAGCCTGGTTAGGTCTCCAGACTGACTTGGATTGGACAGAATTCCCCTCTTGCTTTGCTGCAGGGGAAGCTGAAGCGGGACCTTTGAAGTTCTGAAAGGAACGAAAATTATTTTGTTTGGTCCTCATCTTATTTGTTTTATCCTGAGGGAGGGCATGGCCTTTCCCTCCAGTGATGTCTGAAATAATTTCTTTCAGTGTAGGCCCGAATAGGGTCTTTCCTTTGAAAGGGATGTTCAACAATTTAGATTTTGATGACACATCAGCAGACCAGGACTTAAGCCATAACGCCCTGCGTGCTAAAATGGCAAAACCTGAATTCTTTGCCGCTAATTTAGCCATTTGGAAAGCGGCATCTGTAATGAAAGAATTAGCCAACTTAAGGGCCTTAATTCTATCCATAATATCCTCTAATGGAGTCTCCACCTGGAGAGACTCAAACCAGAAAGCAGCTGCAGTAGTTACAGGAACAATGCATGCAATAGGTTGGAGAAGAAAACCTTGATGAACAAAAATTTTCTTTAGGAGACCCTCTAATTTTTTATCCATAGGATCTTTGAAAGCACAACTGTCTTCGATAGGTATAGTTGTACGCTTAGCAAGGAGTAGAAATAGCTCCCTCCACCTTAGGAACAGTCTGCCACGAGTCCTGTATGGTGTCAGATATGGGAAACATTTTCTTAAAAACAGGAGGGGGAGCGAACGGAATACCTGGTCTATCCCACTCCTTAGTAACAATAGTCACAATCCTCTTAGGGACTGGAAAAACATCAGTGTAAACAGGGACCTCTAAGTATCTGTCCATTTTACACAATTTCTCTGGGACCACTATAGGGTCAGAATCGTCTAGAGTAGCTAATACCTCCTTGAGCAATAAGCGGAGGTGTTCAAGCTTAAATTTAAAGGCCGTCATATCAGAATCTGTCTGAGGGAGCGTCTTTCATGAATCAGAAATCTCTCCCTCAGATAACAAATCCCTTACCCCTACTTCAGAACATTGTGAGGGTATATCGGATACGGCTACTAAAGCGTCAGACGGCTCAGCATTTGTTCTTAACCCAAAGCTGTCACGCTTTCCTTGTAAACCAGGCAGTTTAGAGAAAACCTCTGAGGGTTTTATTTATAACTATGGCCATGTCTTGTAAAGTAAATGAATTAGAGGTACTTGGCGTCACTTGTGCGGGCGTTACCGGTTGTGAAACTTGGGGAGAGCTAGATGCTAAACCCTCATTTCCTTCTAACTGAGAATCATCTATTGCAATATTTTTAAGTGCTAAAATATGTTCTTTATAATTTATAGACATATTAGTGCAAGTGGGACACATTCTAAGAGGGGGTTCCACAATGGCTTCTAAACACATAGAACAAGGATTTTCCTTGGTGTCAGACATGTTAAACAGGCTAGTAATGAAACAAACAAGCTTGGAAAACACTTTAATCAAAGAAAATAACACTAAACAAAAACGGTACTGTGCCTTTAAGAGAAAAAAAGCTGCACAAACTCTGCAAAACAGTGTAAAAAAGCAGTAAACAAAATGAAATTTTTACAGTAGCATCATAAAGCCTTAGTAACTTTGTACCACTATGCAAATAAACAATTAACCCCTTAATGTAAAAACCGGATTGAAAAAACGTAAAAACCAGTAAAATAATGTTCAGCACCTTGCCACAGCTCTGCTGTGGTGCCTACCTGCCCTTTAGGAAGATTTGTGGGGGAAAAAAACCTCTTTACAGCCCTCAAATACAGCAGGAATCTCTGGAGAAGTAGCTGGATGCTTCTGAGGTAAATAAACTGTAAATAGGCCCCTCCCACCTCACTTAAACTAGCCATGTGGGTTAATAACCATTAAACAAGCCACAAAGACCCCTTAAAGTCCCTCAAAAAATTTTTATATTTGTAATTAAACCAAAACGTTTTTTCCTATCAGTGTCACCAGTAACTAAGAGCCCTTTATGCAAGCTTGGATTCCTCTTTTACTGAATACAGCTTACCTTTCCCTCATGGGGATATTGCCAGCCTTTTCTAGAAATAACACAGTCTGTCTAGAAAAAAATAGACTGAACATACCTTAATGCAGTTTAGCCTGCAAACTGTTCCCCCAACTGACGTTTTCCAGTACTCGTCAGCCCTTTTGAGAACAGCAGTGGATCTTAGTCACAAAATGCTAAGATCATCATCCTCCTTGCAGAAATCTTCATCCTTTTCTGCCAGAGAGTAAATAGTACACACCGGTACCATTTAAAATAACAAACTTTTGCTTGAGAAAATAAAAAATAACATTTTTGTCACCACACTCCCTTTGCCCTTCCTAGCAGTTAAGCAGGCAGAGAGAATGACTGGGGGGTGGAGCTAAGGGAGGAGCTATATGGACAGCTCTGCTGCGGGTGCTCTCTCTGCCACTTCCTGTAGGGAAGGAGAATATCCCATAAGTATGGATGAATCTGTGGACTCGATACATCTTACAAGAGAAACATAATTTCATTTCAAACTGGGTACTGGCAGACAGCCCAGTACCCAATATGGCGCACAATAAGGCAGAGGGGGGGGGGGGGGAAAGATCAGGGAGGTTGGGGGCTAAGGGGGGGATCCTACATAGCAGAATAATTATTATTTTTTGTTTTTTTTAAACAGCAAAAAAAAACAACTTATTTTAGTACTGGCAGACTTTCTGCCAGTATTTAAGATGGCGAGGACAATTGTGGGGTGGGGGAGGGAAGAGAGCCGTTTGGTAAGGAACAGGGGGTGTGATATGTCAGGTGGGAGGCTAATCTCTACACTAAAGCTAAAATTAACCCTGTAAGCTCACTACAAAGTTACCTAATTAACCCCTTCACTACTGGGCATAATAAATGTGTGGTGCACAGCAGCATTTAGTGGCCTAATTACCAAAAAGCAACGCCAAAGCCATATATGTCTACTATTTCTGAACAAAGGGGATCCCAGAGAAGCATTTACAACCATTTGTGTCATAATTGTACAAGCTGTTTGTAAATAATTTCAGTGAGAAACCTAAAGTTTGTGAAATAATTTGTGAAAAAGTGAACGATTTTTTTTATTTGAAAACACATTTGACGTTGAAATGGTGGCATGAAATATACCAAAATGGGCCTAGATCAATACTTTGGGATGTCTTCTAAAAAAAAAAAAAAAAAAAATACATGTCAAGTGATATTCATGGATTCCTGAAAGATATCAGTGTTCCATTGTAACTAGCTCTAATTTTGAAAAAAGTCATTTGGAAATACCAAAATGCTACTTGTATTTATGGCCCTATAACTTGCAAAAAACCAAAAGAACATGTAAACATTGGGTATTTCTAAACTCAGGACAAAATTTAGAAACTATTTAGCATGGTTGTTTTTTGGTGGTAGTAGATGTGTAACAGATTTTGGGGATCAAAGTTAGAAAAAGTATTTTTTCCCCATTTTATAAAAAAAATTTCTAGTAAATTATAAGATATGATGAAAATAATGGTATCTTTAGAAAGTCCATTTAATGGTGAGAAAAACTGTATATGTGTGGGTACAGTAAATGAGTAAAAGGAAAATTACAGCAAAAACACAAACACCGCAAAAATATAGGGGTTAATGTAACTTTAAATAAAGTACGATTTGTCTTCTCAAATAAACACATGAAATCTATTAATACAATAAATTACAAAGTAAGTTTATTGAGCAGTGATGGAGTTTTTAATAAAAACAAACAAGTTTTGACAGTTTGAAACACAATATAAAATTCTAGTATCCAGACAAAGAATGGTATGAAAAAAAACAAAAAACACAACTTATCCACATGAGCAAGCAGTTTTTTCAAGGACTATTTTAGTTCAGCTACTGAATCCTCTATCCGACTTCAAAACAAGTAGTCAGGAAAAAAATTTTGCAGACAAATATTTATATTCCTTATTCTATCATAAGAAAAAACATGAATCTTTATTTCTGTTGTCATAGAAACATGAAATGTAATATATTGCTCTAGGTACGGTAGAATTACAGAACTTTTGTTTAAGATTTGTTTATATAGTTGATTATTTGAAAGACAGTATATAGGGTCTTGTTTTTCTGTTTAATGTGTTTGATACATTGTAAAGAAAGAACTGCGCCAAATAAACATGGAATTTTAGATATGTTTATGACTATTGTTGACAAGCAATGTAAAATGTTTAAACAGCTCCATATGGCATTTGTCTTTTTAAACTATGCAGAAACAATATGGGGGGGGGGGGGCGGACAGTCTTGTTAAAGTCAATAGAGGCTGGCATTGCTGGTCAGAGAAGACTATAGGAACAGTTATTCATCACTTTGGAAATGGACGCCTTCGCATTTATGCTATGAAAATTTATGAACAGAATGGTAATAAACTGCAGTCAAAACATACGTGTGAAGAGTGCACCTGTTAATATGATTATACACTAATCCACTTTTTGGACAGTACTTAATTTTTCTATTAAAAAGGGAGAATTAGCCACTCAAGGAAAAACGGTAGTTTTACAATGAATACCAAAATATTTCCGCTTACCTGGTAAACAAAACCATTTTACACAGCTAAGGTGGCAGTTGTAATAAGTACAGCAGAACACTGGAAGAATGAGGTCTTTCATTATATTTAATCTTCTGAATTTGACGTCAGGTTAAAAAAAAAAATATATATATATATATATATATATATATAGTAATGTCCACTTAATACTTTTATAAAAATTCTATTTCTTCTTCTTTTTCTTGTCAGCTGCTGCCATCTTCTGCTTCACCTCCTCATCAGGAAGAGCGCCAAGCTTTTTACTCTTTGCTTTCTTTACTTTTTCCTTGATGGCATTTACATCAATTTTGGTAGAACTGGGGGCTAGAAGGTACAAATAATTGTGAGAAGTGAAGACTGAAATGAACAGATATGCTATGTTGTGATCCAGTTATGCTGAATGTGAAATAACCATTTGTTATTACATGACACAAAAGTCCATAAAAGAAAATGTAGATTCTCCAAACCTACATGCATACATCTTACTGGTCTCTGTATACAGATGTGTTTTTCTTCACAGTAATGTATATTGCAATGTCATGACTAAAGTAGTATCAAAACTGCTACATCCAATGGTCAACAAAATTTCACATGGCCTTTAATTGTGGTCTTGTCAATAAATTTAAATAGGATTTTAAAAAGTACATATTCTACTTTTATTTGGCAACCTACAAAACTGTAGTGCATATAGATAGATATGTACATATAGAAAGGTACTGATGTAGGAGGGCACTCACAAGACTTTTATTGAAGCAAAGAACAGTGTAATTTTATTTCCAAATGTATTTCACATGTTTAAATGTCGACGTTTCGACCCATTTGTGGGGCTTCAAGACAATTATGATCTAGCAACTGCTGCACAGGAAGTAAATGGGAGAACAAAGGTCAGTTCAATATATGAAACTGACCTTTGTTCTCCTCCCATTTACTTCCAGTGCAGCAGTTGCTGGATCATAATTGTCTTGAAGAAGGCCCATAAATGGGTCGAAACATATATGTGTATATACATACAAAACATGGAAGGGGACTGCACTCTTAGCCTGGACTGGGTACACATGCCATGACCCTGCAACATGCTCAGCCCTGCGTGCTATAGCACTCTCAGGAAGCTGTGCTGTCTGCAGAGTCACAGGCAGTTAACCCCAGACAAGCCTGGGTGCAAGGCCCATCGGGAAAATTACAAAATAAATACAACACACAAAGAAAGCCCAGCACTCTCTTACAAGTTCTCAGCTATGATTAAAAGCAAAACAGAGAGTTAGTAACCGCATCTAGCCAAATGGGACAAGCCCAGGTACCACGTCAAGGTCTCTTCCAAAACCTGGGTCCCTAATACAGCCATACAAATGCAAGCGCTCAAACTGGGAATAAGTCAGGGTTCAGAGACTTATGTAATCTCCCTAGACATATACAAAACACGGAAGGGGACTGCACTCTCAGACTGGAATGGGTACATACCCCATGACCCTGCAACATGCTCATCTCTGGGTGCTATAGCCCGCTCAGGAAGCTGTGCTGTCTCCAGAGTAACAGGCAGTTAACCCCAAACAAGCCTGGGTGCAAGGCCCATCGGGAAAATGACAAAATAAATTAATACAACAAACAGAGAAAGCCCAGCACTCGCTTATAAGCTCTCAGCTAAGATTAAAAACAAAACTGGAAGAGTTAGTTACCGCATCTGGAGATCTTGCATTTGTATGGCTGTATTAGGGACCCAGGTTTTGGAAGAGACCTTGACGTGGTACCTGGGCTTGTCCCATTTTGCCAGATGCGGTTACTAACTCTTCCAGTTTTGCTTTTAATCTGTTTTTAATCTAAACGACCCCTCTGAGGAAGCGTTTTTTGTGAAACGTACGTCAGGGGTCCTCTGGGATAAGCTTTGTCTTTCCCCTTTTTTAACTTGCTCACCCTCGTTGGTCTGGTAAATTGCAGCTTTATAATATACTTGGTCAAATTAAACTTAATTTAGCCCTCGGATTGTAAGGGCTTAGTCTATATTTATATTCATGCTGCAAGATACCCTATATGCTGATTTCAGATTAATTTAAAAACTACAGCTCTACCTGGGTGTAGTGTTTTTAATTTTTAGCTCTTGCTAAATGTATGTGTGGTTAAATATATTGACTTAATAAACTTTAGTGTATGAATGGATAAGAAAAACATTTTTTCTAAATAATACAAATCTAGCTCTGACTCTGATAGGGCTCAGTTGGTAAAATTTCTCTCACAGATTTAAGTTACCTATTCTTATTTGTAAGTCTATTTACAATTACTTGTTAGTTGCTTTTAATCTTAGCTGAGAGCTTGTAAGCGAGTGTTGGGCTGTGTGTTGTATTAATTTATTTTGTCATTTCCCCGATGGGCCTTGCACCTAGGCTTGTCTGGCATTAACTGCCTATGACTCTGGAGACAGCACAGCTTCCTGAGAGTGCTATAGCACCCAGGGCTGAGCATGTTGCAGGTTCATGGGATGTGTACCCAGTCCAGTCTGAGAGTGCAGTCCCCTTCCGTGTTTTGTATATGTCTAGGGAGATTACATAAGTCTGTGAACCCTGACTTGTTCCCAGTTTGATTGAGAGCTTGCATTTGTATGGCTGTATTAGAGACCCAGGTTTTGGAAGAGACCTTGACGTGGTACCTGGGCTTGTCCCATTTGGCCAGATGCGGTAACTAACTCTTCCAGTTGTGCTTTTGATCTTAGCTGAGAGCTATATCTCTATATATATCTATCTATATCTCTATCTATATATATCTATATATCTCTCATTTGCAAAAAAATCCTTCTGTTACAAGTTTCTTCTTCACATAGACCACGGTGTATGCTCTGGTTGCAGCACTGATTTGTCACTATTGGTGCTTGTATGCTATTTGTATATATTATACACACACACATAAAAAATTGGGACAGTATGGAAAATGCAAAAAAAAAAAATTTAATTTAAAAATTTGATTCACCCTGTACTATAGTGAAAACACCATTATTAAACACATTGTTTAATGTATTTTTGAAATTATACACTCATTTCAAATAGGATGACTGCAACACACTCCAAAAACGTTGGAACAGTCGACTGTGTAACATAACCTTTTCTTTTAACCCCTTAATGACAAGTGACGTACCAGGTACGTCCTGCAAAAACTTGCAGTTAGTGACAATGGACGTACCTGGTACGTCACTTGTCTAAGAGAGTGCTGGAAGCGATCGCAATCGCTTCCAGCAGCTCTCAGGGTATTGCAGTGATGCCTCGATATTGAGGCATCCTGCAATACCCTTAGAAAGCATCCGATGCAGAGAGAGCCACTCTGTGGCCCTCTCTGCACCGGTAGCGATGCGGCCGGTTCGTTGGTGGGTGGGAGCGCAACTGGGAGGCGGGTGGGCGGCCCATCGCTACCCGGCATCCGGCTCCTGTTAGTGCAATGTGCACGCCGGGTGCCGGGGGCGCGCGTGCGCGTGCGCGCGCGCACGCCCGCGATCACCTACCCACACTGACACCAATGAGTGGGAAGAGGGGGGGAAATATATATATATGAGGATCTGGGAGGGGGAGGGGGTTGGGGTATTGTGGGGGGCTGATACACTACAGGAAAAAATAAATTAGTAATAAAAAATAATTAAAAACACTTTTTTGGGGGGCAAATTGGGTACTGGCAGACAGCTGCCAGTACCCAAGATGGCGGCAATTAGGTAGGGGAGAGGGTTAGATTGCTGGGGGGGGGGATCATGGAGGTTGGGGCTAAGGCAGGAGTCCATCACAGCTAAAACATTTTATTTTTTTTTATTAAAAAAAATAAAAACTCCTTTTATTTAGTACTGGCAGACTTTCTGCCAGTACTTAAGATGGCGGGGACAATTGTGGGGTGGGGGAGGGAAGAGAACTGTTTGGGAGGGATCAGGGGGTGGGATGTGTCAGGTGGGAGGCTGATCTCTACCCTAAAGCTAAAATTAACCCTGCAAGCTCCCTACAAGCTACCTAATTTAACCCCTTAACTGCTGGGCATAATTTACGTGTGGTGCGCAGCAGCATTTAGCGGCCTTCTACTTACCAAAAAGCAACCACAAAGCCATATAAGTCTGCTATTTCTGAACAAAGGGGATCCCAAAGAAGCATTTACAACCATTTGTGCCTTAATTGCAGAAGCTGTTTGTAAATAATTTCAGTGGGAAACCTAAAGTTTGTGACAAAATTTGTGAAAAAGTGAACTTTTTTTTTATTTGATGACATTTGGCGGTGAAATGGTGGCATGAAATATACCAAATTGGGCCTAGATCAATACTTTGGGTTGTCTTCTAAAAAAAAATATATACATGTCAAGGGATATTCAGGTATTCCTGACAGATATCAGGGTTCCAATGTAACTAGCGCTAATTTTGAAAAAAAGTTGTTTGGAAATAGCAAAGTGCTACTTGTATTTATGGCCCTATAACTTGCAAAAAAAGTAAAGAACATGTAAACATTGGGTATTTCTAAACTCAGGACAAAATTTAGAAACTATTTAGCATGGGTGTTTTTTGGTGATTGTAGATGTGTAACAGATTTTGGGGGTCAAAGTTAGAAAAAGTGTGTTTTTTTCAATTTTTTCCTCATATTTTATATTTTTTTTTATAGGAAATTATAAGATATGATGAAAATAATGGTATCCTTAGAAAGTCCATTTAATGGCGAGAAAAACGGTATATAATATGTATGGGTACAGTAAATGAGTAAGAGGAAAATTACAGCTAAACACAAACACTGCAGAAATGTAAAAATAGCCATTGTCATTAAGGGTAAGAAAATTGAAAAATGGTCCGGTCATTAAGGGGTTAATAACACTTATTAAGCGTTTGGGCACTGGAGACACCAACTGGTTAAGTTTAGCAAGTAGAATTTCCCCCCATATATCCATTACGCATGTCTTCAGCTGCACAAGTATACAGGACCTTTGTTGCCTTATTTTGCACTTCATAATGTGCCACACATAGGTCAGGACTGCAGACAGGCCATGCTGGCACCCGCACTCTCTGCTTACGCAACCATGCACTTGTAATCCAGGCAGAATGTGGTTTGACATTGTCCTGCTGGAAAATGCAGGAACCTCCCTGGTAAAGATAACGTCTGGATGGCAACATATGTTGTTCCAAAATGTATATATGTCTTTCAGCATTAATGGTGCCCACACAGATGTGCAAGTTACCCATGCCATGGGCACTGATACACCCCCATACCATGACAGATGCTAGCTTTTGGACTTTACAGCTTGTATGGTCCTTTTCCTCTTTGACACGACGACTATTTTTTCCAAAAACTACTTGAAATGTTGACTCGGACCACAAAAACACGATTCCACTGTGCTACTGTCCATCTCAGATGAGACCAGGCCCAGAGAAGTTGGCGACACTTCTGGACAGTGTTGATGTATGGCTTCTGCTTTGCATTGTAAAGCCTTAACTTGCATCTGTGGATGCAGTGGCAAATGGTGTTGACCGACAAAGGTTTACCAAAGTAATCCCGAGCACATATTAGAATATCCATTAGAGACTCATGAGTTTTTGATACAGTGACGTCTGAGGGATCGGAAATCACGCGCATTCAAAAGTTGTTTTCCGCCTTGCCCTTAACACACTGAGATTTGACCGGATTCCTTGAATCTTTTAATTATATTGTGCACTGTACCGATTTGTCTTTGGGGAATGTTGTTCTCAAAGTGATGGATTATTCGCTGACGCATCTGTTGGCAACCCATCCTTGCTCTTGAAGGACTAGGCCTTTTTAGAGGCTCCTTAAATATTATAACAACACGATTGCCTCACATCACATTCTTATTTCAACTTGTCACATTGCCATTAGTTTTAAATTGCCTCTGTCCCAACTTTTTTGGAACGTGTTGCAGTCAGATTTGAAATGTGTATTTTCTCATAAATACATTAAATGCCCAAAGTAAAACATCAAATAATGTGTTCTCAATATAGTACAGGGTGAATTGAATTTTCGAATTACTCTTTTTGGTTTTGTGTTTGCATGTTCATACTGTCCCAACGTTTTCGGAAGTGTGTGTGTGTATATATATATATATATATATATATATATATAATATATATATAATATATATAATATATATATAATATATATATATAATATATAATATATATATATAAATATATATATATATATATATATATATATATATATATATATATATATATATATATATATATATATATATATATATATATATATATAGTAAATATCTATGTTTGTGTGTGCATTTGTATGTGTGCATGTTTGTGTATGTGTCTACGGAAGTTGGCAGCTCTATACAAAATAAGATTAAAGTGAAAGTCAATCCTAGCATTGTACAAACGCTAGGATTAACTATTGAAACAAATAAAGGGGACTTTCATTCATGAAGTATAAGATATCATGTAGAAAGCTCCTTTATTTGTTTCAACCGATCGCCGTTCTTAGCTGCTACAGCAGCCCACGGGAGCAGGGTTTACCGCACAACTATTGGCTAAGAGGTGACGTCACCTCTTAGCAAAAAATGTTTTAGCCTTGGGCTGTTGTAGGAGCTAAGAATGTCGATCGGTTGAAACAAATAAAGGAGCATTCTAAATGAAGTATCTTATACTTCATGAATTAAAGTCCCATTTATTTGTTTCAATAGTCAAGCCTAGCGTTTGACTTTCACTTTAATGTCTGTCTAAGTATGTGTGTTTGTATGTATAAATGTGGGCATGTGCATGCATGTGCGTTTTGTTTGTATACATATTTCTTTCATGTAATTAGCAAGAGTCCATGAGCTAGTGACGTATGGGATATACATTCCTACCAGGAGGGGCAAAGTTTCCCAAACCTCAAAATGCCTATAAATACACCCCCTCACCACACCCACAATTCAGTTTTACAAACTTTGCCTCCGATGGAGGTGGTGAAGTAAGTTTGTGCTAGATTCTACGTTGATATGCGCTCCGCAGCAAGTTGGAGCCCGGTTTTCCTCTCAGCGTGCAGTGAATGTCAGAGGGATGCGAGGAGAGTATTGCCTATTTGAATGCAGTGATCTCCTTCTACGGGGTCTATTTCATAGGTTCTCTGTTATCGGTCGTAGAGATTCATCTCTTACCTCCCTTTTCAGATCGACGATATACTCTTATATATACCATTACCTCTGCTGATTCTCGTTTCAGTACTGGTTTGGCTTTCTACAAACATGTAGATGAGTGTCCTGGGGTAAGTAAATCTTATTTTCTGTGAAACTCTAAGCTATGGTTGGGCACCTTGTTTATAAAGTTCTAAATATATGTATTCAAACATTTATTTGCCTTGACTCAGAATGTTCAACTTTCCTTATTTTCAGACAGTCAGTTTCATATTTGGGATAATGCATTTGATTTAATCATTTTTTCTTACCTTCAAAAATTTGACTTTTTTCCCTGTGGGCTGTTAGGCTCGCGGGGGCTGAAAATGCTTCATTTTATTGCGTCATTCTTGGCGCTGACTTTTTTGGCGCAAAAATTCTTTTCCGTTTCCGGCGTCATACATGTCGCCGGAAGTTGCGTCATTTTTTGACGTTATTTTGCGCCAAAAATGTCGGCGTTCCGGATGTGGCGTCATTTTGGCGCCAAAATAGCATTTAGGCGCCAAATAATGTGGGCGTCTTATTTGGCGCTAAAAAATATGGGCGTCGCTTTTGTCTCCACATTATTTAAGTCTCATTTTTCATTGCTTCTGGTTGCTAGAAGCTTGTTTTGGCATTTTTTCCCATTCCTGAAACTGTCATTTAAGGAATTTGATCAATTTTGCTTTATATGTTGTTGTTTTTTCTCTTACATATTGCAAGATGTCTCACGTTGCATCTGAGTCAGAAGATACTACAGGAAAATCGCTGTCTAGTGCTGGATCTACCAAAGCTAAGTGTATCTGCTGTAAACTTTTGGTAGCTATTCCTCCAGCTGTTGTTTGTATTGATTGTCATGACAAACTTGTTAAAGCAGATAATATTTCCTTTAGTAAAGTACCATTGCCTGTTGCAGTTCCTTCAACATCTAAGGTGCAGAATGTTCCTGATAACATAAGAGATTTTGTTTCTGAATCCATAAAGAAGGCTATGTCTGTTATTTCTCCTTCTAGTAAACGTAAAAAATCTTTTAAAACCTCTCTCCCTACAGATGAATTTTTAAATGAACATCATCATTCTGATTCTGATAACTCTTCTGGTTCAGAGGATTCGGTCTCAGAGGTTGATGCTGATAAATCTTCATATTTATTTAAAATGGAATTTATTCGTTCTTTACTTAAAGAAGTCCTAATTGCTTTAGAAATAGAGGATTCTGGTCCTCTTGATACTAATTCTAAACGTTTGGATAAGAGATTTAAATCTCCTGTGGTTATTCCAGAAGTTTTTCCTGTTCCTAATGCTATTTCTGCAGTAATTTCCAAAGAATGGGATAAATTGGGTAATTCATTTACTCCCTCTAAACGTTTTAAGCAATTATATCCTGTGCCGTCTGACAGATTAGAATTTTGGGACAAAATCCCTAAAGTTGATGGGGCTATTTCTACCCTTGCTAAACGTACTACTATTCCTACGTCAGATGGTACTTCGTTTAAGGATCCTTTAGATAGGAAAATTGAGTCCTTTCTAAGAAAAGCTTATCTGTGTTCAGGTAATCTTCTTAGACCTGCTATATCTTTGGCTGATGTTGCTGCAGCTTCAACTTTTTGGTTGGAAACCTTAGCGCAACAAGTAACACATCATGATATTATTATTATTCTTCAGCATACTAATAATTTTATCTGTGATGCCATCTTTGATATTATCAGAGTTGATGTCAGGTTTATGTCTCTAGCTATTTTAGCTAGAAGAGCTTTATGGCTTAAGACTTGGAATGCTGATATGGCTTCTAAATCAACTCTACTTTCCATTTCTTTCCAGGGTAACAAATTATTTGGTTCTCAGTTGGATTCTATTATTTCAACTGTTACTGGTGGGAAAGGAACTTTTTTACCACAGGATAAAAAATCTAAGGGTAAAAACAGAGCTAATAATCGTTTTCGTTCCTTTCGTTTCAACAAAGAACAAAAACCTGATCCTTCATCCTCAGGAGCAGTTTCAGTTTGGAAACCATCTCCAATCTGGAATAAATCCAAGCCAGCCAGAAAGGCAAAGCCTGCTTCTAAATCCACATGAAGGTGCGGCCCTCATTCCAGCTCAGCTGGTAGGGGGCAGGTTACGTTTTTTCAAAGAAATTTGGATCAATTCTGTTCACAATCTTTGGATTCAGAACATTGTTTCAGAAGGGTACAGAATTGGTTTCAAGATGAGACCTCCTGCAAAGAGATTTTTTCTTTCCCGTGTCCCAGTAAATCCAGTAAAAGCTCAAGCATTTCTGAATTGTGTTTCAGATCTAGAGTTGACTGGAGTAATTATGCCAGTTCCAGTTCAGGAACAGGGGATGGGGTTTTATTCAAATCTCTTCATTGTACCAAAGAAGGAGAATTCCTTCAGACCAGTTCTGGATCTAAAAATATTGAATCGTTATGTAAGGAAACCAACGTTCAAGATGGTAACTGTAAGGACTATCTTGCCTTTTGTTCAGCAAGGGAATTATATGTCCACAATAGATTTACAGGATGCATATCTGCATATTCCGATTCATCCGGATCATTATCGATTCCTGAGATTCTCTTTTCTGGACAAGCATTACCAGTTTGTGGCTCTGCCGTTTGGCCTTGCTACAGCTCCAAGAATTTTTACAAAGGTTCTCGGTGCCCTTCTGTCTGTAATCAGAGAACAGGGTATTGTGGTATTTCCTTATTTGTACGATATCTTGGTACTTGCTCAGTCTTTACATTTAGCAGAATTTCATACGAATCGACTTGTGTTGTTTCTTCAAGATCATGGTTGGAGGATCAATTTACCAAAAAGTTCATTGATTCCTCAGACAAGGGTAACCTTTTTGGGTTTCCAAATAGATTCAGTGTCCATGACTCTGTCTTTAACAGACAAGAGGCGTCTAAAACTGATGGCAGCTTGTCGAAACCTTCAGTCACAATCATTCCCTTCGGTAGCCTTATGCATGGAAATTCTAGGTCTTATGACTGCTGCATCGGACGCGATCCCCTTTGCTCGTTTTTCACATGCGACCTCTTCAGCTTTGTATGCTGAATCAATGGTGCAAGGATTACACAAAGATATCTCAATTAATATCTTTAAAACAGATTGTTCGACACTCTCTAACGTGGTGGACAGATCACCATCGTTTAATTCAGGGGGCTTCTTTTGTGCTTCCGACCTGGACTGTAATTTCAACAGATGCAAGTCTCTCAGGTTGGGGAGCTGTGTGGGGATCTCTGACGGCACAAGGAGTTTGGGAATCTCAGGAGGTGAGATTACCGATCAATATTTTGGAACTCCGTGCAATTTTCAGAGCTCTTCAGTTTTGGCCTCTTCTGAAGAGAGAATCGTTCATTTGTTTTCAGACAGACAATGTCACAACTGTGGCATACATCAATCATCAAGGAGGAACTCAGTCATCTGGCTATGAAAGAAGTATCTCGAATTTTGGTTTGGGCGGAATCCAGCTCCTGTCTAATCTCTGCGGTTCATATCCCAGGTGTAGACAATTGGGAAGCGGATTATCTCAGTCGCCAAACGTTGCATCCGGGCGAATGGTCTCTTCACCCAGAGGTATTTCTTCAGATTGTTCAAATGTGGGAACTTCCAGAAATAGATTTGATGGCGTCCCATCTAAACAAGAAACTTCCCAGGTATCTGTCCAGATCCCGGAATCCTCAGGCGGAGGCAGTGGATGCATTATCACTTCCTTGGAAGTATCATCCTGCCTATATCTTTCCGCCCCTAGTTCTTCTTCCAAGAGTAATATCCAAGATTCTGAAGGAATGCTCGTTTGTTCTGCTGGTAGCTCCGGCATGGCCTCACAGGTTTTGGTATGCGGATCTTGTCCGGATGGCCTCTTGCCAACCGTGGACTCTTCCGTTAAGACCAGACCTTCTGTCACAAGGTCCTTTTTTCCATCAGGATCTGAAATCCTTAAATTTAAAAGGTATGGAGATTGAACGCTTGATTCTTCGTCAAAGAGGTTTCTCTGACGCTGTGATCAATACTATGTTACAGGCTCGTAAATCTGTATCTAGAGAGATATATTATAGAGTCTGGAAGACTTATATTTCTTGGTGTATTTCTCATCATTTTTCTTGGCATTCTTTCAGAATTCCGAGAATTTTACAGTTTCTTCAGGATGGTTTAGATAAAGGTTTGTCCGCAAGTTCCTTGAAAGGACAAATCTCTCCTCTTTCTGTTCTTTTTCACAGAAAGATTGCTATTCTTCCTGATATTCATTGTTTTGTACAAGCTTTGGTTCGTATAAAATCTGTCATTAAGTCAATTTCTCCTCCTTGGAGTTTGAATTTGGTTCTGGGGGCTCTTCAAGCTCCTCCGTTTGAACCTATGCATTCATTGGACATTAAATTACTTTCTTGGAAAGTTTTGTTCCTTTTGGCCATCTCATCTGCCAGAAGAGTTTCTGAATTATCTGCTCTTTCTTGTGAGTCTCCTTTTCTGATTTTTCATCAGGATAAGGCAGTGTTGCGAACTTCTTTTGAATTTTTACCTAAAGTTGTGAATTCCAACAACATTAGTAGAGAAATTGTGGTTCCTTCATTATGTCCTAATCCTAAGAATTCTAAGGAGAAATCGTTGCATTCTTTGGATGTTGTTAGAGCTTTGAAATATTATGTTGAAGCTACTAAATCTTTCAGAAAGACTTCTAGTCTATTTGTTATCTTTTCCGGTTCTAGAAAAGGCCAGAAAGCTTCTGCCATTTCTTTGGCATCTTGGTTGAAATCTTTAATTCATCTTGCCTATGTTGAGTTGGGTAAAACTCCGCCTCAGAGAATTACAGCTCATTCTACTAGGTCAGTTTCTACTTCCTGGGCGTTTAGGAATGAAGCTTCGGTTGATCAGATTTGCAAAGCAGCAACTTGGTCCTCTTTGCATACTTTTACTAAATTCTACCATTTTGATGTATTTTCTTCTTCTGAAGCAGTTTTTGGTAGAAAAGTTCTTCAGGCAGCAGTTTCAGTCTGAATCTTCTGCTTATGTTTTTCGTTAAACTTTATTTTTTTTTTGGGTGTGGATTATTTTCAGCAGGAATTGGCTGTCTTTATTTTATCCCTCCCTCTCTAGTGACTCTTGTGTGGAAAGATCCACATCTTGGGTAATCATTATCCCATACGTCACTAGCTCATGGACTCTTACTAATTACATGAAAGAAAACATAATTTATGTAAGAACTTACCTGATAAATTCATTTCTTTCATATTAGCAAGAGTCCATGAGGCCCGCCCTTTTTTTGTGGTGGTTATGATTTTGTATAAAGCACAATTATTCCAATTCCTTATTTTATATGCTTTCGCACTTTATCACCCCACTTCTTGGCTATTCGTTAAACTGAATTGTGGGTGTGGTGAGGGGTGTATTTATAGGCATTTTGAGGTTTGGGAAACTTTGCCCTTCCTGGTAGGAATGTATATCCCATACGTCACTAGCTCATGGACTCTTGCTAATATGAAAGAAATGAATTTATCAGGTAAGTTCTTACATAAATTATGTTTTTTTGTGTATGGGATTATGTTTAATAAAAAAAATTTTTTTTATATATTATATATATATATATATATATATATATATATATATATATATATATATATATATATCTATATCTATCTATATATATCTATATCTATATATATCTATCTATCTATATATCTATATCATGGTAAAGAGGAGGTTTGGTATCAGAGAGATGGATAAAAGAGGAGGCAATGTTTCAGTACAAAAGGGGAATACAAAGACAGTGCGAGAGACAGAAGGAAATGTATGAGAGAAGAAGAAAAAAATTGGATGATTAAGAGAACGTGAGCTAGCAGAAAAGAGAATGAAGAAGAGACTGTAGGATAAAGTACTGAGAAAATAATGAAGATAACGGTGTGATTTTTAAAAACAGACAGGGTGCACAGTGGTTTGTGTAACAGAGAGAGTTGGAAAGGATAAGATTGAGAGTGGTCAGTGGGTTAGGGGAGGATTCTTTTTGTGAGGACTAAGATGTGAGAAGGGGATATGTGTGAGGTACACCACAAAAATTAGGTTATTATCAATGAAAATGACAGTGCGAGCAGGGAATGGTTTGAGGATCACAAATGCCGATTGGGTCAGTAGGTATTTGGTTCATAGAAAGGGTGAAGAGGAGAATTGAGGTTGTGAGGGAAATTGATCTTTGCAGGTAAAAGTATAAGTTTGTGTATGTGTGGAAAAGTCCGTCTGATTCTAATGGATGTCGTCATAGGTGATGTCACTAGTGTCATTAATTATGTCCTCCGTGATGTCAATAAAAGCTCCCAAGGGGGTTGGGGGGAGTTTAAGTTTGAAATTGCAATGCTATTTAACATTTGATTTTGCATTAACGAAAAGTTTTTTGCCCTCTTAATATATAAAGCAGGTATATTAGAAATGTTTACTTAAAATATACATACTACTTAGGGCTTCTGATTTAAGTTGCTCTTCTTAATTCTTAATTTTTCCCTTACATACATATTACTGTAACTTATAAAACATTACGAAATGTTTTGTTAACATTTTACACATTTAAGTATTTTAATTAATAAAACAAGATGTTAAGTTACCTTTCTTTGTCTTGATTAATGTTTTTTCCTTTGGTGGAATAAAGGCCTTGTTCCTCTCTTCTTGTCTCTTGCTCACAGCTTCTGCTTGTCTTGCCTGAATTGAAATAAAGTAATTAAATTATCACATAGCAAATAAGTACCTGGCTCATTACTAAATAGTATATTACTCACTTTTATTTCTTCCAGCTTCTTCCGTCTCTTCTGACTTTCCTTCAAAAAGTATTCACCACTTGCCAATTCTTTGTCAACCTATCAAAAAAGTTTAAGACACAAGTACAGTGTTTATTAGCTGCAAATGTAGCTGAATTAACATCTATATAAAATAGTTCTATTTCAGTATTTTTGTTCCATGTACATTTTTTTTTCTTTCAAAATTAAAATTTTGTCCTGAGTTTAGAAATACCCAATGTTTACATGTTCTTTGCAAGTTATAGGGCAATAAGCTTTGCTATTTCCAAACCAGTTTTTTCCCCAAAATTAGCGATAGTTACATTGTAACACTGATATCTGTCAGGAATTCCTGAATAACCCTTCACATGTATATATATTTTTTTTTAGTAGACAAGTATTGTATACAAAGAATAAATGCAGGAGTCGCGGAGGTAAAGTCAATTTCTTCAGCATTTATTTCGGTTAAAACAGGTCACAAAAAAGGAAGAACAGCCCTTCAGTGATATACAAGCTTACGTGTTTCGGCTTTATGCCGTAATCATAGCTCACAAACTCCCTTCTTACTCTGGGCTTTAAAAAGGGTGTAAAAACATACTATTGGCTAAAAGGCTGTAGCCGGTTTAACTCCTTCACCGGTTAACTTGACTTAAACTTATTAGTGATCAAAATTTTACCTATTACCTGTTGAATTTATGAACTATGTTGTTTTGTGAATAATGATAACACTGTTGACCATTATTTTGGGTGATTAGTAAGTTACTACGTCTATAATACTTTTTGCAGCTTTTGCTGCTTAGATACTAACTGCCTTATTTTAAGACTATTAAATACATCCCTCATTCACGGACTGCACTGTGGGGCCCTGAATATCCTATATACCCACTCTTTGTTCAAATTCATGCAATACTAGGAATGATCAATTTTGTGTTTCTTATAGAATAAATTTCATTAAGTTGAATTAAATGTTGGGGTCATTAATCTAACACGCTCATCTCAACCTAATAATACAGAACACAGATATGGGATGGAACATTCCCTTAGATTTAATATGAAACAAGATTATTTCAATTATTAGAATTCTATTATATTGAGTTAAATTGGATATAATACTATTCTAAACTCTGGTGTAATGGTCAGGGGTTCAAAGTTGGGCTATTCTAAATCCAGTGATTAATGAGGTCATAAGCTGAATTAAGTCCTGTGGGATATCTTGTTTCCAATTTGAATATCCAGAATACTTTTTTGGCAAGCACTGACACTCTGTCCCCCCCCCCCCTTCGCCCTGCATCCACAGTCTCAATTATTGTCCATTTAAAATGTGTACTATCCTTATTGTGGATCAATTTAAAATGTTGGACGAGAGGGGTGGTCAGGAGGCCCGCCTTGATATCCAATAGGTGCTCCCTAATGCGCACCCGTGTCTCCCTTGTGGTCATGCCTACATATTGTAGGTTGCATGCCACACAGCCTGCTAGGTAAATCACAAAACTATTTCTGCAATTCATGCACTTTTTGTGATTATAATTGATGTTAGTTACACTACATCTAAATCCATTACCTATCAAAAGATGTTCACATGCATTGCATGTAGAGTTGTGACACCTGAATACTCCCTTAAATCTGAGCCAAGAGCTTGTTTGCTCTCTCCGTACACTTTTTAATTGTGTGGGGGCCAATAGATTGCCCATCATGACTCCCTTTCTGAATGAACACTTACAGCCTTTCTCTACCACACTAGCTAACGCATTGTCCGCTGCCAGCAGTTTGTAGTGCTTTCTTACTATTTGACAAATTTTGTTATATTGGATGCTGTAATCCGTTACAAAATACGTGTTTTTACTCCTAGCTGGCTTAGGTTCAGCTAGGTAACCTCCTTTTTGACTTTGTTTATCTCAGATGATCGATACCCTCTTGCCTTCAAGCGTTCTGTTAATTGTTCAGCATGCATTTCATATTGCTTGAAATCGCTACAATTGCGCTTAAGTCGGATAAATTGGCCCTTTGCGACCGATTTAAATACCTGTTTTGGATGACTGCTCCTGGCGTGGAGTAGTGTGTTACCTGTTATAGGCTTTCTGTAGACCTCAGTTACAACCCCGACCTTGGGAATTCCTCTCAATGTGAGGTCCAAAAAATTAATCTGATTTTTATTTAGTTCAAAAGTGAACTCGAGCCCAAAGTCTTTGTTGTTTAGCCACTTCACAAATGTCTCCGCTTGGTCCACTGTGCCCCTCCACACCAGGAGCAGATCACCTATGTAGCGCCGGTAAAATTGAATATTTCTCCTGAAGGGGTTCTCATCCCCATAGATATGGGACAGCTCCCACCACCCCATATAGAGGTTGGCGAAAGAGGGCGCAAACTTTGCGCCCATAGCTGTCCCGCATCTCTGGAGATAAAAAAACCCCTCAAAAGGAGGAGAAATAATTATGTGTCAAGAGAAACCGTACAATTCTGAGTACATAACTGATTAAGTCATCTGAAAAGCCAGTATGCCTCCTCAAGAAAAATTCTATTGCCTCCAAACCCTTTTCATGCGGTATGGAGGTGCACAGGGCTCCAACATCAATGGTGAGCCACATATCCTAAAGTATTGATCTAGGCCCATTTTGGTATATTTCAGGACACCATTTCACCGCCAAATGTGATCAAATTAAAAAAAATAAATAAAAAAAAATAACTTTTTCACAAACGTTAGGTTTCTCACAAATTTACAAACAGCTTGTGCAATTATGGCACAAATGGTTGTAAATGCTGCCAGTACTAAAATAAAAATATGTATGTATGTATGTATGTATACATACATACACAGGTGAAACTCGAAAAATTTGAATATTGTACAAAAGTTCATTTATTTCACAAATGCAACTAAAAAGGTGAAACTAATATATGAGATAGACTCATTACATGCAAAGCAAGATCGCTCAAGCCGTTATTTGTCATAATTGTGATGATTAAGGCTTACAGCTCATGAAAACCCCAAATCCACAATCTCAGAAAATTAGAATATTGTGAAAAAGGTGCAATATTCTAGGCTCAGTGTCCCATTCTAATCAGCAAATTAAGCCATAACACCTGCAAAGGGTTCCTGAGCCTTTAAATTGTCTCTCAGTCTGGTTCAGTAGGAATCACAATCATGGGAAAGACTGCTGACCTGACAGTTGTGCAGAAAACCATCATTGACACCCTCCATAAGGAGGGAAAGCCTCAAAAGGTAATTGCAAAAGAAGTTGGATGTTCCCAATGTGCTGTATCAAAGCACATTAATAGAAAGTTATGTGGAAGGGAAAAGTGTGGAAGAAAAAGGTGCAAAAGCAGCAGGGATGACCGCAGCCAGGAGAGGATTGTCAGGAAAAGGCCATTCAAAAGTGTTGGGGACTTTCACAAGAGCCACTACACACAGACGGATCCTGGACATGGGCTTCAAATGTCATATTCCTCTTGTCAAGGCACTCTTGAACAACAAACAACGTCAGAAGCGTCTTACCTGGGCTAAAGAAAAACAGACCGGTCTGTTGCTCAGTGGTCCAAAGTCCTCTTTTCTGATGAGAGCGAATTTTGCATCTCATTTGGAAACCAAAGACCCAGATTATGGAGGAAGAGTGGAGAGGCACACACACTGCAAGATGCTTGAAGTCCAGTGTGAAGTTTCCACAGTCTGTGTTGATTTGGGGAGCCATGTCATCTGCTGGTGTTGGTCCACTGTGCTTCATTAAGTCCAGGGTCAACGCAGCCATCTACCAGGAGATTTTGGAGCACTTCATGCTTCCTTCCGCAGACGAGCTCTATGGGGATGCTGACTTCATTTTCCAGCAGGACTTGGCACCTGCCCACACTGACAAAAGCACCAAAACCTGGTTCAATGACCGTGAGATTACTGTGCTTGATTGGCCAGCAAACTCGCCTGACCTAACCCCCATAGAGAATCTATGGGGCATTGTCAAGAGAAAGATGAGACATGAGACCGAACAATGCAGAAGAGCTGAAGACCGCTATTGAAGCATCCTGGTCTTCCATAACACCTCAGCAGTGCCACAGGCTGATAGTTTCCTTGCCACGCCGCATTGAGGCAGTAATTGCTGCAAAATGGGCCCAAAACCAAGTACTGAGTACATACAGTATGCATGCTTATACTTTTCAGAGGTCCGATATTGTTCTACAGGTATGTAACAATCCTTGTTTTATTGATTGCATGTAATATTCTAGTTTTCTGAGATTGTGGATTTGGGGTTTTCATGAGCTGTAAGCTATAATCATCACAAATATGACAAATCACGGCTTGAACTATCTTGCTTTGCATGCAATGAGTCTCTCATATATTAGTTTCACCTTTTAAGTTGCATTAGTGAAATAAATGAACTTTTGCACAATATTCTAATTTTTCAAGTTTCACCTGTATATCAATAGTTGAGGAAGTGAGAGTGCTTATTCCACAACGAATGGCCAGGGTGTCAGGAACAGTGGTTATCAATAGTACAAAGATCCGCACTCACTGGACTTTAAAAAACAAAACACGTGGTTATCACTGTCATACACCATATCATGGGGGGAGGGGCCATGGGCCTATATAGGCACAAAGTATTTTTCACTTTTGTTTGGTCTGATGAAGGGGATGGTTTGATCCCTGAAACATCACAACAATAAACCACGTTTTGTTTTTTAAAGTCCAGTGAGTGCAGATCTACTTTGTACAAAATATATATATATATATATATTTTAATATTACAGTGTTCGATCCCACCCCTTAGCCCCCAACCAGCTGTCTAACCCTCCTCCCTCCTATTTTATATAAATACCCCAATTTTTCTGTAATGTAGCTGCCCACCCTCAATACCCAGATCCCTTTCATAACTCTAATTCCCCCCTCCCTCTAGCTCCTTCACTTAAAATATACTTTATGAAGTGCACGTGTCCCCGCCCCCTCGACCTTGATCACATAGTGGCCCTCTCTGCATCGGTTTGCTTAAAAAAGGGTATTGCAAGATGCCTCAATATTGAGGCATCGCTGCAATACCCTGGAAGCGATCACGATTGCTTCAAACCCCAGAGGACGTGCCAGGCACGCCCTTGGTCGTTAAGGGGTTAAATAGGACTTTTTAAAATAAAATGTTTGAGGGAATATATATATATATATATATATATATATATATATATATATATATATATATATATATATATATATATATATATATATATATATATATATATATATATATATATATATATAGTTTCTATTTAAAGGGACATTATACACCAACAAAAATATGGGCTAATTAAATAAAGTGTTCGATATAGACAAAGTTTGTAATTAACATGCATTAGCTATTTTGCTTCTAAAAATGAGAAGAAACTTGCAGTTATTTGACTGTATATGAATACGGACATATTACAGGCTTGTGATATGGTTCCTAACTAGTAAGCTTTCAGCCAGCCGTCATGCTGGAGCTGTTTGTGTAATGTGGATGGGCAGTGTTATATGTAAATGTAAGAAAAGCTGCATATTCTCTGTAAAGACAAAGTAGCTACTCACTTTGAGGCAACAGAAATGTTTTACAACCAAATCCCAGTAAAATGACAGTATAGTTCTCAAATAGACATGTGCAATTCGGTTCGGAAATTCGGAGATTCGGATCGAACCGAATTTCCGAATTAAAATAGTGCCGAATAAATCCGAATTAGTTCGGATTTATTCGGTAGATTTGGATGGCCATGGATTACACTAGTATTGTACAGTATATTAGGTTATATCACTCTGCTATGGGTTACACCTAATATACAGTACATAATACTAGTCTAATCCCACCTAACACTTACCGAAATTCCGAACCGAATCCAGCCGAATTTATTTGAATCCGAACCGAATTTATTTGAATCCGAACCAATTCAAATTTTTCCAAATTCGAATCGCTCCGAACCAAAATTCGAAAAAATCAGAATCAATCCGAACCGAATTTTTTCGCCATGCACATGTCTATTCTCAAATTCCTTACATTCTTTGTAAATAAAAACAGATTGTTTAGCACTAAAACGCTCTCAAACCATATATGCAGGTGCACTTTTCATATCAGGGAACTGTAATATGGAAAAATATAAAGTGAAACCAGTAGAGCAGCTTTCAAACCCATTACCAGACCTTGCATGTTTCCAGGTTACCACGGCAGTGCACACACCTGAGGGGAAGTCTCACATACTGCTCTGTGTATTGATCTCCTTGAAATGAGGATCATATTACACAGAGCAATATGTGAGACCTCCCCAACGGTGTGTGCACTGCCGTGGTAACAGAGGGGGGAAGGGTTAGGGACATACCAGCAGTTACATAGGAGCTCTGCAGGGAACATAAACTGAGTGAGTAGCTGCTTTGTACAGAGAATCTGCAGCTTTTTCTACATTGATTAAACCTGGAAACATGCAAGGTTTGTACAGTAGTGCATTGCTTCCAAGCCTACCTATGCAGCCTTTTATACCAAGAGAAAAAAGCAAATTAGATAAAAGAAGTCAATTGAAAAAAATATTAAAAACCATGTTTTTTCTGAATCATGAAAGTTTAATTTTTACTTTACTGTCCCTTTAATGCCATTGTTCCCCTGCAAATCTATGTACACAGAATCAACCCATACAAAGTCTGAATAAGTTCACTGAATAGGAGATTGTTTGGAGTGGAATAGATCTGCACAAGGACCTAAGTGTGAGAGGAAGCATTACAAATGCAAATAATGTTATTGTTTTAGTTAAATAAAACTATTTAATTTATTATTAATGTAATCATTTTTCTCCTTTCACTAAAGTACAGGTAAAAAGGTTGATCAAATATGAATGATTAACCAATTAACTGGAGATAGTTCACCTCCAAATAATTTCATTCATGTCAATAATCTATCTATGCATTTCTAATGCTATATAGCCAAATCAGTAATGGTCTGATATAACAGGAAAAAAAAAATCTGAAAAACTTTATTCTAAAAATGAAAACCATGATTTAAATCAGTCTTACTGACTAGTGATTTAAATCAAATCCGCCCTGCTGATGTATATACACAATATGGATGTATTTAGTTATAGTCACTTTCTAGAATCACGGCTTCACTTACTCCTTTTGCAATGTGTTTTAGTACCAGTCTTTGTTTGGCTATGACTACATTGTCACTGTTTTAATGTTGTAAATCACAAAATTCATGTTTAGTTAAACAAGCCTACTTTATTGTACAAAAATATATTGTAACTGTAGAATGTAAGAGAATATTCTAGAACTTTGTAGTATATGTGATAATAAGGTATAAATGCCTTTGCAGAAGAGCTTTCTATCAGACATCCTTTTACCTTCTTTGGATGTCTCAACGTCTGCTTTATTTAAATCTGCTATTTAACATGTTATTTACTATTCAAGGAAGAAATATAATAAAAATATTTACTTAAATATTTGTGTCTGGGAAGTCCCTGTATAAGTACTGTACAGATTACAAAGTATGATCTTTTTAATTTGTTAGTGAAAACCGTGCGAGGCATCCGTTTAAAACTGATCAAATAAGTTTGGGGTTTTCTTAAAGAAAGGTCCTGCTTATACAGAGCATATTAGTCAAAAGTTATTGGAAACCTGTTTTCTAAATGAGGGCTTCAAACCTAGGGTTTTCAGGTATTTTAATTAGCTGTTTTTCCTCCCTTGCTATTCTACTACAACAGTTTTTACAACAAACTGACTCTTCTCTCTCACCACCATGGAGAGATATCACCCAAAAACTTTTGAGGTTTTATTATTTTTCAGAGCATTTTATTGTAATTTATAGGTACAGTATACACTCATTTTCATATAACTGTATGTAATAGACACTACAATAAAGAATAAGATGCAGATACTGATATAAAAATCCAGTATAAAACTGTTTAAAGAAAAAAGGAAAAAAAAAACTTACTTAGAAGCTCTCAGTTTAGCTCTGTTGAAAAGGTAGTTGGAAAGCCCACTGCAAGTGGGAAATAAGACACTCCCCCCCCCCCCCTTTTGCATATGAAAAGACCCTTTACACAAACAGGAGCAAGCTGGAGAAGGTAGCTGACGGTATTCTCATAAAACTTTGGGGCTTGGTTAGGAGTCTGAAAATCAGAGTAATGTTATTTAAAAATAAGCAAAATGATAATTTTTTTAAAAAGCAACAACTTTATGGACTATATAAATAGATAATCTGCAAAACATTTATGCAAAGAAAAAATGAGTGCATAATGTCCCTTTAAGTATTTCTCCTTCACATCTGAAACCCGCATAGAGAGAAAAACAGATCAAGCTAAAATTTCTCTTTCTAAAGTTTTTGGGGGAACCTCTCAGTAATAACAAGCTTTCTTAGATAATCTTGCCAGAGTGGAGAGCTTTAGATCATCAGGCTCTCAGAGAGAGGATAACAATACTATTGGCACTTATCTTGCTAATAAACTTTTCATTTGAAGTAAGGGAAAGGGGGATAGGGAAAAGAATTTAGCGTGATGCAAGGTAATATGTCTAGATGAATGTGCAGGAGTTTAGAATATTTTTCTTACCTGACTTTCTGGCTGTGGCGGTGGGAATGGTGTATAATCCTTTTTAACATTTTTCTTTTTCGGTTCTTTCCGTTTGTTCACATTTTTATGCTTAAATTTAGGCAAAAATCTCTCCCAACTTTTTGTTCGCAGTTCTGGATCTTTGGCAAGCTCTCGTTTTATCATTAAAGCCTATAAAAAAAAATATATAGATATGTTCGATTTAGAGATTTTGTCACTAACATTTATTGAAAAATAAAAATAAACATGTATCGCTTTTGCTGAATTATATAACATACTATAATTTAGATTACATATTAGGCCTACATTCAAAAAAAAAAAAATCTAGTTCTGATATTAAAGGATAGAGTGTTATTTTTACTGCAAAGACAAATATTTAAAATAAATAAAAACCAAAATAATTTTTGACTGGAAAGAATTAAATAACTGCATCCAAAGGTGCTCATCAGAAAAAAAAAAAACAATGGCCACTCAAAGCCAAAAAAAGAATAAAAGTAAAATATAGCATAACATTAAAGAAATTAATTTTACTCATAAGAAAAAAGTGTGTTTATTGAGAGTTATAAACCTACTTGGTATAACAATTTTCACACTGTGGAGCATAATGCTAGACAATTAATACAGCGTAAAAAAAAATTTTTTATCAGAGGCAAGCAATATGCAACAGCTCTAAAGTGAGCAATTTATATAGATAACAACTATCCACATAAAATTCTATACGTCAGCTTAAAGGGCTATGAAATGGCAGCTTAAAGGGCTATGAAACCGTCTGTTGCATTGCTCTAATAAAAAAGCACTAAGCAGCGACTTGTTCTTAATAGAAATTGCAGTATTATACATCAAAAAAAGAAAAGAAAAAGGGTTTTACCTTATTTTCTTTTTTTAAACTTAATTTGTGCAATGTCCATTACTTCCTGTCCCAGCTCTACAAGAAGGCTGGGGCCTCTGCAGGAAGGCATTTATAGCTAAGCTTGATGTCATAAAACTAGTAACATGAGCTGGTTTATTATTAAGTGAATATTAGATAACCAGGGAGTCAGATATGCTCATGCTTAGAACAGGCAGAATGCAACCTACGTCTCCAACAAATCTATTATCTAGCACAGATTTTGTAAAATGCTAATTTTGCAAGTAAACAAGTTGTTTGCTGGAGTTTTTTCCCCCCCACAATCTGTTTCTTTTTATGTTTAATTTGATTTAATATATTTGTATTTACTAAAAGGAGCACTGTTTCATATCCCATTAATGATTGTTGGTATTGTAAGTACATAAAAACCCTGCATAAATAAAAATTAAATTTCATAAACCTTTGGTATAACCATTGTTTGCATTTTGTTTTTAATAAGTATACAATGGTGTAAGACCAATATTTGTATGTTTATACCACCTCTTAGTAGTTACCTTAATATTGTATATAGGGTGGATATTCTTCATTGTGTCCAAAACGACTTTCCTAACCTGTATAAGGTAAAATCAACAGTTTGAAATCAACAGCATAATCTGAAAAAACAAATAAACAAACCAGGAACCACATCTTGCTAATTTCCAGGTAAGTAAAATAATTATAAAGGGACAGTCAACACCAAAATTGTTATGGTTTATAAAAGGTAGATAACTCATTTACTACCCATTCACCAGCTTTGCACAACCAACATTGTTATATCAATGTACTTTATAACCTTTAAACCTCTAAATTTATGCTTGCTTCTAAGCCACTAAAGCTTCTTATCACATGCTTTTTTTTTGCTTTTCACTACAGGGGAGTGCTAGTTCATGTGAGCCATATAGATAACATTGTGCCCATGGATTGTGGCAGACACTGCACTATTTGGATACAATGCAAGTCAATAGATAATAGTCATGCGATCAGGGGGCTGTCAGAAAAGGCTTAGATACAAGATAATCACAGAGGTAAAAAAGTATATTAAATATAACAGTGTTGGTTATGCAAAACATAGATTATCTATATTTGTAAACAATAAAAACATTTGAGTTGACTGTCCCTTTAAGCTATATAACTGATCAGAACAGACCAAATCATGATCTACTTCTGTTTCGTATCTAAAAGTGAACTGTGCATATGTTCCAGACGATAATCAGTTATAAAAGAATTAAAAAGGGACACTACACACATTTCATGCACCTCCCTCAAATCATGGGTGTTGCCATTTTGGAACCTAGGTTACACTGCAGGTATCTGAAGGAGTTACAGCACATCTGCAAAATAGGTCAGCACTATAATATAGTGAAAGACAGATTTCAACATGGTGGTACCGTCACTAGAGGGAGGGAGAGAATAACCTTGATACTATAATTAAAATGTATTTAGTGTTTAAAAGGGACATTAAACACTCAAATGCTAGATGGACTGATGCATTCAAAGTAAGGTTTAGTCTGAGAACATGTAGATTTTTTTTTTTTTAAAAAGGTTTCATTAGCTGTTTAAATAGACAAAATAAGTGTAAAGTTTTAGTGTCTATAAAACAAATCGGAGCTGCCATGTTTTAACTTAGTAACCTTCTCTGCTGTGGCCAATTAGGGACAGTTTTAAAAAGGTCACTAGAGTGTGCAGCCAATTGCTGTGTGGAATATAACAGTGTTCTGCACTTCCATTACTAACAGGAACTGAAAAGCTCACAATTTCAGAATGGAACTACAGGTCAAAGGGACAAAAATAATGAAAGAATATTGCATTTGCAATTTTTTATATAATTTATCATTTTATAATACCATCTCAAACAGTTAAATGTCCTTTTAAATATATATATATATATATATAAAAAGGAAATATAATATATAAAATTGGGGTCCATAATTAAATTGGGTGTTATAAAACAGATGTGCCAGTTGGGAAAAATACAGAAACTGTATTAATAGTATTATACAGGTACAAAACCTCCATTCCATTATCCAAACTGCTTGAGACCGGAAAATCTTTACATTTCAGATTAGTTTGGATTTCAGAATATTTGTATAGGCAAAGGGGGACACAGCTTGGAGAGGTGATGGGCCAGTGTGTAAACAAAAATAGCTTATGTAATTTAGGCATTATTTACATGTCATAATACAGTTTGTATGTGCAACCTGAATGTATACTTTATTTTTTGTATACATGGTACCATTAGAAAGATCTTACAGTAATCAAAATAGTTGTTTTAAATATGGACTAGAATTTGCATTTAAGAACACACAAAAAACAAAAAGGCATAGGCAGAGAAGATTGTGACCTAATGGTAGGGAAAGTAATTTTTAATAATTAAAAAAAAAAAAAAGTCTGGATTTTGAAATTCCGTATTGGGGATTTGTACCTGTGTAAATAATAAAATACATGTTCTATAGGGAAAATATTAAAACCGTAGGACACAGGATGAAACAGGAAACTTATCATTTTGATCCATATCTCCATAATAGATCTTTTGGTCACAACAAATTAACAGAATTGGACAGTATGCGCTATACAACCAATACCTGAGCATTTCAGCATTGTATAGGTTATGTTCTATCCATATGTAACCCTCTACTGTCTACTTCATTATAAAGCAGAAAGTAAAAAGGGACACTGAACCCATATTTTTTCTTTCATGATTCAGACAGAGCATGCAATTTTAAGCAACTTTCTAAGTTACTCCTATTATCAATTTTTCTTTGTACTCTTGGTATCTTTATTTTAAAAAGGCATCTAAGCTAAGGAGCCAGCAAACTTTTTGTTCAGTACCATGGACAGCACTTGTTTATTGGTGCTGTCTAATCAGCAAGGACAACCCTGGTTGGTCACCAAAAATGGGCCGGCATCTAAACTTACATTCTTGCTTTTCAAATAAACATACCAAGAGAACGAAGAAAATTTGATAATAGGAGTAAATTAGAAAGTTGTTTAAAATTGCTGCTTTATCTGAATCACAAAAGAAAAATTTTTGGGTTCAGTGTCCCTTTAATTGGAACAAAAGACATTTCCAATGGATAGTATGCATTTTCTTTTTTCTTTTTTTTTTTTTTTAAGTATATATTCCATACATTTCACAGCCCATTTTTACTAGATGTTGAATTGCATATTTAGACTGAGTTCAACATAATATATTTTAAAAGCCAGAGTATAGAGGCACATGCATAACATTGTACAATTATTGATGGGGAAAAAAAAGGGATACGGAGCCCAAACTGTTTCTTTCGTGATTCAGAGAGAGCATGCAGCTTTAAGCAACTTTCTAATTTACTCCCATCATCAAATTGTCTTTTCTCTTGGTATCTTTATTTGAAAAAGTAGGAATGTAAGCTTACGAGCCGGCCCATCTTTGATTCAGCACCTGGGTTGCGCTGATTGGTGGCTAAATATAGCCACCAATCAGCAATGGGTATCCAGGGTGCTGAACCAAAAATGTAGCCACCAATCAGCAAGCGCTATCCAGGGTGCTGAACTCTAAATAGAAAGAACAATTGATGATAGGAGTAAATTAAAAAGTTGCTTAAAACTGCAGGCTCTATCTGAATCATGAAAGAAAAAAAAATTGGGTTCTGTATCCATTTAATATACTTTATTTTGCTTATAAAGCGCTCACTTATTTTTCTACAAACTACAACAGTTAAACAAATGTAATCTGCTTACCTCCTTTAAACCATTGAATGGTCCTAATGCAGATACAGTGTTTCCCTGAACCATGACGTAACAGTTTGTAAGCAATTCAAGTGCCTGATGAAGAGAGAAGAATCAGAAGTTTGCCAGTGGTACAATAAATAGGATGATTTGATGCTTTTTAGGCGTTGTATATAAAACATACCTTTAGAGTTGATCCCTTAGGTCCTAAAAGCCGTTGTCTCCTTTTAACAAATCGCTCTCGGTTTCTTACCAGAGAGCCTATTTTAATGATATCACAAGCCATATCATCCTGGAGGATTCTTACAGCCTTACAAAGAAAAATACAAATGAGAAAATTGATTTTCCATATTTTAATTTCATTCCAATGCTTTAGAAATGTAACCAAAGATAAAAAAAGGCATAGCTGGAACACCTTTTTTGTCAATACACACATATATATATATATATATATATATATATATATATATATATATATATATATATATATATATATATATATATATATATATATATATATATATATATATATATATATATATATGTGTGCATATGGGCTTTGCTGATTTGTTAACTTGTTTGATAAATGAAAAGCCGATTATTGGACGAAAACAGACAAACGAAAATGATTGCTCAACAAAATCGATTTGTTCATGCCGTTTGGCACAAAAAAAAAAACCGTAAGGAACTAAATGCTGAATTTTAGTCATACAGAAGTTGTGTGTTAGAAATAATGTCCGAACTGAAAAAAAAAAAAAAAAATCAGGAATTTTTTTTTTGCCAGTGCACATGTATACTAATATCATTTTTTACTCAAACACAGTCTCCTTCCATGACTTATTTTAATCCTGCTGACTACAAAGTCTGACACAAAATCATGCATGAGTACGCAAGCTAGCGTGCTTGGTTATTCCAAGACAACACTATGGGGTTTTTTTTTTTTTTTAAACATCCCAGTTATTTATAGACAAAACAGTAGCTATAAGCTTCACGTACATGTGCACACCCTGGTGGATGACTTTATGGCTGCATTCTTTTATAAAAGCAGTGATTTTTATATATATATATATATATATATATATATATATATATATATATATATATATATATATATATATATATATATATATATATATATATATATTTTTATTATTTAGACAATTTATTGATAAAGTAGGTGTTTTTGTCCATCTACAAGAAAAATTTCAGCAAGAGAGCTGGACAGGATACTAACTGGAAAAGCACTCTGCCCTCATAGGTATGGGCTTAGTGCAGAGCTTTCCAAACTGTTCATGTTGGTGATGTATATAATAACGAAATGTATTTACAAGTAACAGTATGTAAGTGTGTGCAAGAATTAAAAACAAGTTTAATAACACCAATAACTACTTGATGGGATGAACACAGTTTTTGAATAGTTCGTGGAATACTAGATAAAGACACTTGCATTTCATCAAGCAGCTGTCCCACTCACTGACTACACGCGCAGTCACAGGCCAATTGAGGAGACTACGCGTGCGGTCGGGAGCCAATGTGCCATCAAAGCCGCCAATGGGAATAGTTTCAGTTCCCGCTGAGCTGCGCCAATAGGTTAAGATGATCTGTGACCCACTAGGTATCAATCACATGTCAACCACGTGATATGCGTAGCAGGCAGGCGGAAAGTCAGAAACCAAAAAAAATAAAAATAAAAATTGTGCTGAAGCAGGGACACACCTACACACTAATGTGTCATGACACACAGTTTGGAAAGCACTGGCTTAGTGTATATAGGTTTTAAAATATATCAACTTTATTAGTTTTATTTAAAAAGGGTTACACGCAATAAAAACAGTTGCAGCAAGTAAAAGTGGTAATCAAACTAAATGTAGTGAAAAAGGTGGATAGTTACAAATTGTTATCCTGAATGTATATCATGGATAGTAACTCCCACCTAAAGAGGATTTGTGGTAAATCTTAGTGGTAAAATGTATGCTTGTAATCTGCTGTGGGCTAACATCCCTGCAAAATGTGGCCAAACCTATTAGGATAAGAATTTGTAACTACCCATCCTTTTCACTACATTAGTTTGAAAACCACTTTTACTTGCTGCAACTGTTTTTATTGTGCGTAACCCTTTTTAAACAAAACTAATAAAGTTGATATATTTTAAAACCTATATACACTAAGCCCATACGTATGAGGGCAGAGTGCTTTTCTGGTTAGTATCCTGTCCAGCTCTCTTGCTGGAATTGTTCTTGTATATGTATCTCTCTGATACTCAGCACCTATACACAATTACATAGTATAACTATATATTAGATTATATTCCATACATTTAAATAGTGTTCCCTCAAAGTAACAAGAGTGGTGCCATTGCTCATCTCTCAAATTTTGTTTTTGTCCATCTGTCTGTCTGTGCCCAACTATCTCCTTGTGTAAACAGTGATCCAATAAAATGTATCCCTTTTTATTTAAAGCAACATAAAAGCTTTTCTTGATGCACACTCTTAATGAGGAATCTGCCCCTTGTATAACCGCTTTTCTATTCCTTTTTTCTTATATACACATCTTACACTTCCATTTATTTTCATTTTTCCTATAAAAATACCCTTACCCCCGTGCCCCTGTTAGGACGTTCCATGCCGTCCTAACTGCGCTGGGCTTTAGCGTCATTAAGACGTCATGGAACATCATAGCCATTTGGCTGTACTGAAGCCATAGCGGCTTGGTAAATGGGACTGCTGGCTAGAGGGCATGCCTAGCATCATAGGCACTCCCCCCTGACCCGATCCCATTAATGATCTTGTGATTTAAATTTGTACTTATTTGTTTGCATCGGAACAGGGGTTACTTAATGATTAGATACAAAACAAATTACTATAAAATGTAAACTCACCTGCTCAAATGGGACACTTCTGGCTAGTAACTTTATAAGATCCCTGGCCCTCAAAATAACATAAGGGTCAAAAGTCTTCTTGGTTGTGGTTACAGTCATGCTGCCTTCAATCAAATCTAGCTCTGCTTTCACAAACTGCAAGGGAAAAATTATATTACTTTCCAGACACAACAGCAGATGTAAAAACCATTAAGTTGGAAACGTAGGTATTGCAAAGACCTAACATAGATGGGAGAACCATACGTCTATAACCCAAACAATAAATGGATTTTCACAATTTATACACAGGTTTTTCAAAGAAGATTCATAGCACCAGAAGAAAAGAAAAAAACACATTGGAAGATCTTATTCCCAGTTCAAAAGAACCACTAACTTAATCTACGGAATCTGAAATCTGCAGGAAATAAAAACATTGTTGGAAAGAACATGACCACGTGTATACACTGCCACTAAAATAGCTGCTTACAATGTAACCTTTATATACAGACTTTTTCACCATTCTGCTACAATATAGTGAGCATATTTGATGTGGCATTGAAGTTTAATAATGCACATTTATAAAACATCCAGTTTGTCTAAATGGTAGAATTTTTCCCCCCAGAACAATTTATACAACTCTGTAGTCTCAACCTTTACTTAAAGGGATATGAAACCCAAAAATGTTTTTATTTTTTTATTATTCACAGCATACTATTAAAAGAAAAAAAAAAAAGTTTACATATTTTTATTATCAAGTTTGCTTAGTTCCCATTGTATTATCTGTTGAAGAAATACCTAGGTACGTGTCTGGAGCACTACTTGGCAGAAAATAGTGCTGCAATCTAGTGCTCTTGCAAATGGATCACATTCTTGCAAAACTGCTGCCATATAGTGCTTCAATCACACTCCGGAGCTTAAGTCCTTGCTTTTCAACAAAAGATACCCAGAGAATGAAGGAAATTACAAAGTTGTTTAAAATTGTATGCTCTAAACCATGAAAGAAAGTTTTTGGTTTAATGAAATAAAATCAGCTTGCATAGTAAGTCTAATAAGCAACTTAGAAAAGGAGGCAGATCAGTCACTAATTGAATTTACCACGTTATGGAGTAGTAATATCACATTTGAAGCAAACTTTCACAGTGGTAAATAGTACGCGAGGCACTGTATCTAAAGTATTTTAATTTAGTACTACACTAAGCTATATTAAACAAAGAACAAATAGTTATTATGAATGTTTTGGCTGTGTCATGATAAAGATAATGTAAACTTACTGAGTTTTGTAAGTTGTAGGACTAAAAATGGTTTTGTAAGCTAATGTGCAGAGACTTTACCCCTTGTTTTAGCAGGAATGCCCAAATTGTGATATATATATATATATATATATATATATATATATATATATATATATATATATATATATATATATATATATATATATATATATAATACCGTCCAGTATACAGTGTTACCCTCCTTCAGTCATCCGCCTGGGTGCAAGAATGCAGTAAATATACCATGGAAACAAATGCACTCTCAGGTCTTTCTGAAGTGGAGAAAAAAAAAAAATCTCTGTTTAATGGAACGTTTTCAGGGAACTCATCCCCGTCATCAGGCTGATGACAGGGATGAGTTCCCTGAAAACGTTCCATTAAACAGATTTTTTTCTCCACTTCAAAAAGACCTGAGGAGTGTATGTATGTAATATATCTATATACATCTATATCTATATACATCTATATCTATATACATCTATCTATATACATCTATATCTATATACATCTATATCTATATACATCTATATCTATATACATCTATCTATATACATCTATCTATATACATCTATCTATATACATCTATATCTCTATATCTCTATATAACACATAGAAACACCCAGCACTCACCAGCTAGCTCACAGCTAAGATAAAATCACAACTGGAAAGGTTAGTTACCGCATCTGGCCAAATAGGAAAGCTCAGGCACCACGTCAAGGTCCTCTCCATTGCCTGAGTCCCTAACACAGCCACACCATCATGCGAGCTCACAAAGCCAAACAGACTGAGAACAGAGAAGGGGTGCACAGGTGGATGTAATCACCCAGAGACTAGGGTTAACTGCCTGTGGCTCTGGTGACATCACAGCTTTTTTGGAGTGCTATTTAGCACCCAGGGCTGGATGTTGCCGAGTCACATGATGTGTACCTGGTCCGGTCTTGGAGTGCAGTTCCTATGTATGTATGTATATATATATATATATATATATATAATAACACAGCAAAGATACCTACACACTCATTGAGCGCTTTTTGAACCAAGGGCCAGCATTCCTTCAAATAAGCTTCTCGATACTTGGGAAACAATGTTGCAAAACTGCTCTCCTCAAGTAGTCCTTTGGGGTTATCGTCCTTTGTGAAGGGTGGTTCTTTCCAACCATCTGGGACAGTAAGAAGTTCAGATTCATCTACTATGAAACAAAATAAAATGAGTAACATTAACTAGTCATGAAACAGTATTGTCATATAAGTTTAGTATATATCCTAAGCACTGCATTGAAAAAGCATCTCTATAAAGAATAAACAAAATGAGAAGGTAATCTACATTCTAGACAAGGGCCTTCCACCACCTCTCTATCATTTTTATTATTGCTTATTCTTGAACTTTCTACCATAGCATCATGCATGTGTTTTTGTTTATAGTGATGAACAATTGACATTCTACAAATAAACTATAATGATTTATTCTATCATTTTGTTAGCAACATTTGCATTTAAACTCAAAATAATCACACATGCATTAAAAAGCATATGTACTGTGTTTATCTTATTACCTCAGCTGAGCCTGTGGCTAATATGTAATCAATCACAGTGCAGTATGTTGCATGAGCAAGTTACTGAACCCTGCTGAGCCTCTCTGGGCAGTGGGGAAATTAGCATTTAAAAGGGACAGTCTAGTCAAAATCAAAAACTTTCATGATTGAGATAGGACATGGAATTTTAAACAACTTTCCAATTTACTTTTATCATCAAAATTGCTTTGTTCTCTTTGTATTCTTGGTTGAAAGCTAAACCTAGATAGGCATGCTAATTTCTAAGCCCTTAAAGGCACCTCTTATATCAGTGCATTTTGATAGTTTTTCAAAGCTAGACAGTACTAGTTCATGTGTGCCATATAGATTGCATTGTGCTCATTCCCGTGGAGTTATTTATGAGTCAGCACTGACTGGCTAAAATATACCTGTAAGTCTGTAAAGAGAACTGAGATAAGGGGACAGTCTGCAGAGGCTTAGATACAAGTTAATCACAGGGGTAAAAGGTGTATTAAAAGGACCAGTAATTACAATAGATTTGCATAATCAATACATGCATGATAAAAATACAAAACAAAGTCTGAACTTCAAATGAGTAGTAGATTTTCTGATACAAATTTCAAAGTTACAGTATGTCTATTTCCACTCCTGTATCATGTGACAGCCATCAGCCAATCACAAATGCATACACATATATTCTGTTTGCACATGCTCAGTTGGAGCTGGTGACTCAGAGTGTAAATATAAAAAGACTGTGCACATTTGCATGTTCTATCTATTCTAATCATGAAAGTATCATTTTGAGTTGAGCGTCCCTGTAATATAACAGGGTTGGTTGTGCAAAACTGGGTAATGGGTAAAAAAGGGATTTTTTTTTTTAAATCATTTTTTATTAAGTTGTATAGAAAGACAACAGTGGTACACGATGCATGACCTATATATCTTTTTAATCAATAAAAATTGTCCAGTAGACTGTCCCTTTAATGCAATTTACCTCTATCAAAATAGATTAAGTACATTAGATGTATTTAATTTACAGTGTCTGACAAGCATTTCATATAGGATTTAAATCCCCTTTAAGTAGCAAATACTTCGCTTATCACTTGGAAAGGACCGTAATTCACCATTCTTAATGCTTTAAAGGAACATGAAACCCACACTTTTTCTTGCATGATCCAAACAAAACATACAATTTTAAACAACTTTTCAATTTACTTATATTATCAAATTTTCTTAATACTGTTTATTTGCAGAAGTGTCAGTAATGCACTACTGGGAGCTAGCTAGTCACATCTAGTGAGCCAATCACAAGAGACAAATGTGCGTAATCACCAGTTAGCTCTTAGTAGTGTATAATATACATATTCCTTTTTAAATAAAATATACCAAGAGAACAAAGTACATCTAATAAAAGAAGTGAATATAAAGTGCATTAAACTTACATGAAACAGCTGAATCATGAAAGTTTATTCTATAATTCTGCCCTATCCCTAGTAATACAAGAGACCTAATACGAAACGGGATTGCAGTCAGTGGCAACGAGATGTAAGACGTTTACTGTATAGAACATGGAAAGCTATGGGAAAGGCATCAGCCACTCACCCGACTCTTTCTCGGGCTTCCTTTTTTTCCCCTCTCTCGGTTTAGAGGTAACCTCACCAGTCTCCTCTGCCATGTTGCCAAGCTGTCATACACGTGACACAAACACTACTAGAGAAACACAGAGTACAACATGCTGCTCTCAAGCAAGATGTCTGCCTCCTTTTGCAAAGCAATCAATAGAAAGCAGACCGGAAATAGAAAATACAGAGTGTAAGACAAGTTATGGACGTAATGCGATTGCGCATGCGTGATAGCTCCGCCCCTCCTGCAACTACTCCAATGCTGCTACAACTCTAAAGCTGAGTCTCCTTGCATGAGAAACAGCCCCCCAGCCAGTCGGCAATCGCCACTGCTTCTGCTGATCCAATTTCCAATGCAGCTTTTCACAGGCTCCCTTCAATGTCATTGTGTTTCATACATCTCCAATTACTGCTGCAAAAATGTTTAAAAAAACAGGTTGTAATATCATCCAATAAAAAATCATCAAAATAATGTTAGTGATTCTTTCATATTTATTTCATTCCCTGGATATCCTTTGTTGAAAAATGTAATTCTCTGGATATCCTTTGTTGAAAAACTTTATTTCAATACTCCAGTACACAAAGAAACAGGTTGTAATGTTCATCCAATAAAGACTAATCAAATAATGTTAATGCTTTTTTCATATTTCTTTCATTCTCTGGATATCCTTTGTTAAAAATATAATTCTCTGGATATCCTTTATTGAAAAAAACTTTTTTAAAATACTCCAGCACACGACGAAACAGGTTGTAATATTCATCCAATAAAGATTAATCAAATAATGTTAATGCTTCTTTCATATTTCTTTCATACTCTGGATATCCTTTGTTGAAAAATATCATTCTCTGGATATCCTTTGTTGAAAAAACTTTATTTCAATACTCCAGTACACGAAGAAACAGGTTGTAATATTCATCAAATAAAGATTAATCAAATAATGTTAATGCTTCTTTCATATTTATTTGATTATCTGGATATCCTTTTTTGAAAATTGTCATTCTCTGGATATCCTTTGTTGAAAAAACTTTATTTAAAATACTCCAGTACACAAAGAAACAGGTTGTAATATTCATCCAATAAAGATTAATCAAATAATGTTAATGCTTCTTTCATATTTCTTGCATTCTCTGGATATCCTTTGTTAAAAAAATGTAATTCTCTGGATATCTTTTGTTGAAAAAACTTTATTTCCATACTCCAGTACACGAAGAAACAGGTTGTAATATTCATCAAATAAAGATTAATCAAATAATGTTAAAGCTTCTTTCATATTTCTTTCATTCTCTTGATATCCTTTGTTGAAACATGTCATTCTCTGGATATCCTTTGTTGAAAAAACTTTATTTAAAATACTCCAGTACACGAGGAAACAGGTTGTAATATTCAGCCAATAAAGATTAATCAAATAATGTTAATGCTTCTTTCATATTTCTTTCATTCTCTGGATATCCTTCTTTGAAAAATGTCACTCTATGGATATCCTTTGTTGAAAAACTTTATTTAAAATACTCCAGTACACGAAGAAACAGGTTGTAATATTCATCCAATAAAGATTAATCAAATAATGTTAATGCTTCTTTCATATTTCTTTCATTCTTTGGATATCCTTTGCCTATACACACTGCCTATAACCTCACTACTGTCACACACTGTATATAAATTCACTATTGTCACTTGGGCTAATGATTTTAAATGTAAAGTAATGGAAATGCGTATTGTTAATATACACTATATATATATATATGAACATGACTAAAGGTATATAACCCAAAACGTTGTTCATGCTCCCACCATGTGGAAATAAAGAGATTCTTTGGAAGATGATTAAGTGGTGCTGCTGCATTTTTTGTGCTATATTATTCAGTGGGATTTTTGCAGTAATCCTTTGGCAGTGTGCACACACCTAAGGGTTCAGAGTGCTGGATATTGAACTGTTTCTATCTATCTGTGTCTCTCTCTCCCTCTGTGTGTGTCTCCCTCTCTTTCTCTGTCTTTTGTTAAAGGGACACTGAACCCAATTTTTTTCTTTTGTGAGAGACGGAGGGAGAGGATAGCCAGGGAGGGAGGGAGCCAAAAAAGGAGGGAGAGGGGAGCCACAGAGGGAGTGAGAGAGTTAGAGGGGAGCCATACACGGAGGGAAGAAGAGAGACACCAGAGGGGATAGAGACACCATATAATAAAGTAGCCACAGGGGGGAGGGAGGGGATAAAAAAACTGCATTAACCCCTTAAGGACCAGCGACGTACCCTGTATGTCGCTGGCCTTTTTTTGGGACTTGATTGTTTTATAACGTGGTCTTGCCACCAGCGTTGAGACTGCTCTATTCCACAAAGCCTGCTAGAGGGAGGGCATTAATAGCGTGTTCTTGCTAGACTTGTGCTATTATGTCCTGAAAAAACCCTTAACGACCAGTGACATACAGGGTACATTGTGGTCATTAAGGGGTTAAATATCTATGTAATATAATATATATATATATATACTGTGTATATATATATATATATATATATATATATATATATATATATATATATATATATATTACATTAATTATCCACGTTAAATATTCGATATATAGAGAAGAATGGTAGACTTAAAGGGACAGTCTACACCTTAAAGTCTTACCTTAGTTTAGGCTGCAAATATCATCCTGCACCCTTTCTATATCATGCAGCATGAACAGTAAAATAGTTATTTTAAAATGAATATTGTTTCCGGACACTTTTAAATATCTTCCAAGCTCAGCCCACTGATCACATCACAATCTGGGCTTCATCCAGTCACTCTCCTGAATAGTAATAAGGATAATATTCACAACAGCATTGAGAGCCCATTGAATTCAACTATTGAGCCTTTTGTGATTAGACGACATATGCAGCCGAGATCATGATGTCATCAGTTTGCTGATCTTGGCAGCCATTTCAAATTGACCAGAAATAATATTGATTTCAAAATAACTATTCTATTGTTCCAGCTGCATAATATAGAAAGGGTGCAGGAGGATATTTGCAACTTAAAGGGCCATAAGACCCAAATGTTGAAACACTTGAAAGTGATGCAGCATAGCTGTAAAAAGCTAACTAGAATATATCACCTGAACATCTCTACGTAAAAAAGAAAGATATTTTACCTCAAAAGTTCCTCAGTAGCCACATCCCATTGTAAAGAACTTCTAAGCAGCATATTAGTATGTCTGTCCTAGGACAGCTGAAGGTATGAGCCTCATGCACTCTCATCTTATTTCACCAATCAGGTAAAGGAAGTTTACAATTAAATCTCATGAGAGTTAAGTCAAATCTCATGAGATCACAGTAAAAGAGTTCATGACCTCAGCACTGCTGATGCTGATTGGCTGCTGTTCATTTCTTCATTTTTTTTATTTTTTACCTGCAGCTGGGAGCAGCTGAGTATAACTTTTTACACAGAACTTACTCTGCTGAGCTGAGGAGATCGTGAGGTAAAATATCTTCCTTTTTTTACATAGAGATGCTCAGGTGATATTTTCCTGTCAGCTTTTTACAGTTATACTGCATCAGTTTCAAGTGATTTAGCATATGAGTATTATGTCCCTTTAATCTAAGGTAAAACTTAAAGATCACTAAGGTGTAGACTGTCCCTTTAATAATTAGAGATTTAGTCATTGTTTACAGTAAACTTTTTTTACACATACAGGTACATACATACCCTCTCCCCCCACCGCTGTTCCGATCAGCCAATAGAATGCGAGCTCCATCTGATTGGCTGATCCAATCAGCCAATCGGATTGAACTTGAATCTGATTGGCTGATTCAATCAGCCAATCAGGTTTTTCCTACCTTAATTCCGATTTGGCTGAAAGAATCCTATCAGCCAATCGGAATTCGAGGGACGCCATCTTGGTTGACGTCCCTTAAAGGAACCTACATTCGTCGTTAGTCCGTCGGTGAAGAAGGATGGCTCCGCGTCGGCTGCTTGAAGATGGTCCCGCTCCGCGCCGGATGGAAGAAGATAGAAGATGCCGCTTGGATGAAGATGTCTGCCGGTCTGCATGTCCTCTTCTGCCCGGATAGGATGAAGACTTTGGACCCTCTGGAGGAGCTCTTCTTGCCGGATAGGATCAAGACTTCGGACCCTCTTCTGGACAGATCGGTGATACCCGGCGTGGTGAAGACAAGGTAGGAAGATCTTCAGGGGCTTAGTGTTAGATTTATTTAAGGGGAGTTTGGGTTAGATCAGGGGTATGTGGGTGGTGGGTTGCAATGTTTGGGGGGTATTGTATGTTTTTTTTTACAGGCAAAAGAGCAGAATTCTTTGGGGCATGCCCCGCAAAAGGCCCTTTTAAGGGCTGGTAAGGTAAAAGAGCTTTACAATTTTTATTTTAGAATAGGGTAGGGCATTTTTTTATTTTGTGGGGCTTTGTTATTTTTTTAGGGGGCTTAGAGTAGGTGTAATTAGTTTAAAATTCTTGTAATCTTTTTTTATTTTTTGTAATTTAGTGGGGTTTTTTTTTTGTAATTTAGTGTTTGTTTTTTTTTGTAATTTAGCTTAGTTGATATAATTGTAGGTAATTGTAGGTAGTTTATTTAATTTATTTATTGATAGTGTAGTGTTAGGTTTAATTGTAACTTAGGTTAGGATTTATTTTACAGGTAATTTTGTAATTATTTTAACTAGGTAACTATTAAATAGTTATTAACTATTTAATAGCTATTGTACCTGGTTAAAATAAATACAAAGTTGCCTGTAAAATAAATATTAATCCTAAAATAGCTACAATATAATTATTATTTATATTGTAGCTATATTAGGGTTTATTTTACAGGTAAGTATTTAGCTTTAAATAGGATTAATTTATTTAATAAGATTTATTTTATTTCGTTAGATTAAAATTATATTTAATTTAGGGGGGTGTTAGGGTTAGGGTTAGACTTAGCTTTAGGGGTTAATACATTTATTAGAGTAGCGGCGAGGTCCGGTCGGCAGATTAGGGGTTAATAATTGTAGGTAGGTAGCAGCGACGTTGGGGGGGGCAGATTAGGGGTTAATAAATATTATGTAGTTGTCTTCGGTGTTAGGGGAAGCAGATTAGGGGTACATAGGGATAATGTAGGTGGCGGCGGTGTGCGGTCGGCAGATTAGGGGTTAAAAAAATTTAATAGAGTGGCGACGATGTGGGGAGGCCTCAGTTTAGGGGTACATAGGTAGTTTATGGGTGTTAGTGTACTTTAGAGCACAGTAGTTAAGAGCTTTATGAACCGGCGTTAGCCCAGAAAGCTCTTAACTCCTGCCTTTTTTCTGCGGCTGGAGTCTTGTCGTTAGATTTCTAACGCTCACTTCAGCCAAGACTCTAAATACCATCTTTAGAAAGATCCCATTGAAAAGATAGGATACGCAATTGGCGTAGGGGGATCTGCGGTATGGAAAAGTCGCGGCTGGAAAGTGAGCGTTAGACCCTTTCATGACTGACTCTAAATACCAGCGGGCGGTAAAAACCAGCGTTAGGAGCCCCAGCTAACGCAGAACTCTAAATCTAGGCGTTATTTTTTTATACTTTTTTTGTTATTAGTGAGGCATTATACGAGTACATAAGATCAATTGAAAAAACATCCTTACAAAATATACAGATAATATGACTTTAAGAAATTATAAAATGGGTTCTAACATATAAGTGTTATGTAAATGTGTTTATCTTACGTTTTGTTTTATTCATTCTAGAGCTCTCAGTAAATTAGTTAATGAGGATCAAACAAATTGGGAAATATACTTGGAGGCCACCCAGTTTTCTTTAAGATCAAAAGTACAAAGTACAACGAAGCATACGCCCTTTCATCTAATGTATGGGAGAGAGCCAGTTTTCCCTTGCGAAGTTCCGGTTGACCTACCAGTAATTTTTGTTGTTTTTTTAATCCTTTTCCTATTTTTTAAAAAAAAATTGCAATAGTAATTGTTTAGTATATAATGATCTCACCCCTTTCTGAATAATTGCAATATCCAACATAAAAGACACGTACAATTTTAATTATTTGTTGAATATTAGTAAAATGGTAAAGTTGGTGCCATAAGAGTGTTTAGGGTAATGTGCACATTTCAAAACAAGATTTTTTTTTTTTTTTTTTCTGCATTTTATTCTTGATAATTAACCAATAATATTTTTCATTGATAAAATGTAAGACTGTACCACAATAGTCTCACTTTCAACTTACTATGTCATAAAAAAATGTTTTTGTCCTTTCAGCTTAAAAATATTATTATGCCGGTGGAGAGGACATATTCTACCTTCATAAGGGTACTGGAAACAGCGATGGAGACTGATAAAGCAAGTACACAGCAAAACTTTGCCAAGTCGCAAGTCAAACAAAAGTTGGCTTATGATGAAAAGAAGGCCCAGAAAAAGTACAAGAGGTTATCGTACAGTATAGGTGATGAAGTCCTTCTTTATAATGCAAGAAAGCATGGAAGAAAAGGAGGAAGGCTTGAGCGAGACTTTTCTGGACCCTATATAATTCATGAAATGAGTGGCAAGGTGGTCACATTATCAAAATCTGATGGGGCTGCTCTAAAGAAAAAGGTAAATGTAGATCACATAAAGCCATATAAAAGAGCTGTTTGGAAGTCACACACGGATACCCACACCCCTACATCATTCATAGAACAGAGGGCTTCAGTGATTTGTTTTGGCACAAGGCAACAGGACGTCCCGAATCAGGTACAAGTAAAGTCACTAGTGTAAAAGCTTGCAACTGCATTGCGTATAATGTTCCTTCTTATGTTTACTCTGTGTATTATTCCTTTTATGTACTATATTGCCTTAAAAAGTTAAAGTTATGATAAGCGGGCGTTAAAAAGCAGCGTTTGAACCGGCCAACGCTGCTTTTTAAGCCTAACGCACAACTCGTAATCTAGCCGAAAGAATGCAAAGAGAAACACAAAATTGTCTGCAGTAATTTTGGTTGTCATGCACAAGAAAGGCTAACATCCTCACTGGCATTATTGTTTATATACACAGTTAATAAAAAGCACTATACAAATAATTAAGGCTGAAATGCAACCTTAGCATATAGCAGTTGAACAAACAATGCACTTGTGCCGGTGTGTACACGCAAACTAACTGCTAACACCCCGATCTGGCTCAGAGCAGGACATGATTCCCCAGAGATCTGACCAGTACCTGCTGTTTAGTACTTTTCACCAGCAGCGATCAAATCGGCTGCACTGTATTTTGGTAGCTGCACTTTTTCATGGTTCCTGGTTCTCATCCGGAAACACATGAGCAAACAGTTCTGCTGACACTAATACTTTGAGACTAATTGAAAAACAAAGGAAGATGGAGGATCCAGACTGCATGTCCTCACTTTACCATACAAATCTGCAAATAATTAGAATAGTGTACTGCATGCACAATAGTACTAGATCATTAACATGTGAAACACAATACTCAGCCCTCAGTGAACACAATTATTGTTCTATGTGTCCTGAGGGAAATTGGTGTTTTCAACACGACCCAGTAAACACAGGGCTGCGACCCAGTAATGGGTCGCAACCCGTGGCTTGAAGTATCCTGCAGTAGGGCACCTCAGTGTTGCTGAGGTGTAGAGGTCCTGCAATATTTATTTCTGAGTGGGGAAATTTAAATTTAAATTGTACATTGTTCTGAGGACTGAAGCTTTGTCTTAAATTGACAATAGTCTGTTGGCAACATTTTTAATTTTCTTTAATTTCTGAAAAAAAAATTGTTTTGTGAAACATGGACATGGACCAAGCTTTTGTTTCTTGTGCTTATTATGCCTAGATAATCAAATTGTTTTACCTATGCAATTTTGTGCTACATGTTTAGCTAGAACATTAGAGTGTAAAGATACATTATTTCCCTCTGTGCCTAATGTCTCTCAGGATGATGCTGTTCAGGCAATGCCACAGTTTTCTCCTTAGATGACCCAAGCCTCAATGGCATCACATATAGTACCCTGCAGTTCCTCTTAGCCTCCTGGAGGAGTTTATTTGCCTTCAGATTTTTCTGCACAGGTATCTTCTGCGGTATCTGCAGCATTATTTGCTTTTCCTATGTTGGGGAAACCCTTTCTAAATCAAACAATATTATTGCTCCACATTTTGTGCACTAGTAGATATAGGGATAAAAATGAAAAATACATTACTACTTATGGATTATCACAAGTCCACAAAGAGGCAGCACCTTAAAGCATATAAAAGTCTTTATTTCCACATACTGGAGTTAAAACTTATGGATTATGTTACATCTTTGTCTCTCATTACAAAGCAAGGGGACAATATTATTTCTCCAAATTTGTTGCAAAGTTTTGCTTAAAACTTGTTGCACTAATAGATATGGTGATAAAAATGAAATAAATACACAACATAATATAGCTAACTTCCTTTTTATTTTTTTTGAAAAAATCTATTTGCAACATGTTTAAGCGATGTAATACAAGCCCCACTCTCCACTTCGGCTCAAATTTTACACAACACTTTTCGCACCAATTATGACGCAAACTCCTAAACACACTAGTGAATTTTTCAACCACTTTTGATTGGAATACGCATAATCACATGATTTATGACATCAGCCAATCTGATTCAAATATACATTTTAAGCTATCACTAATGAATCAAATTGCTCGATACTTGTGTCATTGAATGAAAAATAGAAAGGAACAGGCCCTCGGCGTCTGCTTTCCTGCTCGGTTCAGCGCAGCAATGAAAGTACGGATGCCTCCTGGGTACAAAAAGTCTCTACGCGTTTCGTTTTGCACAAGCAAAATGTTTTCAAGAGTAAAAGTTCTTCTGAAGGTAGGGACTTATATATACACAGCCTTTACATTTAACCAACAGATGAAACAACTTAAATCAGGTATCAATATCTACCTTAGATAATTAAGACATTCAATGCACATATCGCTTGAGGTATAATCTATATAAGATCATAAAACATTCCACTAATATATACATAGGAGGGCTAATCCCTGTATACATCTAGTACATATATCACAGTAAATAAATAAAATCAAATAAACATACTGATAAAAAACTGATAAAAAAAATCCTTATTAATTCTAAAAATCTACTATCTAAAAATGTGAACAGGTGTCACCGTGTAGAAGAGCATGATATCAAATTTATATAATTAATTTAAATTGAAAGAATAAATGTGCCTTGTGAGTTATTAAATGTACATAGCATTAGTAGGTAATCCAAATAACTCTTCAGGATTTTATCTGTCAAAAAAATAGAAGATAAGTTATTGGTTATAGAAACATAGAAACATAGAATTTGATGGCAGATAAGAACCAAAAAGGCCCATCAAGTCTACCCATATTACATGTTACTTTTTCCTTAGGATAGCTTTATGCATGTCCCAGGCATTTTTAAATTCCTTTACAGTCTTTGTGTTTACCACCTCAAATGGAAGTTCATTCCATGAATCCACCACCCTTTCTGTAAAAAAATGCTTCCTTAAATTTCTCCTGAATCTGCTACCCTCTAACTTTAGATTGTGACCCCTTGTTTTGGCATTTATTTTTTTGTTTTTTATTTTTTTATTTTTTTTATTAAGTCCCTTCATATGTTTGAAGGTTTCTATCATGTCACCTCTTTCCCTTCTATCCTCTAAACTATACATATTTAGATCATACAGTCTTTCTTTGTACGTTGTATATTTTAGACCATGTACCATTTTAGTAGCCCTCCTTTGAACAGCTTCTAGTTTATTTATATCTTTCTGAAGATATGGTCTCCAGAACTGTACACAGTATTCCAGATTTGGTCTAACTAATGATCGGTAAAGTGGCATAAGAACCTTGCTATTTCTGCTATTAAAACCTCTTCCAATGCAACCAAGTATTTGACTGGCCTTGCTGGCTTCACTGCGGCATTGTGTACCACATTTTAAATCATCTGAAATAATAATTCCCAAATCCCTTTCTTCTTTAATTACAGTCAGTAATGTACCATTGAGACTATAATTGGCCTTTGGGTTTTTGGATCCTATATGCATAATTTTGCTCTTGGTAATATTACATTTCAGATCTCATTTATTTGACCAGTCCTCTAGTTTATTAATATTACAGTTCATTTGATCAACTCCTCCTGGAACATCTACCCTGTTACAATTTTTTTTATCATCAGCAAACAAGCAAACCTTCCCCTTAAGCCCACTTCCAATATCACTTATGAACATGTTAAACAAAACAGGCCCAAGAACTGACCCTTGGGGAACACCACTAGTAACTGATGCCTCATTTGAATGTACTCCATTAATTGAAACCCTCTGTCGTCTATCTTTAAGCCAGCATTCTACCCACTTAACAATCTTAGCATCTATTCCAAGGCAATACATTTTGTGAATAAGTTTGTTGTGGGGGACGGTGTCAAATGCTTTGCTAAAGTCTAGATATGCAACATCTACGGCTCCTCCCTGGTCTATTATTTTAGTTACATGGTCAAAGAAATCAATTAGATTAGTCAGACATGATCTTCCAGCAGTGAAACCATGCTGTCCTTTGTCTTCTAAGTTGTTTGTCTGAATGAAAGATACAAGTCTTTCCTTTAAAAGAGTTTCCATTAATTTCCCTGCAATTGAGGTCAAACTGACTGGCCTATAGTTAGCAGAATCTTCCCTACTACCCTTTTTATGAAGAGGGACTACATTGGCAATTTTCCAGTCTTTTGGAACAACTCCTGTTAGAAGTGAATGTCCAAATTCTAGCATTAGCGTTATGGAGAATGCATATCCTAAAGACATATATACGGGGGGGGGGGGTGTTTGGATCTTCTATTAAAAGCCACTTGTGTCATTGATCACTCATCAGAACTTGTAAGTGCCATTTGTTACATTGTGTATTATACTTTGAAAGTATGTATATGTGAAATTAGTATTAAAGATAAACATTGATGCTGACATTAGGACACACAGTGTAATATTTTAGACAATGATTTTAAAATTTTAATTGATGTTTGATTCAATATAATCTTAAGCTGATAGCTCAAAGGGATAGCCTACCTAACATTAAACTGTCCTGATTCAGATACAGCAGAAATTAAAATCACCTCTTTACTGTCATGATATTTTCAGTATTTTTCTTCCTTCTCTTGAATTTCTTTTCAGTAAGAAATGTCATTTTTATATGCCAGCACATTTTATAACACCTGTGATTGCAATCAGGAGGGGTTACACAGGTACAGAGAGAAAAACTGTCCCAGCTCTTAAAATATCCATTGATTGCAAATAAATACATATGATACCCTGATTACATGTTATATTCACAATTATTCCTGCTCAGAATAATAAAAAATGTAAACTATATACATATAGTTGTATTAACATAGAGATATGACAGACAACATTGTTTAGAACAAAAAAAGGAATTTTGGGACATGTAAATATGTTTGCACAAGATTTCTGACATAACACACACACTCATATATACACGGTAAAGGAAGGCACTCACTGGTCTTTTTTCTTCAAAATAACTTTAATAATCGTGACGTTTCGGGGACACACTCCCCTTCCTCAGACAAAAACAAACTAAAAGTGACTAGACTTATAAAGCCAAACTAACCCCTCCCAGTGAAAATTGCGCCAAAATAGTTGCCCTGGTGATCCTCAAAAACATACTAGTCATGTGATGAGTGTTACTCATGTGAATTGATTGTTGCTATTCAACAAACTATACATTATTCACACACAAATATATTGTACAACATATTGAGATATTCAAAAGATTACATCAAAGTATATGGGAACAAGCTTGTATAAGAGCAGCCTGTTTCTATAACCACATAGAGTGAGCAAGCACACAGGTGTAATAAACATATCATATTATTATATTAAAATAAAATATACTTTCTCCTGCACTCCAAATGAGTGAAATGGATAAATACCTGTGTGTCCCCTAACACATATTGTGTCCGTGAACAGGTGTAATGGTGCCTATAGTAAAGTGTATGTGAACTAAATATGTACATATTGACAGCCGTCTGGATAATCTGAATATAAATTCTATTTACACAACCTAATCAGAGAATCTCTAAACGATAATTTGAGGGGATACTATAAGCAGAGTTATAGGAAAAAATACTAGTCCCTTCAACAATACTGTATTAGCGTGTTGCAACAGATTATTTATCCTGTCTTGTATCACACAGACCGGATACGGCAATGCGGCTATAAATCCAGCCAAAGGCTCATATGTTTATATATTATGTGTTATATACATTATAACGTGGCCCTTTCTACTTGTTAACTCAGAGGGAGCCTACCTGTTACTTCTTGTGTATCCGTACCACAAACGCAAACACACCATATCTGGGATGACAGCATGGCCACTCTATGAGTATCAGAGGCGCTCACAGCCGGCTCAGTATGCCGACGTCATGTAGCTGCGCACTGTGTTATGCATCCGGTAGTCATGGTAGCGGTGCACACTGATAGAAAGGACCCATTAGAGGGAATGCCCTTCGTGGTATTGTATACTTAGTATACAGTCCAGCGCTGTCCGATATGCAAGTTAATATCAATGCTAAATCTAAAAGACTCAAAGCTGCCAATTCTATATGTGCGGTTATATGTATATACTCTAATCAATATGTCTATAATCTATAGAGTAAATTTCACAGCACTGCTTAGGAGCCTCTATACTACAAATCGTCATGTCTGATCAATCAAATTGGGCCAAACTTCAATGTAACAAGTGATACACGATAAACCAGAGCTATATAACTGAACAAAAATAAAATAAAATGAAAATAACATGAATAAAATGAAATAAAATATATACAAAAAATACAGGGTAAATAAAATAAATAAAATAAATTAAATAAATAAAACTAAGGATAAACATAAAAATAAAAATAAAAATAAATATAAATAAAAATAAAAATAAATAAAAAAATAAAAAAATAAAAATAATAAAAATAAAAATAAAAAATGTAAAGAATAAATGTAAAAATAAACATAAAGGATATAGAAGAGAAAATTGGAAGGAAAAATTAAGTGAAATAAAGAAGGTGAGGAAACAAAAGAATGCATAGAGACCCCAGACCACCCCATGAAGATATAGACAAGGAAACCCCAAAAATAAATAAATAGTCTAAATAAAGAACAAGAAAGAAGAAGAAAATAAAACCCCATAGTGAGAAAACACCAAGACACAAAGATAAAAAGATAAAAGGAACAAGATAGAGAGGTGAGGAGTGGAGATGAATGGATCGTCGACTCTCATAGGTGGAGCTCAACAGATAAAGTCATACAGTCTGTCTTCTACTCTTTCTTCTCCATAGACAACCACTGCCATTCCAAAGGGGTCTCCAATAGTTCAAAGGAAACAGTGCCAGTCCAGGTTCACATTCAGTCCCTTTGGGCGTATGGTATTGAGCCGGAAGGTCCACTTAGATTCGATTTGTAGTAATTTGTTGTCCCGGTCCCCACCCCTAGAGGGCATGGGGACATGGTCTATGAGCTTAAATCTTAGATCCTGTACACTGTGTCCACTGATAGCAAAGTGGTGTGCCACCGGTTGTTCACTTCCGTGATTTTTGATGGCTGTTCTGATAGCCGACCGATGGTTCGCCATGCGGGTACGGATGTCATCCACTGTTTTCCCCACATAGAATAAACCGCAAGGGCAGTTAATTAAGTAAACCACATACGTCGTGGTACAGGTCAAGTAATGTTGTATCTTGAAGGTTACATTAGTGTACGGATGACGGAAGGTCGCCCCCGGAATCATCGCATGACAGGTAGTGCACCCACTGCAACGATAGCATCCTTTCTTGTTAGAGGATAGCCAGGTTTTCCTATCATAGCAATGTTTGGGGTCTGTTAATACCAATTGGTCCCTCAAATTGCGGTTTCTCTTGAATCCCACTCTTGGACTTCCCCATTCGCCAAATGGAAGACCTGTATCATCCTTGATGATATGCCAGTGGGTCCTTAGACACTGTCCTATGTTCTTTACATCTGGGCAGTATCTGGTTACAAATGTCATCCTTTGTGTATCCTCCCTTGTTTGCCCCTCCTTGGGATCATACTGTTCCTTCATACATGCCAGGAGGTAGTCCCATTTGTAGCCCCTAGCCAAAAACTTCTTTGCCATTTCTTGTAGCTGTGTTTTCATGACATCAGCATTACTGTTATTTCTATTTACTCTTGTCATCTGGCCCCGTGGTATAGCCTTTAGTAGTGATGTAGGATGGCAGCTATGTGCATGTAATAATGAATATATATATATATATATATATATATATATATATATATATATATATATATATACAAGTATGTGCAAAGATATATGTCCAAATTCTAGCATTAATAATAATAAAAAAAAAAACATGAGATAAAAGCATATAATGACTTCTAGAAATACATATACACATTAATTTATGTGAAAGTATCATATAACAGATTTTTTTGTATATCAAATAAATATAAAAATAACTTTCTATGATATTGTTTGTTGAGGTATAAATCTAGCTATTTCTTGGACATTAACAGATGAAAAATAAAAGATCAGCTTGTTCATGAACAGTAATGAAATAGTATAAATAGAGTTGGGGAAAACCCGAATAACCGTGACATTGATGACTGTTAGTTAACAACAGTCCGATGCTCATCGCGCCATACTTGATGTTTTTTTAATAAATAAGGGCATCATATGTGGATCCGCAACAGCGATGTCTGGCGAGCATATTGACGCCAGCAAATGCACCGAGATTGACGCTTTGATAAATATCCCCCTTAAGCTTGAACACCTTCCTGTACTCTTAAAGGAGGTATTGGCTACTTTGGACGACTCTGATACTTCTGTCGTCAACCCTAGGAAGTCTAGTATACTTAATAAATATTATGATGTTCCTTCCTCTGTGGAAGTGTTTCCTGTTCCAGACCGTGTGACAGAGAATATTTCACAGGAATGGGAGAAGCCAGGGATACCTTTCTCCCCTTCTCCCATCTTTAAAAAGATGTTTTCTGTTGCTGAGTCCATTAAAGATTCATGGCGCACGGTGCTTAAAGTAGAAGGGGCTATTTCTACTATGGCTAAGAGAACTATGTTCCCTATAGAGGATAGATGCTCCTTTAAAGGTACATGAAACCCAAAATTGTGATTCGGATAGAGAATACAATTTCAAACAACTTTCTATTTTACTTCTATTATCTAATCTGTTTCATTCTCTTTGTATCATTTGTTGAAGGAGCAGCAATGCACTACTAGTTTCTAGCTGAACACATGGGTGAGCCAATAACATTCAATATATATATGCAACCACCAATCAACACCTAGAACCTAGGTTCTCTGCTGCTCATGAACTTGCCTAGATAAACCTTTGAGCAAATGATAACAAGAGAAGGAAGCAAATTAAATAATAGAAGTAAATTGGAAAGTTGTTTAAAATTGTATTCTCTATCTTAATCATGAAAGAAAAATTTTGGGTTTCATGTCCCTTTAAGGATCCCATGGACAAAAAGCTGGAGGCTTATTTGAAAAAGATGAATGTTCATCAAGGTCTTCAATGGCAACCTGCAGTTTGTATTGCCACAGTAGCAAGTGCGGCATCTTATTGGTGCAACACATTGTCTGAATCAATTTTAGTAGAGACTAAGTTGGAGGAGATCCAAGATAGGATTAAGGCTCTCAAACTTGCCAATTCCTTTATTTCTGATGCAAGTTATTAGACTGTGAGCCAAGATTTCTGGCTTCACTGTCTTAGCCTATAGGGCTTTGTTGGTAAAATCTTGGTCAGCTGATGTTACCTCCAAGTCCAAGCTTTTGGCGCTTCCTTACAAGGGTAAGACCTTGTTTGAACCTGGTCTGACAGAAATAATTTCTGAATCTGATATTACGGGTGGAAAAGGGTCTTTTCAACCACAAGACAAGAAGAACAGACCTAAAGGATGTCAAAGTAATTTTCGTTCCTTTCATAACTTCAAAGGTCAAAAGTCTTTCTCTCCCTCTTCCAAGCAGGAACAGTCCAAGTCTTCTTGGAAGCCCAATCAATCTTGGAATAAGGGGAAGCAATCAAAGAAACCCTCATCTAAGTTTAAGTCAGCATGAAGGGTCGGCCCCTGATCCAGGATCGGATCAAGTGGGGGCAGACTTTCCCTCTTTTGTCAAGCGTAGATACGAGATGTCCCAGATCCTTGGGCTGTGGACATAGTATCTCAGGGTTACAAAATAGTATTCAAAACTTTCCCTCCCAGGGGCAGATTCCACCTCTCAAGATTATCTGCAGACCAGGTAAAAAGAGAGGCATTTTTGAACTGCGTTCAGGACCTTTCCTCCCTGGGAGTGATTGTTTCAGTTCCAGTAAGGAAACAGTTTCTAGGATTTTATTCAAATTAAAATCTGTTCATGGTGCCCAAAAAAGATTGAACTTTTGACCCATTTTAGACCTAAAGTGTCCCAACAAGTTTCTCATGGTACCGTCCTTCAAAATGGAAACCATTCGTTCCATTCTTCCTTTGGATCAAGAGGGTCAGTTCATGATGACCATAGACCTGAAGGATGCATATCTTCATGTTCCCATTCACAGGGATCATCACAATTTCCTGAGATTCGCCTTTCTAGACAAACACTTTCAGTTTGTGGCTCTTCTGTTTGGCCTTGCCACAGCTCCCAGAATTTTCTCAAAGGTTCTGGGAGCTCTCTTGGCAATGACAGGTCTTGGGGAATTGCAGTGGTGCCCTATCTGGACGACATATTGGTTCAGGCGCCATCTTTTCAACAAGCAAACTCTCATACAGAGATCTTGTTGTCTTTTCTATGTTCCCACAGATGGAAAGTGAATCTGGAGAAGAGTTCCCTTGTTCCAGCTACAAGGGTGGTTTTCTTAGGAACCATAAAAGATTCCATATCTATGAAAATTTTCTGACAGATGTCAGAAAATCCAAGATTCTTTCCTCTTGCCTCTCTCTTCAGTCTAATGTTCGGTCGTCAGTAGCTCAATGTATGGAGGTAATTGGTCTGATGGTTGCTTCCATGGACATAATTCCCTTTGCTTAATTCCATTTTAGAGCTCTGCAGTTATGCATGCTCAGACAATGGAATGGAGACCATTCAGATCTGTCTCAGAGGCTAAATCTAGACCAGTCGACAAGAGACTCTGGCTTGCTCAGGAGCATTTGTCTCAGGGCACATGCTTCTGGAGACCTTCCTGGGAGATAGCGACCACGGATGCCAGCCTGCTAGGCTGGGGAGCAGTCTGGGACTCGTTAAAGGCTCAGGGACTATGGACTCGGGAGGAGTCTGCTCTTCCAATAAACATATTGGCATTGAAAGCAATTTACAATTATCTGATGGCTTGGCCCCAATTGTCCTTAGCCCGGTTTATCAGGTTACAGTCGGACAACATCACCTTAGTGGATTACATCAACCACCAGGTAGGAACTCAGAGTTCCTTAGCCATGAAGGAGGTGGCTCTGATTATTCAGTGGGTGGAAACTTACAATTGTTGTCTATCTGCCATCCACATTCCAGGAGTGGACAACTGGAAAGCGGATTTCCTGAGCAGACAGACATTTCATCCCGGGGAGTGGGCTCTCCATCCGGAGGTGTTCGCCAGGTTAACCCTCAAGTGGGGGGTGCCGGAGTTGGATCTGATGGCGTCTCTGAAGAACGCCCAGCTTTCAAGGTACGGTTCAAGGTCAAGAGGTCCGCAGGCCGCTCTGATAGATGCTCTGGTGGTACCTTGGGTTTTCGGTCTAGGATACCTGTTTCCTCCATTTGCACTCCTTCCACGAGTCATTGCTCGTATCAAACAGGAGAGAGCATCGGTAATTCTAATAGCTCCTGCATGGTCTTGCAAGATCTGGTATGCAGACCCAGTAAAGATGTCATCTCTGCCACCTTGGAGGTTGCCTCTGAGGAAGGACCTTCTAACTCAGGGTCCTTTCCTCCATCCAAATCTTGTTTCTCTGAAGCTGACTGCTTGGAGATTGATCACTTAGTTCTGGCTAAGCATGGGTTTTCTGAGTCGGTCATTGAAACCATGCTACAGGCTTACAAGCCTGTTACTCGTAAAATTTACTGTTTGGTATGGCGTAAATACCTTTATTGGTGTGAATCCAAAGACTACTCTTGGAGTAGGGTCAGGTTTCCTAGGCTTTTGTCTTTTCTCCAGGAAAGTCTGGAGAAAGGGATGTCAGTCAGTTAGTTCTCTGAAAGGTCAGATTCCTGCTTTTTCTATTCTTTTACATAAGCATCTGGCAGATGTGCCAGATGTTCAATCTTTTTGTCAGGCCCTGGTCAGAATCAGGCGTGTTTAAACCTATTTCTCCTCCTTGAAGCCTTAACCTTTTTCTTAAAGTTTGGCAGGTGGCTCCGTTTGAGCCAATGCATTCTATAGATATTAAGTTGTAATCTTGGAAGGTTTTGTTTCTTATTGCTATCTCTTCTGCTCTGAGGGTTTTCGGTAATCTCTTGGCTTTGCAGTGTGATTCGCCTTACTTTATCTTTCATGCAGATAAGGCGGTTCTTCATTCTAAATTGGGTTTTCTTCCGAAAGTGATTTCGGGTAGAAATATTAATCAGGAAATTGTTGTTCCTTCTCTCTGTCCCAATCCTTCTTCTCACAAGGAACGTCTGTTGCATAACTTGGATGTTGTGCATGCTCTAAAAGTCTACCTACAGGCGACTAAGGATTTTCACCAGTCTTCCGCCCTATTTGTTTGTTTCTCAGGAAAGCGTAAGGGTCAGAAGGCTATCGCTACTTCTCTTTCCCTCTGGTTGAGAAGTATAATTTGTTTTGCTTATGAGACTGCTGGTCAGCAGCCTCCTGGGAGAATTACAGCTCATCCCACTAGGGCTGTCTCCTCTTCTTGGGCTTTCAAAAATTAAGCTTCTGTGGAACTGATTTGCAAGGCTGCAACTTGTTCCTCTCTGCATACTTTTTCCAAATTTTACAAATTTGATACTTTTACCTTGGCTGAGGCCTCTTTTGGAAGAAAGGTTCTTCAAGGTTCTAGCTTGGGTATTGGTTCCCACTAGTAATTGGAATGTTGTCATGGACTCTTTATATCTTAGGAAAGAAAACAAAATTTATGCTTACCTGATAAATTTCTTTCTTTCCAGATATGTCCACAACCCCACCCTAAATTAACACAGTTATTTTTTTACTAAACCTCAGGCACCTCTACGCCTTTGTGTTATTCCTTTTTCCATTTTCCTTTGGTGGAATGACTGGGGATTATGGGTAGGGGAGTGACACTTAACAGCTTTGCTGTGGTGCTCTTTGCCTCCTCCTGCTGGCCAGGAGTGGACTAGTAACTTTTTAACTCTAGACTAGTAGCTTTTAACCCCTGACTAGTAAACCATAGTGATATTTTTCAACCCCTGTATGTATATATATATATATATATAGGATACAAAGAAAAGTCCGGATCCTCAAATGCAGATAAAACATAAATCCTTTATTTGATAATGCAGGTAAAAGCATAGAGTATCGGCAGATACAGTTATTTAAACCAAGACTGACATTTTAACATAGACAGCTGGGCAATCTGCAGCAGACATGTTTCGTGCCTACAGGCACTTGTTCACTGCTCACAGGTGTCCCAGCTCATTATCCTTAAATAGGTATTTCTTAAAGGTATAGAGACTCAAATGAGTAAATGGTAATCTAATTATGGTCTATGTTAATAACTATTATAATATATACAAATCACAGATACATATATACATATGAAAGTCACTAAGCTCAGATAAACACTTCAGTTCATACACTTAAAAATACTAATATGAACTATTGAAGATTAAATATGAATAAATACACATAAACTCTGTTCATAATCTTATAACCTAATGCATATAGTGAACAATCATAATATAGAGGGGCAATATACAAAGACATGTGTATTACATAGAGTATGGAAGTCTAAGGATTAGATTTATACTTTCCCCTGTTTGATGTATAAATATACAAAATTCCTCTCTTATTTATGTTAAATATACAAATCTATGTCCCTTCTAAAATTTAATCCTTGCGGAATGATAGTATTGAGGGAAAAAATCCAGAATACTTCCCTAGTATTTAGCTTTGTTTCTCTGTCACCTCCCCTCTTCCATAGGGGTACATGGTCTATTGCTTGGACCATTAATAGGCTGGCATCAGAGTTGTGATGCTCTCGAAAATGCCTAGCTATTGGGGTGTCAGACTCAATATCATCTATTGACCTGAGGTGTGCCAAGAATCTGTCCTTTAAGGATCTCTTAGTTTTTCCTACATACTGTTTATAGCACCCCCTACAGGTCAATAGATATATTACATGTGTGGTGGAGAAATTTTAGGAGAAGGTTTAGGAATCAACAGAAAAAAGTTAAACAAGTTACTTTCTCTGACACGGAATATGAGGTGGAGTCCTCAGAGGGAGAAATGACCAATGACTGCACAGAATCTCTACAGGCAGAGACTTTACCATCAGGAAGAAAAAAACACACAGGGGGAAAAGGGGCAAAGGAACAAAAACAAACACACAGGGAAGGCCAGGAGGGTATATCACACCCCAAACAAAAAATTCAGCTGAAGACCTACCCTACCAGATTAGCAAAACAGATAAAGAAATATGCTTAAATACTAATGTAATCAATCTATCTGATACAATTTTAAATGATGATGAAATAAAGGTATTATCCAAGGGTCTGAATTATGTTCCTTCACAGCACTTCAACTTGTTTAACACTGTGTTAGATGTAAATAAATTCGTGAGGAAATTGTTATTGCGTAAACATTTTGCAGATGCTGAGAAAGAACATAGCAATGTTATTTCTACAAAAGTGGAATCTGATAAAGAATTTTTGTCCTTTTCTGAGCAATGTTCTGTATTTGACCTACAAGGCTTATTAAATGAGAATACACAGGAACTATCTAATACGTTAATTACAGAAAGAGATATAGATTTGTTTAAATTTAAGAAGAAAAGCAATTTCTATCCGGTGCACTCTAGAACTCACCCGGTGGAGACCTTCCAAAAAGTAGTTGAGGAAAAACTAAGGGAACTTGATAAGAAAGAGAAGAAACAAAGACATAATTTATCCTTTAAAGAAAAACAGGCACTTAAAAAGATTTCAGACAATACCAAAATTGTGGTGAGAGCCTCAGACAAGGGGGGAAATGTGGTAGTACTTAATAGGGATTCATATTTAAAAGAAGCCAGTAGACAATTAAGTGAGGAAGTATATGTAAAATTAAAAGAAAATCCAACTTTACAGTACAAAGAAATTTTGAAAGATATAGTAAAACACGCCAGATACAATAATGTCATTAATCAGGCTATTGAGGATATGTTAATCCCAGAGTATCCAGTGACACCTATATTTCACTACCTCCCTAAGACGCACAAAGACATGTTTAATCCCCCGGGGCGTCCCATAATTGCTGGTATAAATTCATTAAATGAATCTCTTTCGGAGCTCATAGATAGTTACTTGCAGCCATTGGTGAAAGAACTTCCAAGCTTTATACAAGACACCACCTCCTTACTGGTAAAATTGCAGAATATTAAATGGAAGTCATCTTATAGGTTTTTGGTGGTAGATGTAACCTCACTATATACAGCCATCAAACATGATAAAGGGCTAGATGCTATTGGATATTTTTTAGATACACATAGCAATTATGATGTGACCACCAAACAATTTATTCTGACATCAATTGAATACCTATTGACCCACAATTATTTTATGTTCGAGGGAGGTTTCTATCTCCAGAGGCGTGGAACCGCTATGGGGGCCAAGTTTGCCCCCTGTTACGCCAATCTCTTTATGGGATGGTGGGAGCGGTTCCACGTCTTTGGAGATGGCAACCCCCTCCGTAATAAGATCATTTTCTATGCAAGATTCATAGATGATCTGATTTTTATAATTGATGGTGAGGAAAGTGAAATAGAAGGATTTTGTGATTATTTGAATCATAATAACTGTGGCATTAAGCTGATAGGGGAACAGCATAAGAGCTCAATCTGCTTCCTGGATATAACATTAAAGGGTAGTGCCACACAGGAGATGATAGAAACAGATCTATTTAGAAAGGCCTCAGCAGGTAATACTATTCTAGAATATAACTCATGTCATCCAAGGCATACCCTAAATGGTATTCCCAAGGGTCAATACATAAGGGCCAAGAGAAATTGTACTACTAATGAAAGTTATGAAATTCAAGCTAATTTGATTACTGAAAGATTATTGGATAGGGGTTATTCCCCTAGAGTGTTAGAAAAAGCTAGGAATGATGTAAACGTCATACCAAGGAATGAACTGTTAAGATATCGTAAAAGACAGGGATACAATAAGGATAAGCAGGAAGATAATAGACCCAAATTTATAACAACTTACAGTCTGGAATATGGGGAAGTGTGTAACATCATAAAAGAATGTATTCCAATCTTATATACAGATTTGGCATTAAAGAAAATAATTCAAAAAGGATGTGACTTTATCTCTAAGAAGGGGAAAACTATAGGAAACTATGTTTCTCCTTCTGACAGCTCTGGCAGTGGTTCTGCAACGTGTTGGTTGAAAAAGCGGAAAGGCTTTTTCAAATGCAGAAGGAATGTTTGTAAGACCTGTGATCATGTATCAGAGGGGGAAACATTTGTTTCAACCCATCTTCAAAAAACGTACAAAATTAATTTTTATTTAAACTGTAACACCACACATGTAATATATCTATTGACCTGTAGGGGGTGCTATAAACAGTATGTAGGAAAAACTAAGAGATCCTTAAAGGACAGATTCTTGGCACACCTCAGGTCAATAGATGATATTGAGTCTGACACCCCAATAGCTAGGCATTTTCGAGAGCATCACAACTCTGATGCCATCCTATTAATGGTCCAAGCAATAGACCATGTACCCCTATGGAAGAGGGGAGGTGACAGAGAAACAAAGCTAAATACTAGGGAAGTATTCTGGATTTTTTCCCTCAATACTATCATTCCGCAAGGATTAAATTTTAGAAGGGACATAGATTTGTATATTTAACATAAATAAGAGAGGAATTTTGTATATTTATACATCAAACAGGGGAAAGTATAAATCTAATCCTTAGACTTCCATACTCTATGTAATACACATGTCTTTGTATATTGCCCCTCTATATTATGATTGTTCACTATATGCATTAGGTTATAAGATTATGAACAGAGTTTATGTGTATTTATTCATATTTAATCTTCAATAGTTCATATTAGTATTTTTAAGTGTATGAACTGAAGTGTTTATCTGAGCTTAGTGACTTTCATATGTATATATGTATCTGTGATTTGTATATATTATAATAGTTATTAACATAGACAATAATTAGATTACCATTTACTCATTTGAGTCTCTATACCTTTAAGAAATACCTATTTAAGGATAATGAGCTGGGACACCTGTGAGCAGTGAACAAGTGCCTGTAGGCACGAAACATGTCTGCTGCAGATTGCCCAGCTGTCTATGTTAAAATGTCAGTCTTGGTTTAAATAACTGTATCTGCCGATACTCTATGCTTTTACCTGCATTATCAAATAAAGGATTTATGTTTTATCTGCATTTGAGGATCCAGACTTTTCTTTGTATCCTATACACTTTTTCAGCGCTCTTTGGATGAAGTGAGCGCTGCAGCTTGGATCCCCTGCGCAGAACGTCTATGAGTGACGTCTCCCACGCTCCAGTGTGCCGTAGCCAGGAAGGAGGAAGCATTAGACGGGTAGTGTGAGCGCAAGGCGAGTGTTTGTTACACATATATATATATATACACACATATATATAAATATATGTATAATATTGATTTCCCAACCTCAAAATTCTATTTAGTAATAAAAAATTCTCCACATCCAACATAATATGAGTGTATATTGAAAATCGTGATATTAATTCTTTTTTAAAGCTATAATCTCAATGGAAAATACAAATTTGTTTTCTTCTAAAGAGAAAGTAAAATAAAAATTACACAAAACTGCACCAGCACACACAAATACAATGGTTGTGTAATGCTTGTGGGATACTCCTCTATCAGTCCGAACTCGGCCAGTAGTCTTGTTATCCCGGCGTCGAGCCGGAATGATAGGGAATACCCCAGAGCAGAGAAGGTTTGCAAGGCACAGGCAGGACAGTCCTCAGTGGCAACAGGCAGGAAACCAGAGAAAGGTAGTTCAGGGGCAAACCACCAGAAAGGTCAGATAGGCAGGACCTGGCAACAGCAAGACAGTCCAAAAGCAAACCACTAGGATGGTCAGGCAGGCAGGGTTTGGCAATAGTAAGGCATTCCAGAGGTAAACCAATAGGATGGTCAGACAGGCAGGGTTTGGCAACAGTAAGGCAATCCAGAGCAATAGGGGTTAACAGGCAGAGTGGTCAGACAAGCAGAGTTCAGCAGCAGTATATCAATCCAGCAGTTAAAGGGTTAACAGGCAGAATGTTCAGACAAAAAGAGTTCAGTAGCAGTATATCATTCCAGCAGTTAAAGGGTTTAAAAGGCAGAGTGGTCAGACAAGCAGAGTTCAGCAGCAGTATATCAATCCAGCAGTTAAAGGGCTAACAGGCAGAGTGGTCAGACAAGCAAGGGTCAGCAACAATATAACAGTCCAGCATAAGAATTGATAACACCCAGGAGAACAGTAAGTAACACCTATACTTGGGCAGTGATAGGTAGGACTGAAGTTACTTACATAGGCGCTGGATTTGCGCCACAGGAGATCCTGACCGGCTTCTGAATGGGGAAGCGCCGCAAGCAGAGAGGAGCCAACTCCCCCCTTGGCAACAAGCAGACAGCAGGCGCCGCGTCCCTAGCAACAGCTAGAGCAGCGCGGCAGGTTGAATTAGCATCTTTTTTTTTTTTTATAATTATATTTTTATTGAGGTTACAATAAACAACAATACAATAGAAAGACATGTTTAGGTGTTTCTTTCCATGTTACAGAGTATACAGAAAGCAGAAAAAAATAACATCTTACTTAGGGTCTCTCTCTGACCCCGTACAGGAGATTAGATAGTCTTCTAGAACCTTGCTTGTTTTTCAAAATAACTGGGCTTCCGGGCATTCATTAACACAGTTAATAGTCTATGTTGCACAGTGTATTAAGATGGCATGTACGTTGTGAACCCATAGGAGCTTTAAAATATGGCTCCATGAATTATATAACACTAGGAACAGTAAAATGAAACAAGTACACATCAATATAAGTTAACTCGTTTCATAACATCTAAGAGAAGAGTTCAAAGAAGGGAAAAAGAAAGGGCAAGGGAGAGAGCGGGGGGTAGCAGGTTGCTTTATAGGTTGAGGTTTTGGAAGTTATATTTTGCGGGAGCGCATACCAGGGGGACCAGGTATCTGTATGTAGGTCCATGACTCCTCTGTTAAGATATACTGCTTCTTCCATTATCCTAATATTAGAGAGGATCTCAATTACTTTCTCTATTGGAGGGGCACTCTGTTGTTTCCAATAGCTTAGTTGCAATCAGGAAGCATATAAGGAGGTGTTTTAGCAAGTTTAGGGATATCTAAATGAAGCAGGTAAGTCTCAGGGCCTTTATCTGTCAGGAGGGAAAGATGTCTGCATAAAGAGAGGGCTTTGGTCCACAATTTGTTCATCACTGGGCAGCTCCACCAAATGGGAATGTCATCACCCTTTTTGCCACAACCTCTCCAGCACCTGTCCAAGTTGATAGGTGAGAATCTGTGTAACCTACTAGGAACCCAGTGCCATCTCATAAGTAATTTATAGTATAATTCAAAAAGGGTTATGCAGTGGATTGCCTGTCTGGTTTCAGTGATAGCTCTTGTCCATAGTTTAGTGTCCATCACTCTATCATAGTCTCCCTCTCATGTCAAAATATTATGTGTTTTTTGCAAGGTGGGGCAATGTAAAAGGCACAAGTAGTGTGAGTGGTTTATAGCTCTGTATTCCCAATTTCCATTGAGATTCCCACAGTGTGTTGTTGCAAGGTGCAGTTTTGAAAAAGTTCCAACTAGTTAGCAGAGATCTAAAGTGCATTACTTCAAAGTGTAATTTCTGCGGGATTGCGTCTTGGGAGATTTACTCCAAACAAGTGGTTCCAATATGGAAATCGTGGATAGTTGTTATTTTAGGTTGGTCCAACCAGTGGCATTAGAGTCTGGCAATCCTTTGAGTAGCCCTTGCACACCATGAATTGGGGATGGGTGTGGGGCTACCATTGGCGAGTGGCACAATTTATGCCACATAGAAAGGCAGTGCTTGATGACTGCATTAGAGGGGGAGGTAAGGACCTTACAATGTTGAGGGACCCATGTCAGATCAGGGAGAAGGATATCATGGGGCAGTGAGGCTTGTTCGATATCGTACCATCTAGGAGGTTCTTTGGAAGTGCCCCATCCTGAAATATGGGTGAGCATAGCCGCGTCATAATACAGCTTGAGGTTGGGAAGACCTAAGCCTCCTTTATCTCTCAGGGCCTGTAGTATCTTGCTCGTTATACGGCGGCGTGAGGCCGCCCAGACGTATTTGTTTACGAGTGATTGGTAAGTGTCCAGGTATTTAGTTGGGATTTTCAGTGGAAGGCATCTATAGAGGTAAGTGAGTTTCGGCAGAATCATCATTTTAAATGGGGAGATTCTACCCATCCAAGATGTCTCCTTATATCTGGGTAGTGTTAGTGTCTGTTTAAGAGTCTGCAAAAAGTGGTCATAATTGGTCACAACTACATTCTTAAAGTCGTGCGATAGGAAGACACCTAAGTGTCGGATCCCTTTATGGTTCCATTTAAATTTGTGTTTAGCTTGTAGGACTTGGAGTTGGGCGTCTGGGAGGTGTAGTGGATAGGCTTCAGTTTTGGTTACGTTAAGTTTATAGAAAGAGAGTCTACCAAAGAGGTCAAAGAGTTCAAAAAGGTTCAGGAGGGAGAGTTCTGGGTCTGTTAGGAAAACTGTCAAATCATCTGCAAAAAGGCTAAGCTTCTGGTATGTACCATGTACGTATATGCCCTTAATATCTTTGTGTGAGCGAATGGCTGTTGCCAGTGGTTCGATAGCTAATACTAAGAGAACAAAGGGTCGGTAACAGAATCCCATGCCTTTTACCCTGGCCGACGGGTAAGAATACAGCGCTCCTATTGCCCGTCTGAAGTTGTTGGGTAAGCCCACCGACTCAAGCATTGCAGCCAGGAAGTCCCAGCGCACCCAGTCAAATGCCTTCTCGGCATCAAACGACAGGGTGAGAAGTGGTCTCCTGGAGCTGTCCACTTCTGAAAAGATATTTAATAACCGGCGCGTGCTGTCCGTACCTTGACGGTTAGTCACAAAGCCCACCTGATTCCTATGTATCACACTAGGAAACAGGGAACTGAGTCTGGTGGCCAGTATTTTAGCATAAATCTTAACATCCAGGTTAATTAGTAAGATGGGGTGATAGCTTTTGCAAAGGGAGGGGTCCTTACCCTCTTTTTGGGATAGTTAATATTGAAGCCGCCAAAAACTCCTGTGACAGGGAACCTGTCTCAAAATTCACGGCAAATAAGCTCTGTAAATAAGGGATTAGGATAGATGCATAGGTTTTAAAGAAGAGAGGGTGTAATCGTCTGGTCCAGGTGCTTTTTGCAGCTTAAGTAACTTGATAGCCTCTTTGATTTCGGAAGGGGTTAAGGTATTAGCAAGATGTTCAGTCAATTTGGTATCTAATCGCGGAAGATTCAGGGAGGATTCTGTAATAGTGCGCAAATCTGCTTTGGGAGTATTCGGGCATGAGTCTAGGTTATATAGCTCACTATAATAGGTCATGAAAGCTTCCCCAATATCCTTAGGGGCATGTACTATTCTATCTGAGTATTGAATTTTCTGAATTTGTGAGGATTTTGCTCTGGCTCTAAGCTTAGTAGCTAACAATCTATCAGCCCTATTTCCCTGATAATAAAATAGTTTTCGGAACTTCAACAAGGATTCCTGTACTCTTAACTTTTCTTTAGCTGTGATTTCTGTGCGAACCTGTCCTATGCGGGATGCTAGTGTGGGGTTATGGTGAAGTTTATTCTCCTGTTCTAGGGTTCTAAGTTTCCCAAAGAGTTGCACGAGGGTGGCTCCCCTTTCGCATCGCAATTGGAATTAGCACCTTTTTTTGATTAGTGTATTACTACTAAACTAACTAGCTCTAACGTAACTGACCGTCAATTGTTATTTAAATAGTTTGATAATAAATTAATAATAGTTCTACTGTCTGTATTAGTACTAAATTATTTTACTGGTACTAAACTGTGACTGTACCTCTAACATGTGCAGTAACGTCACCTTATGGTTTCAACCGTGTTACTAGCCATTCTTACCCCTTTCATGTCTATGTTCACATGCCTTTCACTCTTTGTTTCACACTCCTTTCATATCATTCAATCAACTACAATCATCAAATTACACGGTGTACTGGATGGGATGGGTGGTTGAGGACAAGGCAAGGTATGATGTGGAAAGAGGATTAGTAAGAAGAATAAGATGAGGAAAGATATAGGGGATAAGGGTGGATAAAGAAGGAAGGGGTAGAGGAGAGATTAGTAGAATCAATAAAAAGGAAGGTAAAAGGACTCAAAAACTTTTTTTTTTGTTAAAGCTGCAGTGCACTGTACACAATTAGATCATGGAAAAGTTGGGGGGTTTGTTTCTGTTTCAGCTAGCATAACGCATTAAATGATGATATACACAGATGTGTCTTTTAAGCTGTGTGGAGTGATTGGGATGGTGATGACTGTGTACTGTTTGATTTAGGTTATGTGTGATGTGAAACCTGTTGTGTGAACTCACATTTGGTGCGGCCTTGGCCATTAACTTGATACTTCAGTTTCAGATTTAATCCCACAGAGATCAATTGTCCTTTGACCACTTATGAAGTACCTCTCCCTACTGGGCAGGCATAAATAAATGGACACAGTCTTTTGTGGTTTATTGAGCAAACTTCTCTCAGTGAGAGAAGAAAAATAACTGTAAGGCGTAGCCTGTGATAGCACAAGTATGGCCTCAGACCAAACAAGACATCACTAACAACAGAGAGTGGCAGTACAAGTACATTTTAAAAAAACAAATAAAATGTATTTTAAACATTTATGCCACAAAAGTGAGAACTTTAATGTTTTCTTTGTTATACGTTCAGTCTCAACTGCAGTGCAAAGTCAACAGAGGTGGAATGTGTGATGCATTGGGATGTCCAAGCATTTTACTAGCCGGTAACAGGACACCCCAGTGTCACATGCGTGACACAACTGCCAAAAAAGACCACTCTCCTATGCCAACACAGTTGAAAAGAACAAGCATTATAATACCTCACAGTCAATTTTATTGTAATATTGTCAGTGCCGCTTTTAGTGCCAATACTCAATTCAGTCTCTCTGTAAATGTAATGCAGGGTATCCCAGCTTGAATTTCAAGAAGGTCATCTGCTCAACAAGGTTTAGGGGGCGATGTAACAGCTGAGAGATGAGGATGTTGCCAGTGATAAAGAAAACTCTCTCACTTTGGTAGCTGCTAGGTGGATATGAAAGCAGCTCCTAGGCAACTATGGGGGGGGGGGGGGCATGTCAGACAGCTGTCTTCTGATCCCAATAAGGGATCAGAGGTCGGAGGCACAGAGGTTCAAAGAGGTAGGCTTTCACCTTCTCTGAAGAGATATTCTCACTTGTAGAGGTATGGGTGGTCTAGACCAGTGTTTCTCAACCGCGGTTCTCAAGTACCCCAAACAGGCCAGGTTTTCATTATAGCTGAATCAGTGCACAGGTAAAGTAATTAGCTGGTCAGTATCCCCATGGTTACTAACCTGCTCTCACCCATTAGCTGATTAATTAATTTTTGCACTAGTTCAGCTATAATGAAAACCTGGCCTGTTGGGGGTACTTGAGGACCGCAGTTAAGAAACAACTGTCTAGCCCACAGATCCAAGGGACTCAGCACAAAATGATGCTGCTCCAGTCTATTGTGTCTCACTGCATCCATGAGGATAAGCAACGGACAATGAGACAGACTTAAAATATATAGTCGTAGGAAAGTCTTCTGGTATGTGAATGTAAAGTTGAATGAATGAGTGCCCGATTTTTAAAAATCCTATTAAAAACAGGGGCACTTTCATTCATTAAACTTTCCATTGCAGTGTTTCTTTAAAAACACTTACCTTTTTCTTTAGCAAACCGGACCGGCAATCCCCCGCCCACTTCTCATGCTGTACTTAGCACGTCAATGACGAAACCGGATTCATCCAATGACGGCATGGCCTCACGAGATGGACGCTCTGGGGTGCACGCCATGATTGGAGAAAACCAGTTTCTTCATTGAGGTGCTAAGTAGAGCATAAGAAGCGGGCAGAGGTTACCGCTCCGGGTTTGCTAAAGAAATTAATTGTTTTTAATAGTATTTTTTTTAAAAACGGGCACTCATTCACTCAACTTTACATTCACTTTAAGTTACAAAAAAATGGTACTGTTAGGATTCTACTCTGAATATGATGAATTAATCATTGGGAGTAGTTAGGTCTGATTTATATATGTATATCTTTTTTTAATTTAATTCTCTATGAGATTGTATAAGGTTAGGATATGTTGTATTATAACACATTTTATTTTCACAGTTTATCAATTTTACATACATACATAAGGATTGAGTTTGCCTCACCTGGGCAACTGTATGTATATCCATTCTTGTGTTGGTATTTTATGGTTAACAATATACTTGTTTTTGTGTATTGCTTGGGTTAACATGTTAAATAATATGATCTTGGTAATAAGATATAGCATTGACTGTGATGTCCTGACATGACCATTCATAAGACAGTAATATTAGCTGCTTTTTAAGTGATTTATTAATTGACCAATCATTTGTGATTCCAGTGTGTAAAAATAATGAGGTGCCTCACGTTTTATGTTTATCACTTACACCCCATGGTGTAATCATCTTTTTAATTGATTTAATAAAATGGTTTTTTTTATGTCCACGGATTGAGATGTCTAGGTCTTTACTTGCGGCTAGATTTAGAGTTTTGTCGGTAACGACCCGCGTAGCTAACGCTAGCTTTTTTCTGGCCGCACCTTTTAAATAACTCTGGTCCACAGAATGGCTGCGTTAGGCTCCAAAAAAGGAGCGTAGAGCATATTTAACGCAACTTCAACTCTCTATACCAGAGTTGCTTACGGAAACGGCCAGCTTCAAAAACGTGCTCGTGCACGATTCCCCCATAGGAAACAATGGGGCTGTTTGAGCTGAAAAAAACCTAACACCTGCAAAAAAGCCGCGTTCAGCTCCTAACGCAGCCCCATTGTTTGCTATGGGGAAACACTTCCTACGTCTGCACCTAACACTCTAACATGTACCCCGAGTCTAAACACCCCTAACTTACACTTATTAACCCCTAATCTGTCGCCCCCGCTATCGCTGACCCCTGCATATTATTATTAACCCCTAATCTGCCGCTCCGTAAACCGCCGCTACTTACATTATCCCTATGTACCCCTAATCTGCTGTCCTTAACACCGCCGACCCCTATATTATATTTATTAACCCCTAATCTGTCCCCCACAACGTCGCCTCCACCTGCCGCACCGCTATTATAATAAAGTTATTAACCCCTAATCCGCCTCACTAACCCTATAATAAATAATATTAACCGCTAATCTGCCCTCCCTAACATCGCCGACACCTATCTTCAAACATTAACCCCTAATCTGCCGACTGGAGCTCACCGCTATTCTAATAAATGTATTAACCCCTAAAGCTAAGTCTAACCCTAACACTAACACCCCCCTAACTTAAATATAATTTAAATCTAACGAAATTAATTAACTCTTATTAAATAAATTAATCCTATTTAAAGCTAAATACTTACCTGTAAAATAAATCCTAATATAGCTACAATATAAATTATAATTATATTATAGCTATTTTAGGATTAATATTTATTTTACAGGGAACTTTGTATTTATTTTAACCAGGTACAATAGCTATTAAATAGTTAAGAACAATCAGATTGAGCTCGCATTCTATTGGCTGTTCCGATTAGCCAATAGAATGCGAGCTTAATCTGATTGGCTGATCGGATCAGCCAATCGGATTGAACTTGATTCTGATTGGCTGATTCCATCAGTCAATCAGAATTTTCCTACCTTAATTCCGATTGGCTGATAGAATCCTATCAGCCAATCGGAATTCGAGGGACGCCATCTTGGATGACGTCCCTTAAAGGAACCGTCATTCGTCGGGAAGTCGTCGGAAGAAGAAGATGGGTCCGCGGTGGAGGTCTTCAAGATGGAGCAGGTCCTCATCGGATGAAGATAGAAGATGCCGCTTGGAAGAAGATGGTTGCCGGTCTGGATCTACTCTTCTTCCCGGATAGGATGAAGACTTTGGAGCCTCTTCTGGACTTCTTCAGCTGTCGGATGATGGATGTCTAGCCCCCGCTTGGGCTTAGATGAAGATTTCAGAGCCTGGAACGATCGGTCATACCTGGCATGGTGAAGACAAGGTAGGGAGATCTTCAGGGGCTTAGTGTTAGGTTTATTTAAGGGGGGTTTGGGTTAGATTAGGGGTATGTGGGTGGTGGGTTGTAATGTTGGGGTGGGGGGTATTGTATGTTTTTTTTTACAGGCAAGAGCTGAGTTGTTTGGGGCATGCCCCACAAAGGGCCCTGTTCAGGGCTGGTAAGGTAAAAGAGCTTTGAACTTTAGTAATTTAGAATAGGGTAGGGCATTTTTTTATTTTGGGGGTCTTTGTTATTTTATTAGGGGGCTTAGAGAAGGTGTAATTAGTGTAAAATTGTTGTAAAATTTTTCTAATGTTTGTAAATATTTTTTTATTTTTTGTAACTTAGTTCTTTTTTATTTTTTGTACTTTAGTTAGTTTATTTCATTGTATTTATTTGTAGATATTGTATTTAATTAATTTATTGATAGTGTAGTGTTAGGTTTAATTGTAGGTAATTGTAGGTATTTTATTTAATTAATTTATTGATAGTGTAGTGTTAGGTTTAATTGTAACTTAGGTTAGGATTTATTTTACAGGTAATTTTGTAATTATTTTAACTATTTTAGCTATTAAATAGTTCTTAACTATTTAATAGCTATTGTACCTGGTTAAAATAAATACAAAGTTACCTGTAAAATAAATATTAATCCTAAAATAGCTATAATATAATTATAATTTATAGTGTAGCTATATTAGGATTTATTTTACAGGTAAGTAATTAGCTTTAAATAGGAATAATTTATTTAATAAGAGTTAATTTATTTCGTTAGATTTAAATTATATTTAACTTAGGGGGTGTTAGTGTTAGGGTTAGACTTAACTTTAGGGGTTAATACATTTATTTTAATAGCGGCGTGATTCGGTCGGCTGATTAGGGGTTAATGTTCGAAGTTAGGTGTCGGCGATGTTAGGGAGGGCAGATTAGGGGTTAATACTATTTATTATAGGGTTAGTGAGGCGGATTAGGGGTTAATAACTTTATTATAATAGCGGTGCAGTCTGCTCGACAGATTAGGGGTTAATAAGTGTAGGCAGGTAGAGGCGACGTTGAGGGGGGCAGATTAGGGGTTAATAAATATAATATAGGGGTCGGCGGTGTTAGGGGCAGCAGATTAGGGGTACATAAGTATAACGTAGGTGGCGGTCGGCAGATTAGGGGTTAATTATTGTAGGTAGCTGGCGGCGACGTTGTGGGGGCGCAGGTTAGGGGGTAATAAATATAATATAGGGGTCGGCGGTGTTAGGGGCAGCAGATTAGGGGTACATAAGTATAACATAGGTGGCGGTCGGCAGATTAGGGGTTAAAAAAATTTAATAGAGTGGCGGCGATGTGGGGGGACCTCGGTTTAGGGGTACATAGGTAGTTTATGGGTGTTAGTGTACGTTAGAGCACAGTAGTTAAGAGCTTTATAAACCGGCGTTAGCCCAGAAAGCTCTTAACTACTGACTTTTTTCTGCGGCTGGAGTTTTGTTGTTAGAATTCTAACGCTCACTTCAGCCACGACTCTAAATACCGGAGTTAGAAAGATCCCATTGAAAAGATAGGATACGCAATTGACGTAAGGGGATCTGCGGTATGGAAAAGTCGCGGCTGAAAAGTGAGCGTTAGACCCTTTCCTGACTGACTCCAAATACCGGCGGTAGCCTAAAACCAGCGTTAGGAGCCTCTAACGCTGGTTTTCACGGCTACCTCCAAACTCCAAATCTAGGCCTTGGTTTCTGGTATTTAGTAGCTAACCTGATATTTGCCAGCTATACTGAAAATTCAAATGCAGTAAATCTTTTTATTTGTTCTTATCTGTCAACTACTAAACTATTGTAGGTATGTATGTTTATTGATTTCTTTAATTCACGTATGCTTCTCTCATTTTTATTGATAATCTTTTAATAAGATATTTTTGATTAATAATCCAGTAACCATCTAATTGAAAGATGTGTCCGAGCTAAAAGGATTTATATGTATTGTCCTTTGCATATAACATATAATCCAGTGTTTTATGTTTAAAATGCACATATTTGTCAGTATATAGCAGGGTTATAATACAATTTATTTATTCTTTTAAAATAACCTCCAATTAAAATGAATATACAAAACAATTGAAATTAATATTTATTCCTAAATTCTTTAGATTAGTTAAAATGTATATACACATTGCAATATATTTATGTAGAGACCAGATTATCAATCAAATTATACATGCTTATACTGTTATAATATTCTTTACAAAGATCATAAAAGATATACCTTTAAAATTAACTTTACTCACAATGAATCGCATTAAAATACCACAATAAAATACCAGAGGTTGTATATATTATTAATGCATTATGCCAATATGTCTGACCTGAAATAACCTCTTATTTAGCTACAATAAGACAAATTCTAATATATATATATATATGTATATATAGCTGAAAATACACACGAGAGAGGTTTACTTACAATAATAAGCCTGACTTAGTGATATGAAATACAAAAGACCTTTATCTAGTAAATAAAATTATTTGGCATTAATGTGACTAGCTAAGACTACACAGGACTATGGAAATAAGCTGAAAATAAATAGTGCCCTTTTAAAATTACTAACTTCAATTAAACTGTAGCAACAATTAATGTATTTGCTTTAAAATATTAAGTTATAGTCACTGACATACGTTACCACATAACCAAATGATTATTCCATTTCCAGAATTTCTTGTGGGTCATCTAAGAAGGATTTATCCACCATGTGTAAAGGTACAAGCCTCAAAATTGTTAATCTTCCTTTGTTCAAGAAAGTGTCCCTCCCAAAATGGCAGAGAATATACTTGGCACAAAGCCTGTGTATTTTCCTCTCCAAAAATGTATGCTTCTTTGAGTCTGTGTGTGTGGGTTTTTATTCAAAAAATAAAGAATCCTTCCTCCTTTTCTTTAATCATTCCCACAAGATTTTGATAGGCCCTTACCGATGCTTGTCCCTGATTCGCACTTAACGGAACTGAGCATTGATTGGTTATTTGGATTTGCATATGATCTAATCATCAATTCGTTTGGCTGTCATACCATTTCTGAATTATTGGTGGCAGCAGATAACCAGAAATGCAGTCTCACCATGAATACTTATGAAGAGGAAAAAGAGAAAAAACGATGGCACTACATGTGATGTGTCCCTATCCACCAATACTCATCCCTTTAACATAATAGGGGAGGAGAATAAATTATTATCTATAGTGGGACTAAGGTGCTGTACATTTACGAGAAAGCAACTATGAAACACCAATTTCAAAAGCAATTGCACAGAATGTACTTTAATAGCACTCTACATCAACCTATGAATGTGCCACATTATTCTGTCATAGGAAAAGGGCCCAAAGGAATGGGAAAATAAAACTTAACTTTTATTAATACAAATAAAAAGCTATTAAAAAGTAAAAACCACAGTTGGTGCTCGTGTGAATGACTGTAGATCCCCAGGAATAGATTTCCACGGGGACAAAAATAGGTACCCCCTATGGCAGAGTTAGGGTAAGGTATGTGACCAAGAGGTGTAGAGGACTAATTTAGACACCTAGTAAAGGCAAGATTTAGAGGGACTAATTTATATAGCACACAGGTCTGCCAATCCCACAAATCTGCCTATATTGGTAGTATCATTATAAACATACTGGGTCAGTGTGTTGTAACTAGATAGTTACTATTGTGTGTGTGAATATAATATATGTTTGATGTTAATTGATTTAAACAATAAACACACAAACAACCTCCCCTAGGTCAGATAATGATAATGATGGTAATAACTGCCCTCAGTTTATTTCTGTCTTGGCTAATTACGAATACCTCTTACCATAAAGTATTGATGGTATAATGTATATGGTACCCCAGGTATATAATATAGAATTCAGAGATTGAAGTAATCCCCAGTAAGCTCTTGTAACACTCACATATGCGTTAGATTGCGGTTATAAAATATACCCCCGGCTGATACTATTAAAGGAACAGGGAGTCACTTATTCAAATTGATAAGATTATAAATCTTTATAATATAATGATGTTCTGTTAGTGGGTATACTTGTTTTATAGGATCAACACTATAATGGGGGCCAACTGTGGCTCAAAAGTAGATACATAAAGCTTGGGTGTGCCCCTTTAAGATCTGTGCATCAAATACCTTTAAGTTTACACCGTTAACTAATTTGTATATTGGGTATATATGAGTACTTATAGGCAATTCTACCCGCTCAAAATAGAGGTCTATGGATCTAAAATAGCTGGATTATAATATAAACTATTGTTATTGTGGGTTTAGTACTTATATACAATATACATAGGTATGATAAGTTGGAATATTTCTATATCCGTCAATGCTATTATAGAATTGCAAAGAAGGGCACTCCCGTTATAACCCGGGTTTGTAATTAAGACCAATAGGATCTAAGGTAAGTATCTGGAGCATTAGATACAAAGCAACATGTGTTTATGCTTTCTCCTGCCATTTTCCATTTAGACGTACATCTGAACTTCGTATATTTGAAACTCAGTAGGGGACATTTAACACCCAGATGATATGAGCTACATCCTTTGAGAATGGTTGTATATTCCATTATCCTTACAGACGGACCGTCCACTCCTCCAGATAAGGGAACTCTTTATACAGGCTTTCTTTGAAGTGATCTTTTTAAGATAACTTGAAAACAATTCCTTTGATGAATTGGGACAAAGGCCTGCAATGCGTCCTTGATAAATGAGAGAGGGGGGCTGGTCTGTTAAAGTGACATCTTGAGTTTTACAAGTGTCTGTCTATTTATTTTGTTCTACACATCTGTGTTTCAGAACAAGAGGGGGTTGGTCTATTTTGGTTATACCCCACACAACTCATGTCAAGGGAGATCTTAGCTGACATCAAATATAAAAATTTATTTGATACATACAGTATGTAGTTTATTTAATGCTATTCACAGGTACCCTGACATATTACTCTGCAACATAGTACATCTGCACAATTGGCAACCATTTTGTGTTTTTAATTTAAATTACAGAACTTTACAGTTTAAAAAAAATCACTGTGTTCTAAAACATTTTTCTAGGTCTTACTAACTAATACATTCACAAACACTAAAGAAATATTTTTAAAAGCACCTCTTAAATACCACAGCATTTTTATTGGTGACAATGGGGCCAATTTATCAAGTGCCGGGCGGCCATAATTCCCTGTAGCGAATAATGTCCGACTTGCATCACTGAATGCCGACAGCATATGCTGTTGACATTAAACATTGCACAAGCATTTCTTGTGCAATGCATGCGCAATGCGCCCCCTGCCCATTCGTGGCCGGTAGCAGGGGGTGTCAATCATCCTGATCGAATCGGGATGATTGCTGTCCACCACCGACCGCTGCTTCTTCACTTCAGTTTTCAGCGAGCTGGAAACTTTGGACGGATTCAGCAGCATCCGCTGCTTGTTAAATCCGGCCCAATACTTTCTATATTTGCTCCAGAGATCGATTTCCTAAATCCTTGTTCAGAAAATTATTTCTGAAAATAACAGACTGATTAACACTGTTTATGTAAAAGAAATATAATACTCTTTACTCAAAAATATCTGTTCCATCTGAAAGAGAATGTTTCATATTATATATAGATGTTTTTTGTTCTTTAAAAAAATGTATACACCAACTGACTAAACTTTAAACTTTATTTTTATTTTTTATTTTTTTGCAACTTACCCCTCAGCAGCACTTATAGCCAGTGAGAAACTGCTGTGAGCTTGCCGCTGAGGGGTAAGCAATCAGTCACCTTACTATTTGTAAAACCGATCGTTGCTCATTAAAAAAAAAATAAAAAAATAGATGCTTACAGTGGGTGGCAGGCACCAGGTGCTCTGCACCACTTTTGAGGGTAATAAAAGGCTTGAAAATACTTGTTTTAAATACTTTCTATGGGGGTATGGTGGCTTTATTTTTATAATGATTCTGTTTCTGCAAAACAATGATTACCGTTTGTCTCCAAACCAGAAGTTCTTCAGATTACCTCTTGCAATGAATTATAGTGGTAAGTGTACTATAATGAATTTCAAATATTGGCACTCATTCTAATCCATCAGCATTCCTGTACAGCAAAACATTGTATGGCAGCTCGGGGGATATTTGTTGTGCCTTTCAAAGCAACTCCAAAAAATTAGAAGAGCTGCTTTTTGAAATAGTAAAGCATATGAAAAAAATGCTTCTTTAGTAAAAATTAAAGAAAAGTTAATCAAACACAAAAAAATTCACTGTAGCCACTGCCTTGAGAGCTAAGCGAACAGACATTAAAAAACTTAAGTTATACTGCTACATGATTTTTCCATCAAAAGTTCTCTATCGATATGAACAATAAACTGACTGCAGCTAGAGCAGATGTCTTCTAGCAACCATATAAAAGGAAAATCTTTTCCTTTGCCTTCCTGTAGATTCCACAGCTCCCTTGTGGGGCTGTGACAGTAATGGACCTACACAAATACATATTGCAATAATTTTATATTAATTATAACCCAATGCTTAGTGTTTTTAATTATAAAAATGAAATATATATCCATTTAAACAATATAACAGCAGAATCTAATAAAATACACACAGACAAAAAAAAAATTGTACCTGATAAATTTCTTTCTTGACATGATGAGTCCACGGATCATCATTAATTGCTGTTTGGAAGATTAACTCCTGCTCAGCAGAAGGCGGCAAAGAGCACCACAGAAAATCTGTTAAATATCTCCTCCCTTCCCTCCCACTCCAGTCATTCAACCGAAGTAAAGGAGAGAAAGGAAGAAACAAGGTGCAGAGGTGTCTGAAGTTTATAACATACTAACAACCTGTCTAAATAACAGGGCGGGCTGTGGACTCGTCGTGTCAAGAAAGAAAGAAATTTATCAGGTAAGCATAAATTTTATTTTCTTTATAATGACACAATGAGTCCATGGATCATCATGAATAACTGTTGGGAATCAATACCTAAGCTAGAGTACACAGATGATAAGGGAAGGACAAGACAGGAAACCTAAACGGAAGACGCCACTGCTTGAAAAACCTTTCTCCCAAAAGAGGCCTCAGCCAAGGCAAAAGAATCAAATTTATAGAAGTTTGAAAAAGTGTGAAGAGAGAACCAGGTTGCAGGCTTGCAAATCTGTTCTATAAAGGCTTAATTTTGGATGCCCAGGAAGAGGGAACAACCCTCTTCCTGTCTACCAAGTCCAGATTGTGTAGAAGCCGTTCCTCCTGAAAAGAAGGATTAGGACACAAGGAAAGAACAAGTCTCCTGATTAATGTTCCGATCTGAAATGACTTTGGGGAGAAACCCTAAATTAGAACGTAAACCCACCTTATACGAATGAAAATAAGGTAAGGAGACTCATACTGTAAAGCAGACAGCTCTGACACTCTACGAGAAGAGGAAATATCTATGGAATGCAGTGGCTCAAACGGAGTCCCTTGAAGAACCCTAATAACTAAATTAAGACTCCAAGGAGGAGTAACTAATTTGAACACAAGGCCTGACCAAACAAATGTATGTCTGGGAAGTTCGCCAGACGATCATGTAGCAAAATAGACAAGGCAAATATTCGACCCTTTAGGAAACTTGCCGATAATCCCTTCTCCAATCCTTCTTGGAGAAAAGACCTATTCTAGGAATTTTTATGGAAAAAATTGTATTTTTGTATAAGTTCCCAGGTATCCTGGGAGTACGGCAAAATCCAAAAAGCGTCTGCCAGTTTATTGCCTGTTTCTACTATTTTGTTTAACCCTGTACGGATTATCACTATGTGTGTATTTTATATACTATCTAATAAAGGCTAAGTTTTAAACTCCAAGATACGGTGATCCACGTATAACTTTTTATCCTATGGGAATGCCAACGCTTCTGAAAGTCCAATTTAGTATTAGCTTGCACACTTCTTATTCTTTCAATCAGCCTGCACTTCTTATTTATGCTTTCAACCAGTGTAAGCTACCTCCTTAGGCTTTCAATCAGTTTGTACTTGCTCCGTTCAAGTCGTGCCAGTGAGAAATGTCTTCATTTACAAAAGGAATGCTGAAAAAGGGTTGATTATGTACTGTGCTGTTATAAAACCTGACCTTAAAAGATCAAATTATTAATATAATATACAAAATATACACAAATAAAGTGTGTAAAAACAAATAATTTAGCAATATATAGTGTATATGAAAAATATTTTTTCCCCCTAGACATGCAAGGCATTTTAAATTGTATTGCAGATAGAGTTGCTACCCAGCATGTATTTTACTAGCAGGGATGATAATTTCAAGGCAATAATAAATAAATACAGAATAAAAAAAAGTTCATATGATGATGAAATGTGTTATGTGTTTCAGGGGATTCATTTTGAAAAGCGTATTTTAACCCAACAGTAAACACTGATGGTGCATAATTACAAAGGCACATTAAAAAGTTATTAATCAAAATTATTACAGTTTTTTTTTTTATTCCTGTGCGAATACATTATCTTTTTTTTTTTTTACTCAACAGTAGCACTGTGGAAAGTAAACATTCTACAAAATTACTATTAAAGGGACATTCCGGTCAAAAATTAATTGCACATACATGAATTAGATCTTTGAATAGAAACATATTTGTTATTTTTGTTTCTAGTAAAAGTTATCAATGTTTTAGTGTTATCATTTGTCTCTGCACGTGCATGTGAAACATAGCTAGATATTCTCAGTGCGCCACCATTTTAAATACTGCAGCTGCTCAGAGCACCAATGGGGCTTGTAGCATGTCAGCAATTAACAAATTAAGTCATTACCAGATGGTACAAGCACCTTAAGCTTTCTGAGCAAGTGCTGAGTTTCAAATGCTGGTGCATGGTGCATACTTAAATACACTTTTGTAACAGGTATAGCTTTTATTAGAAGCATTTTGCTATTACATGTATATTACAAAAATGCTTCTATTCAAAACTAAAATGCATCCATGTAGATTCCAATTTTGGCTGGAATGTTCCTTTAAAGGGACATTAAACATAAAGCATATCTGAGGGGAATACTAATGCAGGGGAAAGCAGCACATACTAGACAACTCCAAAAACAGATATCTACACTCCACCAAGAGATAGCCAATTTAGAGAAGATACACAGACTTACAAACAATGAGAGTGCCTTGCGAACTTTGCAGTCGAAAAGGACTACATTGGCTAACCTACTGACTACTAATGCAACTAAAACACTACATAAATTAAAAGTACAATACTTCATATTTGCCAATAAACCGGTCAGGTATCTGGCACAGAAAATACAGGAGAGAAATAAAGCCATGGCTATTCCTATTATCCAACAAGCCAATGGAGATACGACAGCATCTCCTCGGGGGATAGTTGACTAATTTGCAAGATACTACGGCCAACTTTGTGACGGACATAAGACTATACATTCACAAACTACTAAAAGGGACACACATAGCTTCCTATCGGATGCACATCTCCCAGTTATCTCTGAGGAGGACAAAAACATCTTAAATGCCCCCATATCTCCAATAGAGGTCATACAGATTATAAAAGAGTTAAAAGTGGGAAAGGATGGATTCCCAGGGGATTACTATAAACTATTCCGTACAACATTATTGACCCATCTCACAAAATTTTGTACTAGTTGTCAAGGTATTTGAAATATTATTAAATAATATATAGAAGTATATTTATCTTTATTTAATAAATCTGTGGATGTGAACATGGTCTGTAGGACAAAGGATTAGATCTCCCCCACTCCAATTGCACAGGAGACATTCTTGGCTGAAAGGAGAACAAAGGATTATCTCTGGGAGATCTCACACACTCAATATGTTAAATTATGCAATTGTATAATTTAGCAAGGAACTAAAATATAACATAGTTTCAGGATACAGGCAAATATATGGAGACGAAATGTCTGAATTACCCTTTTGGAACTGATCAAAATCATAGAGAAACAACTTTTATGCACATAGGTGTTAATTATCAAATACACATCTGCACTGCTGGCTAAACAGGAAATATGCTGTTTTAAATACTTTAACAACTCCTCATGGATTGACCCCATGTGGAGCCGTGGAGGCCTTGAAAAACACAGACAAATGCTAAGGTGTGACTCTGGAAGTTCACGTAAGCAGACAGCAAATAAACATTTTTTTTTCTCTCTCTGTTTAAATACATGTCCCAGAATGTATTAAATATAGAAATTTGGGAAATTGTCTAATTCTATATTATTATTACATGGGTATTTGCTAAGCTTGGGAGGTAACTGTTTTAGTCAGTCAAAAATGTGTAATAACCTCTGTTTTGCTTATATTTTTCAGACAGATAAATTCAGATATACATAGAAATGATATATATGTTTTGAAAACACAAAAGATCTTACTCAGCCTCTGTGTTTTTAAGAATATAAATAAATACTTATGGACCATAGACATATAAATGCTTGGATCTTCTCTAATAATTATTTCTATTTTTATTGCAGACAACCATTGATCATGAGCATCGATCTATGCACTTAGAAAGAGATGGAATGCCTGAATGAAATGAAATGTCATATCATATAAATGTGAAACAAATGTTTATAAAGTTTCACATACATCTTTTAAAATATAGTGAGATGAAAATATGGAAGTTACTTTGATGTGATATAACTATGAAATATAAGTTATTTTAATATAATGCTAGATGTATTTGATGTTTCATATCAAAATGATCAGAAAATTCATTAAGATATAACTTATCCAAAACAAATATTGTGAATAGTTGTTGCAATAAATTATGATAAAATGAATAACCATTTAATAGAAATACTGATTTAAGTTGATTCAAATGTTGCTATGCATGTTTGTAATGATGCCACCCAGTGTTGCCACGAGAGAACTACAGCCAGAAAGATTTTTGGCTGTTGGAAATGGGATATCCAGTTATCCAATAGAGGGACAAGGTTTCGAAGGGCCACCCATATTTCACACCAATGATTACAACATATAGTGTATACAGAAGGAAGGAGAGAGACTGGTCTAAAAGGTTTTTGAACTGACTGAAACTGTTTTGCGTGGGACACAGTCAAACTATAAAAACAAAGTGGGCCATACTCTCCTATTCCATTGCAATTACACTTATTTTATATGAGGTGTGAAAAATCTTGAAGTTGGATATCATTTTGGGAAGTTGGATATCATTTTGGTAACGTATATATATATAGAGTATAAGAAAAGGACTGCTAATTACATGTGATATTTTAAAGTCACTGCAGTTTAAAGATACGGTTTTCTGGGTTTTGTAAGATAAGTCATATGCATAGCCTTTACAGTTAATAGATTTAAAGAGCAGATTATACTTTTAAATCTGTATCTGATTTGCTAGGTAAATCATCTGTGCAAGTTCTGATGTTGTAAGTTAATTCTGTATTAGGATAAATTGCAGTTAAATAGCAGAATATATATATTATCCTATTGTTTTATAAACACTGTTTAGAATTGTATTGCTTGGATGTTAAAGGTTTTTAGTCCCATTGTGTTAAAAGACTTGTATATAAGGCTGGTTTCTTAAGATAAGCGTGTAGGAATTTTGCATAGCATATTTAAATAGTTGTCAAGCGCCTATAATATTATTTAGTTTCCTTTTATTGCAAATATACTTCAATATGTTCATGGATATTAACTAAATAAAAGAATTCAGGTATTTATATTAATTGTATGGTCTAGTAGATGTATGGTTGATTAGGGTTGCTATTTTTTTGTTTTTGTTTATATTGTGTTTGTAACCCTGCCATAAACTGATTTATTATTTGGATAGCACTACTAAGATTCTTATAAATATACTGACATAGTAGTTCCAAGCGGCATCTTCTATCTTCATCCATCCGACGAGGAGCGGCTCCATCTTCAAGACCTCCGGCGCGGAACATCCTCTTCTCCCGACGACTTGGATGACGTCCCTTAAAGGAACCTTCATTCGTCGTCTAGTCGTCGGGAGAAGAGGATGTTCCGCGCCGGAGGTCTTGAAGATGGAGCCTCTCCTCGTTGGATGGATGAAGATAGAAGATGCCGCTTGGATGAAGATGTTTGCCGGTCCAGATCTCCTCTTCTTGCCGGATAGGATGAAGACTTCGGAGCCTCTTCTGGACCTCTTCTTGCCGGATAGGATGAAGACTTCGGACCCTCTTCTGGACGGATCGGTGATACCCGGCGTGGTGAAGATAAGGTAGGAAGATCTTCAGGGGCTTAGTGTTAGGTTTTTTAAGGGGGGTTTGGGTTAGATTAGGGGTATGTGGGTGGTGGGTTGTAATGTGGGGGGGGTATTGTATGTTTTTTTTACAGGCAAAAGAGCTGTTTTCTTTGCGGCATGCCCTGCAAAAGGCCCTTTTAAGGGCTGGTAAGGTAAAAGAGCTGTAAAATTTTTATTTTAGAATAGGTTAGGGCTTTTTTTTATTTTGGGGGGCTTTGTTATTTTTTTAGGGGGCTTAGAGTAGGTGTAATTAGTTTAAAATTCATGTAATCTTTTTTTATTTTTTTGTAATTTAGTGTTTGTTTTTGTAATTTAGTGTTTGTTTGTTTTTGTAATTTAGTTTAGTTGATTTAATTGTAGATAATTGTAGGTAGTTTATTTAATTAATTTATTGATAGTTTAGTGTTAGGTTTAATTGTAACTTAGGTTAGGATTTATTTTACTGGTAATTTTTTAATAATTTTAACTAGGTAGCTATTAAATAGTTATTAACTATTTAATAGCTATTGTACCTAGTTAATATAAATACAAAGTTGCCTGTAAAATAAATATAAATCCTAAAATAGCTACAATATAATTATTATGTATATTGTAGCTATATTAGTGTTTATATTACAGGTAAGTATTTAGCTTTAAATAGGATTAATTTATTTAATAAGATTTATTTTATTTCGTTAGATTTAAATTATATTTAACTTAGGGGGTGTTAGTGTTAGGGTTAGACTTAGCTTTAGGGGTTAATACATTTATTATAGTAGCGGTGAGGTCCGGTCGGCAGATTAGGGGTTAATACTTGAAGTTAGGTGTCGGCGATGTTAGGGAGGGCAGATTAGGGGTTAATACTATTTATTATAGGGTTTTTGAGTAGGGAGTAAGGCGGATTAGGGGTTAATACATTTATTATAGTAGCGGTGAGGTCCAGTCGGCAGATTAGGGGTTAATAAGTGTAAGTAGGTAGCGGCAACATTGGGGGGGGGGGCAGATTAGGGGGTAATAAATATAATATAGGGGTCGGCGATGTTAGGGGCAGCAGATTAGGGGTACATAGGGATAATGTAGGTGGCGGCGGTGTGCGGTCGGCAGATTAGGGGTTAAAATTTTTTATTAGAGTGGCGGCGATGTGGGGGGACTTTGGTTTAGGGGTACATAGGTAGTTTATGGGTGTTAGTGTACTTTAGAGCACAGTAGTTAAGAGCTTTATGAACCGGCGTTAGCCCATAAAGCTCTTAACTCCTGACTTTTTCCTGCGGCTGGAGTCTTGTTGTTAGAGTTCTAACGCTCACTTCAGCCAAGACTCTACATACCGGCATTAGGAAGATCCCATTGAAAAGATAGGATACGCAATTGACGTAAGGGGATCTGCGGTATGGAAAAGTCGTGGCTGGAAAGTGAGCGTTAGACCCTTACCTACAAGACTCTAAATACCAGCGGTAGGTCAAAACCAGCGTTAGGACCCCCTAACGCTGGTTTTGACGGCTAACGCAGAACTCTAAATCTAGGCGTTAGTGTTTAATGTCCCTTTATTACTGCAGAAATTCATGTTTGTTGCAATATAAAATTCAACAGCATTTATTCAAATACTGTCATGCAGAAGTATTGTATATGTTCAACTGATCTTTTCCTGTACTCATCCTATATAATAAATGGCCAAGTATGTTTATCAAACAGAGACAGATGCGCCACATGGCCCAATATTGTAGGTTCCAAAGAGTGGTAGGTATTGCTAAATAATTACACTCACATATGATGATGCACCTCAGTTGGTGCAAATGGCACAGTCTGGGATCTATAACAGTCACCCAGCAGACCGACCTCCCGAATTTTTACAGGTACTGTGTAAGATAAGAAGCACAAAAAAGCCTATATGGCCTAGTATTGTATGGCTAGAGTGATTCCACACCAGATAATTATATAAAGTTTAAACTCACATTTGATGGAGCATCTCCAATGATGCTATAGAGACAGGCTGGGATTAATTCAGTCACCCAACAGACTTATAACCATGGTATACAGCATACAATGTCCTCTAGATGGTCTATAGGTCAGTCGTATCCTTGGATAATAACCAATTCAAAGGCAGCAAGTGTTTTTAGTAAAAGTTAAAATCACTTTAATAAAATATGTATAGATTGCGACGCGTTTCTCAGTCTCAGACTGTTTCTTCAGGCATAAAGTATTATGCCTGAAGAAACAGTCTGAGACTGAGAAACGCGTCGCAATCTATACATATTTTATTAAAGTGATTTTAACTTTTACTAAAAACACTTGCTGCCTTTGAATTGGTTATTATCCAAGGATACGACTGACCTATAGACCATCTAGAGGACATTGTATGCTGTATACCATGGTTATAAGTCTGTTGGGTGACTGAATTAATCCCAGCCTGTCTCTATAGCATCATTGGAGATGCTCCATCAAATGTGAGTTTAAACTTTATATAATTATCTGGTGTGGAATCACTCTAGCCATACAATACTAGGCCATATAGGCTTTTTTGTGCTTCTTATCTTACACAGTACCTGTAAAAATTCGGGAGGTCGGTCTGCTGGGTGACTGTTATAGATCCCAGACTGTGCCATTTGCACCAACTGAGGTGCATCATCACATGTGAGTGTAATTATTTAGCAATACCTACCACTCTTTGGAACCTACAATATTGGGCCATGTGGCGCATCTCTCTCTGTTTGATATTTTAGATTGCTGAAATTGGATCCTGGCCTGGACCACCACAGATTGCTGCCTTGTATTCTACTATCAAGATTCACATAAAGGACAATATATAGTTATTTAACATCACCTAATATATATTCTCCTCTGAGTGATATATAATTGTCCTGATTAACATTGGGCTGATTCTACCATTTATTGTAATTTAATATTTGTACTTAATACAACTATATACACTTATCAGTTATTATATCTATCATCTATATTTATATATTTGTATCTATAGGTGCATTATATGGTAATATACCACTCATTCTTCCATATATTTCACACCATCATATAGATATTATTGTCCATATAGCAAGCTATATCCTTATAGCAAACTATAACCATCTAGTGTGCTCTCAAGGGCGCCCCCTATCATCATTTTTTGTGGCCAAGTATGTTTGTCAGATGCAGTCATGCGCAGTAGAGACTGCACGTGACAAACATACCTGGCCGTTTGGATCCTGACACTCAGCACTCAGCACAGAGCAAGGCTGAAGCGGAGTGTCAGGGAGCGTGGCCGACGGGAGCGTCGAGATGGGGGCGTGTCCAGGCATCGCGAGGGGCGTGGTCAGGTGCAACGAGGGGCGTGTCCAGCGGGTGTCGCCACGATTAGGCGTGGCCGGGCGGATTGCCGCAATGGGGGCGTGGCCAGAGAGGCAAAGGCTTTCAATTAAGACAGAGCCAGAGAGGGAGCAGGAGAGGGGGGAGAGAGAAAAAGAGGGGAGAGAGCCAAACAGGAAAGAGAGCCAAAGAGGAGAGAGAGCCAAAGAAGAGAAAGAGCAAAAGAAGAGAGAGAGCCAAAGGGGGGAGAGAGAGTCAAAGGGGTGGGGGGAGAGAGCCAAAGAGGGGGGGGGGGAGCCAGAGCCAAAGAGGGGGGGGAGAGCCAGAGCCAAAGAGGGGGGGGGAGAGCCAAAGAGGGGGGGGGGGAGAGCCAAAGAGGGGGGGGGGGAGAGAGCCAAAGGGGGGGGGAGAGAGCCAAAGGGGGGGGGGAGAGCCAAAGGGGGGGGAGAGAGAGAGCCAAAGAGGAAAGAGAGCCAAAGAGGAGAGAGAGCAAAAGAGGAGAGAGAGCCAAAGAGGGGGGAGAGAGAGCCAAAGAGGGATGAGAGAGAGCCAAAGAGGGGGGGAGACAGCCAAAGGAGGGGGAGCCAAAGAGGGGGGAGAGAGAGAGCCAAAGAGGAAAGAGAGCCAAAGAGGAGAGAGAACCAACGAGGAGAGAGAGCAAAAGAGGGGAGAGAGCCAAAGAGGGGGGAGAGAGAGTCAAAGAGGGGGGAGAGAGAGCCAAAGAGGGGGGGAGAGAGCCAAAGAGGGGGGGGGGAGAGCCAAAGGGGGGGAGAGAGCCAAAGGGGGGGAGAGCCAAAATGGGGGGAGAGCCAAAGAGGGGGGAGAGAGAGAGCCAAAGAGGAAAGAGAGCCAAAGAGGAGAGAGAACCAAAGAGGAGAGGGAGCAAAAGAGGGGAGAGAGCCAAAGAGGGGGGAGGGAGAGCCAAAGAGGGGGGCGATAGAGCCAAAGAGGGGGGGGGGAGAGCCAAAGAGGGGGGGGAGAGAGCCAAAGAGGGGGGGGGGGAGAGAGCCAAAGAGGGGGGGAGAGAGCCAAAGAGGGGGAAAGAACAAAAGAGGGGGGAGAGAGAGCAAAAGAAAGGGGGTAGAGAGCCAAAGAGGGGAGAGAGAGAGAGAAAAAGAGGGGAGAGAGAGAGCAAACGAGAGGAGAGAGAACGCAAAGGAGAGGGGGGAGAGAAAGCAAAAGAGAGGGGGGATGATAGAGCAAAAGAGAGGGGGGAGAGAGCAAGGGGTGGGACCGCTCTACTGAAAAAAATGGGCCGTGTACACGGGCTTTAGTACTAGTAACAGTATATTTAATTACTTTTGTACTATTTCAATGTCACATTAAAGGGCCAGTAAACATAGAAAATAATGTTATATAATCTGAACACGGTTCAGAATTATATAACATTATATTAGTGCTAGATTTATATAACCTAATATTGCCTGCAAAGTTTTATTAAAAAATACTGTTTTTCAGACCCGCTCTCTGTGCTCTTCTGAGCGGGTCTAGTTTTTACCCAGAGCGCATCTGGCCAGCTGTCTAGTCACAGCCCGGCCCGACCGCGCCATTACACTCAGTGCAGCTCGTTCCTGCTCTGTCTTACAGCGGGAGCGAGCTGCACTGAGTGTAATGGTGCGGTCGGGCCAGGCTGTGACTAGACAGCTGGCCAGATGCGCTCTGTGAAATAACAGACCCGCTCAGAAGAGCACAGAGAGCGGGTATGGAAAACAGTATTTTTTAATAAAACTTTGCAGGCAATATTAGGTTATATAAATCTAGCACTAATATAATGTTATATAATTCTGCACTATGTGCAGAATTATATAACATTATTTTCTATGTTTACTGACCCTTTAAAGGGATGTTAAACAGTAAATACATGCTTGATATAATGATGTATTCAATGAAGACTAGATTTGGATAATATATAGGTGTATTTTTTTTACAATAATATTAATTGTTAACATTTTGAAAAGTGCAAAATCTTTAATTTCAATTCTATAAAGTGATGGGTGTGATGAGAGTGGGAGATGACGTCAACGGATGGGGGCGTGGCTTATACCCTTTATTGTCTATGTCGCAGTTACTAAGTAAGATGTGTTGTACAAGCTGTTGATTCCTGCATCTCATGACATGGTGTCAGAAGTACTTGCCTGAGCTTCTGTTTCCTGAGTAATGACGATGTCGAAGTTTACCCCACCTGAGCCTTTTGATTTCTCTCAGCCTGCAGCTTGGCCCACATGGCATCAGCGGTTTCAACGCTTCAGGATTGCTTCCAATCCTCTTTCTGTTATTTTGTGTTTTCATAGAATTGCTTCCAAGCTGGACAAGGAGAGTGGTGAAGTACAAGTTATTATCTTTTATACTCTATGGGGAAGGATGTGGAGCCAGTGTTCAATGCCTTTACTTTCCAAGAAGGGGGATAATTTGACTTTGAAATAGTTATGAACAAAGTCAGTGCTCACTTTATGCCCAAAAGAAATGTGATTCATGAGAGGGCTTGTTTTCACAAACGTGCTCAGCATGTGGGAGAGTCTGTGGAGTCATTTGTGTGCAGCCTGTTAGAACTAGCTGAATTCTGTAAGTTTGGTGTTGCTAAAGAAGAGCAAATCAGACACAGAATAGTCATAGGAATTGCAGATGCTGAGGTCTCACTGAAGCTACAGTTGGAGGTTGAATTAACATTAGATGGGGCTATAAGGATGGCCCGCCAGAGTGAACTGGTAAAAAAGCAAAGTGCTGATCTGAGGTCTGAGAGTATTGTGGATGAAGTGCTGCAGTTCTGCATGGAGAGCTGCATGTGAAAGACACAGGGTGATCAGTAGACCAAGGGCAACAGATAGGCCCAGAAGCAGATGGGCGCAGCAGGCTCGTTGCATGCAGTGTAACCGTACCCATGATCAGAATGTTGTATGTCCCGCTAAAGATAAAAGATGTAGAAAGTCTAACCGAATGGGCCATTTTGAAGTGGTGTGTAAAACTGAATACATTAAATAGATGCAGGTGGATAGTGACCAGGAGGGTCAAGAAGTGTTCTTTGTAGGGTCTGTTGTTGAACGGTCTGGTTCAGACGAAGATTGGTGGGTTACCCTTACTGAAATGGGAGCCAAGGTTGCCTTCAAGATTTTAACGGGAGCAGACATCACTGTTATGTCCCTTGCAGCATTTATTAAACTGCCTCGATAGCCTCAGCTGGTGAAAGTTACAACGAAAGTTCATTGTCCGTGTGGTTGCATTGATTGTGCGGGTACAAGCAGAGGAAATTCACCATGTGGGTACATGTAATTAGAGGTCAGTGTGTTAATAACCTATTGAGCAGGAAAGCAGCCTGTGGTTTGGGCCTGGTCACAAGAGTGAATGAGATTTTGAAAGATATATTTTTTGGTGAATTGGGCCTACTGAATTGCAACCCAGTCCGAATATCACTTATAATTAATGCAGTCCCATACAGCATTACCACTCCTCGTTCCCGCTCATGCCTCAAGTGGAGAAGGAACTTCTGCGTATGAAGAATATGGGCATTATTGAAGAGGTTGTTGAAGCAACTGACTGGTGTGCCCCTATTGTGCCTGTTGAGAAGAAAACGGGAAGGTACGCAACTTTGTAGACTTGAAAAGGCTGAATGAGGCAGTGAAGAGAGAGAGATATGTGCTGCCGACGCTTGAAGACATAGCTCCAAAACTGGCTGGGGTGAAGTTCTTCTCTACACTGGATGCTTCCAGTGGCTTCTGGCAGATACCTCTAGATCCAAAGTGCCGCAAACTGACTACCTTCATTACACCAGTAGGTCAGTTTTGCTTCTGCAGACTCCCCTTCAGGATATCCTCTGCTCCTAAAATCTTTAAAAGAGAGATGAGTTCCCTCCTAAGGGACCACGAGGGTACGGCAGTCGTCATGAATGACATTTTAGTGTATGGGTCTACATTGGAAGAACATGATCAGTGATTGAGCTGTGTGCTGCAGACCATTAGAGAGTCAGGGCTGAAATTAAATAAAGACAAATGCCACTTTAGAAAATCTGAGTTATGTTATCATCAATGTAGATGGCATCAAGACGGACCCTGATAAAATCCTTGCTATTGAACAGATGAAAAGTCTTTGTGATGTACACGAACTGAGACAAATATTGGGCCTTGTGAATTATGCGGGAAGATTCCTTCCAGATTTATCCACAGTACTACACCCTATCACAGAGTTGTTGAAGAAAGATGTTGTCTGGGTCTGGGGTCCTTCACAGAAAGAAGCTTTCGTATAGGTCAAGTCCCTGCTAGGGTCTGCCCCAGTGTTAGGGTTCTACGACCCTTCTAAAAAGACTGTGGTTAGTGCTGATGCGAGCAGTTATGGGCTAGGGTCCGCCCTCCTGCAACTGAATGAGAATAAACTACAGCCCATCGCCTACTGTTCCCATACACTGATGGCTGCTGAGTTGAAATATGCCCAAATTGAAAAAGAGTGCCTGGCTGCAGTTTGGGCCTGTGAGCGCTTCCAGCGTTACCTAGTGGGTTTAGAGAAATTTAGTCTGGAGACAGACCATAAACTGCTAGTCCCTTTAATCAACTCCTAAGGTATTGACAAAACACCCCTAAGATGCCAGAGACTTCTGATAAGGCTGCTCAGGTTTAATGTTCAGGCAGTGCATGTGCCGGGGAAACAACTGGTAGTGGCAGGTACACTTTCCAGGCTCCCGCTGGCTGCTGCTGAAGAATCTTCAACGGAATCAGATGTGAAAGTGTATGTGGCATCCAAATCCATTTTGTCAGGGAAGCTAGAGCAAAAAAGAAAGGAGACACATTTAGATACAGACCTTCAAGAAGTTATTAAGTACATAAAAGAAGGTTGGTCCGAGAGCCGGGCAGCCTGGGTATCTTTAAGTTCTTACCAGTCAAGAGAGGTCGTAGCTCACGGAGCTGGATGGGTTGGTGCTGTTCCAGAACTGCATTGTAATTCCTGTTAGCATGCGGCAGGAAATGTTAAGCAGGATTCATGCCACTTGGGCATTACAAAGTGCAGAGAAAGGGCAGCTATGGCAGTCTGGTGGCCTGGGATCAGTTCTGACATTGCAAGCCACATGTCAAAATGTGCCTTTTCCCGGGAACGCCAGCCTACTCAGAGAAGGAAGCCCTTGATTTCTACTCTGCTGCCTGCAGACCCATAGCAGAAAATAGCTGCTGATTTGTGCGAACTGCACAGGCAAAAGTACCTAGACGTGATTGACTACCATTCCAGGTATTTGGAGACTGCACTCTTGAATGAGACATTATCACTCGTCTCAAGAGCTTGTTCACCCAGTGAGTGATAATGGAATGCAGTTTGCTTCCATGGAGTTGAGTTCTTTCAGCAGTGAATATGATTTTGTCCATTCTACGTCAAGTCAACATTACCCGCAGGCCAATGGAATGGCTGAAAGGGCAGTTTAAACAACAAAGTACATTTTGAAGCAATCTGAGCCAGACCTAGCTCTCTTGGCCTATAGCGCGACTCCCATCAAAGCCACGGAAATTAGCCCAGCACAGCTGATGCTAGGACATGAGATTTGCAAAACTTTACCCTCTGTGGGTGTCTTCCAGCCAACCAGCTCTATTCCTCGGGACAAGGTCCTTAGGAGGGATGAAAATGCTAAAAGTGGTTATCGATTCTTCTATGGCAGAAAACACTCTTTGAGGCCCTTGCAGGAGCTGAATGTGGGGCAAAGTGTCAGAGATAACCTGGATGATGAGAAGAAATGGAAGACGCCTGCTACAGTAATTGGACGCTCTCCAGAACCAAGGTCTTATGTAGTCCTTACTGTTGGTACAGTCACACGTCGAAATAGAAGACATCCTCAGCCAGTACCTGAGAGTTTAGGACTGGATGCCCTTAGAGCCACCGCCGGTTGGATCCCTTGTTTTAAGAGGGGTGCCTTCCCCTCAGCAAGATCACAGCGGGGATACTTTGCTTCGAGCAGACTCTCAATAACCTTCTTCTGTATCAGAGGACAGTTCATGTAAAATGATGTCAAGTGGAAGAGTGGTGAAACTTCCAGCCTGATATCGGTATTAGCACTAGTTAGAGCAGTGACTGGAAGAATGGGCAGAATAATCCCATGGTCACTATTGACTAGGGTAGTCTACCCTGATGTTCAAGATAGGATTGTATTTCTTTTTGGTCATATATATTCTCTTTAACTTATTTGTTATACACTAAACAAAACTATTTTTGTATGCTTCTTGTATACCTTGTTATTTGATGTACTCTAAAAAAAAAATATGTATGCTTTGTCCTTTGAAAAAGGGGAAGATGTGATTAGAGTGGGAGGTGACGTTACCGGATAGGGGCATGGCTTATAGCTGTTATTGTCTATGTCGCAGTTACTAAGTTAGTTGTGTTGTACAAGCTGTATACTTCTATGCTCTGCAATAAAATAGCGTTGTACCGTCTATGCTGTGTCCTGCATCTCATGACAATGGGTGCCACCATGTTTAATCTCGTTTTCTATTTATCTCATTTTGTACAAACCAGAGGACAACGTAATTAATGAAAGTACACAGCAAAAAAATATATACTCGCAATTCGTCATGTTATATTCCAATCTCATACTGTTTAGTAAACATTTATGGATTCTTTATTACATGCTACATTACAACTATATCAGTGCTTCCCTTTAGCGTTGCCCTTATGAACACACAACCACTGTATTTGCTCATCAATAAACTAAAACTTTTCTCAAAGCTCGCACATAAACACAGGAAAGCTCTGAATTACTTTCAGTAGACCCAGTTACAGTTTATAAACACCAGGGAGGACTAACGTCACAACTTTATCATAGAGATCATAGACAATCTAGACAGCCGACTTACACTCTGTATTTTCCCTTTCCGACTCTTCCTTCTAGCCACTGTATTTGCTCATCAATAAACTAAAACTTTTCTCAAAGCTCGTCCGCCTGCTCAGGTGTCTCGGCAATATTCAGAACTCCGCCCCCACTGCAACTACTCTCATTACTACTCGTACATGAGAAACAGCCCCCCGCCCCGCCACTCGGCTATCGCGATGGCTTCTTCTGCTGATCCAATGCAGCTTTTCACAGACTCCCTTCAATGTCATTGTGTTTCATACATCTCTAATTCATTATTCTCTTTGTTAATCAACCAATGTTGAACAAACAGGTTGTAATATCATCCAATAAAAATTCATCAAAATAATGTTAGTGATTCTTTCATATTTATTTCATTCCCTGAATATCTTTCGTTGAAAAATGTCATTCTCTGGATATCCTTTGTTCAAAAAAACATCATTTCAATACTCCAGTACACGAAGAAACAGGTTTTAATATTCATCCGATAAAGATTAATCAAATAATGTTAATGCTTCTTTCATATTTCTTTCATTCCCTGGATATCCTTTGTTGAAAAATATCATTCCCTGGATATCCTTTTTTGAAAAAAAACTTTATTTCCATACTCCAGTACACAAAGAAACAGGTCGTAATATTCATCCAATAAAGACTAATCAAATAATGTTAATGCTTTTTTCATATTTATTTCATTCTCTGGATATCCTTTGTTGAAAGAACTTTATTTCAATACTACAGTACATGAAGAAACACGTTGCAATATTCATCCAATAAAGATTAATCAAATAATGTTAATGCTTCTTTCATATTTCTTTCATTCTCTGGATATCCTTTGTTGAAACATGTCATTCTCTGGATATCCTTTGTTGAAAAAACTTTATTTAAAATACTCCAGTACACGAAGAAACAGGTTGTAATATTCATCCAATAAAGATTAATCAAATAATGTTAATGCTTCTTTCATATTTCTTTCATTCTCTTGATATCCTTTGTTGAAAAAACTTTATTTAAAATACTCCAGTACACAAAGAAACAGGTTGTAATATTCATCCAATAAATAATCAAATAATGTTACTGCGTCTTTCATTTTTCTTTCATTCTCTGGATATCCTTTGTTGAAAAATGTCATTCTCTGGATATCCTTTGTTGTTGAAAAACTTTATTTCAATACTCCAGTACACGAAGAAACAGGTTGTAATATTCATCCAATAAAGATTAATCAAATAATGTTAATGCTTCTTTCATATTTCTTTCATTCTCTGGATATCCTCTGTTGAAAAATGTCATTCTCTGGATATCCTTTGTTGAAAAAACTTTATTTCAATATTCCAGTACACGAAGAAACAGGTTGTAATATTCATCCAATAAAGATTAATCAAATAATGTTAATGCTTCTTTCATATTTCTTTCATTCTCTGGATATCCTTTGTTGAAACATGTCATTCTCTGGATATCCTTTATTGAAAAAACTTTATTTAAAATACTCCAGTACACAAAGAAACAGGTTGCAATATTAATCCAATAAAGATTAAGCAAATAATGTTAATGCTTCTTTCATTCTCTGGGTATCCTTTTTTGAAAAATGTCATTCTCTGGCTATCCTTTGTTAAAAAAACTTTATTTAAAATACTCCAGTACACGAAGAAACAGGTTGTAATAGTCATCCAATAAAGATTAATCAAATAATGGTAATGCTTCTTTCATATTTCTTGCATTCTCTGGATATCCTTTGTTGAAAAAACTTTTTTAAAATAGTCCAGTACACGAAGAAACAGGTTGTAATATTCATCCAATAAAGATTAATCAAATAATGTTAATGCTTCTTTTATATTTATATATATATATATATTGGTATATTTATATTTTATATTTATATTTTATTTATACTCTCTCTCTCTCTCTCTCTCTCTCTCTCTCTCTCTCTCTCTCTCTCTCTCTCTCTCTCTCTCTCTGCTGTCGGGTGGGTGCGCGTGCGATCAGCTGCAAGAGTTTGTCTGAACTGCGCATGACGGCTTCAGAAAAACTCTTGTCTTTTATAATATAGGATATGTATATATATATATATATATATATATATATATATATATATATATATATATATATATATATATATATTATAATTATATTTTATATTTATATTTCACATTGGAACAGCCAATAGGATGAGAGCTCAATCCTATTGGCTGATTGGAACAGCCAATAGAATTTTAGCAGCTCTAATTCCTATTGGCTGATTGAAATCTTTCAGCCAATAGGAATGCAAAGGATGCCATCTTTGATAGCGTCACTTGCATTGAAGCTTCAGTTTACGGGGGCGACCGTATGAACAGGATGCTCCGCTCCGGGGTGTTCTTGGAAAATGGCGAACTTGTAAAAACAGCAAACCACGTCACTTCCTGTGACGTGGCATCAGCTGTTTCACACATTTTGGCCGTAATGCACAAGCGTGTCAGCGTCATTAAATAACTGGCCGCATACGTCACTGCAATCATTTTCAGAGCTGTGAAATTCCTGGACCCTTTCAAGAGCGCATGCGTGGGATTTTCCAATCCCTCAATACCGCCGCTAATTGTTTTTAGTGTAATTGGGGATAACGGTCCTGACACAGATTTGTCCATCAGTGAAAACAGTCTTAATTCATATCACATACTACTTATTTATAATTACTATCAACATTTTGGGAAATCTAACTAAGGAATAATATTTCATGTTTGGCAAATGCTATGCAAAAGCAGCACTTTAAATTCCACTATGCAAAGTATATAAGCTCATAATTGTCACACACTGTATATAAGCTCACAATTGTCACACACTGTATATAAGCCCATAATTGACACACACGATATATAAGCTCATAATTGTCACACACTGTATATAAACTCATAATTGTCACACACTGTATATAAACTCGCTAGTGTCACACACTGTATATAAGATCATAATTGTCACACACTGTATATAAGCTTGCTAGTGTCATAAACTGTATATAAACTTACTAGTGTCACTCACTAGTGTCACACACTGTAGATAAACTCACTACTGACACACAATGTATATAAACTCACTAGTGTCACACACTGTATATAAACTCACTAGTGTTACACACTGTATATAAACTTACTAGTGTCACTCACTAGTGTTACACACTGTATATAAACTTACTAGTGTCACTCACTAGTGTCACACACTGTAGATAAACTCACTACTGACACACAATGTATATAAACTCACTAGTGTTACACACTGTATATAAACTTACTAGTGTCACTCACTAGTGTCACACACTGTATATAAATTTACTAGTGTCACTCACTAGTGTCACATATTGTAGATAAGCTCACTAGTGTCACACACTGTATATAAACTTGCTAGTGTCACTCACTAGTGTCACACACTGTAGATAAACTCACTACTGACACACAATGTATATAAACTCACTAGTGTCACACACTGTATATAAACTCACTAGTGTTACACACTGTAAGGCCTATTTAAGAAAGGTCTTGCGGACCTGATCCGACAGTGCGGATCAGGTCCGCAAGACCTCGCTGAATGCGGACAGCAATACGCTCTCCGTATTCAGCATTGCACCAGCAGCTCACAAGAGCTGCTGGTGCAACGCCGCCCCCTGCAGATTCGCGGCCAATCGGCCACCAGCAGGTGGGTGTCAATCAACCCGATCAAATTCAATCGGGTTGAATTGCGGGCGATTCCTGTCCGCCTGCTCAGAGCAGGCGGACAGGGTTATGAAGCAGCGGTCTTTAGATCGCTGCTCCATAACTTGTGTTTCTGGTGAGTCTGAAGACTCGCCAGAAACACGGGCCATCAAGCTCCATTTGGAGCTTGATAGATAGGCCCCTAAATATAAACTTACTACTGTTACTGTTACACACTGTATATAAACTCACTAGTGTCACTCACTAGTGTTACACACTGTATATAAACTCACTAGTGTCACTCACTAGTGTCCCACACTGTATATAAACTCACTACCATCACACACTGTGTATAAACTCACTACCATCACACACTGTGTATAAACTCACTACCGTCCCACACTGTATATAAACTCACTACCATCACACACTGTATATAAACTCACTAGTGTCATACACAGCTGCATGAAAACTCAGTAGTGTCACACACATGTTATTATATATAATCTCACTAGTATTATACACAGGTTATCTAAACTATAATCTTGTTTGTAATGCGTCCGTTGGCAGTTGAGTACGCATCCTCAAAGGAATGTTTGATGCATGTGCAGTTACCTCAGCGCAAGACTGCTTCAGGATCTCCAACTCTCAGCTGTAACATAAGCTTCAGGCATCTGCCGCATATGGAGCCGGAGCGCGAACGGTGCTCCTCCTCCATATGAGGCCAGATGCCTGATCGCTACAGACGGTGACACTGTGTGTGTCACCGTCTGTAACGATCTTCTGCTGGTGCCGGGGGGTGGCGGGCTCAGCAGGGAATGGGAGGGAGTGCCTTAATACCAAAAAAAAAAAGGACAGGGGGAGAGAGAGCAAAAGAGAGGGGGGAGAGAGAGCAAAAGAGAGGTAAGAGAGAGAGCAAAAGAGAGGGTGAGAGGGAGAGCAAAAGAGAGGGGGGTGAGAGAGCAAAAGAGAGGGGCAGAGAGAGCAAAAGAGAGGGGAGAGAGACAGCAAAAGAGAGGGGAGAGAGTGCAAAAGAGACGGTAAGAGCAAAAGAGAGGGTGAGAGAGAGAGCAAACGAAAGGGGGAGAGGAAAAGAGAGGGGAGACAGAGAGAGAGCAAAAAAGAGGGGGGAGAGAGAGAAAAAGAGAGGGGGTAGAGCAAAAGAGGAGGGAGAGAGAGCAAAAGAGAGGAGGAGGGAGAGCCAAAGGGGTGTTGAAAGAATACAGATGGATGGATTCTTTCATCACCCTGCCTTTTTCAGAATCCCCCTGGATGCAGCGTAAACTGCATCCAGGTGGATTCTGAAAATGGCAGGGTGGTTCCATCACCACATTACACTGCCCTTCTGAAAATGGCAGGGTGGTTCCGTCACCACAATAGACTGCCCTTCTGAAAATGGCAGGGCGGTTCCGTCACCACATTAGACTGCCCTTCTGAAAATGGCAGGGTGGTTCCGTCACCACATTAGACTGCCCTTCTGAAAATGGCAGGGTGGTTCCGTCACCACAATAGACTGCCCTTCTTAAAATGGCAGGGTGGTTCCGTCACCACAATAGAATGCCCTTCTGAAAATGGCAGGATGGTTCCGTCACCACAATAGACTCCCCTCTGGGCAGGCTTTCCCACTAGTTGTAAATAAAGCTGTTTCAGAAAACTGCCCAATATCTATTTTAAAAACAGCTACTTGACACAGGAAAAGTCCTTTTTGGGTATATTTGGGTTGATTTTTTATTTCTTTACGATAAGACTTCTAAATCATGTGCATGTGCAATACAGATGGTCCAGGACTTTTATGGGTATAGAAATTGAACCACTGACATGTGCAGCCAGAAATGTCATCACGCTGGCACACATGCGCATTAAGGTTAAACTTTGTGAAACAACTGATGCCACATCAAAGGATGTGACGTGGTTTACTAATTTTTTTTCTCGAATCACTGTAATGCGCGTGCATGCCAGCCTCATACCATTCCTGGCCACACACGTCAGTGCTTTAGTATTAAATTCCTTGACCGTGCATAGCATGCATGCGCACAAATTTAAACCGTTTCTTTTATTTATATATATATATATATATATATATATATATATATATATATATATATATATATATATATATATATATATATATATATATATATATATATATACAGTAAACTCTCAGTTAACCGGCACCCATGGGGATTGGTAGATTCCGGATAAGTGTAGTTTCTGGTTGCTTGAGAGTTATTATTAATAATAGGACTAACTAGTTTTATAACCCAAACTATACCAGAAAAGCTATATTTACTTGATATTAATATTTAAATACAGTAAATAAAATCAAATAATGAATTAATATTAATGCCACCTCTGTTCAGTCTCAGGCACCCAGTGGCAGCATGATGTCTAATCCTCAGACTGCCTTGTGCTCACAACTTTCAAAAGCAGTTATGTAGGGTCTGGTGGCATGAAAAGGGCTTGCTTTCACATTTGAGAGCCCACTATAGAGAAAGGAAGCTGCAAAGCAAAGTTAGTGTTAATTTTGATGTACAGTATGTTTGATTTTTTTTTTCTGGTTGCTTGAGAGTTCTGGTTAACTGAGAGTTTACTGTATATGTAAATACACACACACACACACACACACACACACATATATATATATATATATATATATATATATATATATATATATATATATATATATATATATATATACAAATATCAAACAGGATCCCACACTCACTGCTATATTCCAGCTTCCGGGGTGCTCTTTAAACCATTGATATAAAAAGAATTAAGAAAGGCACTCTCCGTATACTTTAGTAAAATGACTTTACTTTGGTGAACGTTTTCAGGGTCACCCCCTTCCTCAGACCTTACAAAACAAATAATACAGTGAACTATTTAAATGTTTACCTGGTGACTATCCTGCCAGAGTCTGTGGCGTCCTCCTAGCGCAACTGCGCATGCGCAAGAGTAAGTACAGAGGCCCTGGAGGTTCAAAAAAAGTCACCACGGCAAAAATCGTGAAATCATGCAAAAAATTAAGCAAAAAATTAAAAATAAAAACAACAGTGTTAATGTGGAAATTAAAAATACACAGAGCACAAGATCGTTGAAATGGTAGCTGATGGGCAAATACTCTGTTAATGTGGTATAAGTATAAAATGTAGGCATATGGGTATTGGTAAATATGTCTGGTAAATGTAAATGTTAAATGTAGTGTATAGCGGTATAAGTAGGGTACAGAGGGTATATCAAGATTACACATGACACTCTTTATAGGGACAATAAACACTCATAATTTGCAGCTAGAGCATTAAACACCATCGCAATAAGTATGTAGCTTATAGCACTGTTCCGGCGACTGTTGCTAAGCAACCATAAACAATGCCAGTAGGATCACACTATTATCATCCATGAGTAAAAACAGACAGATCTACGGCGACAGAACTCGGCGTACATAGCGCTCCTAATACTAAAGCTAGCCAATCAGTGACCATACAAAATATTAGATGGAGACCATACTAGAACAATCATTCTGTCCGCCGCCTACTATCAAGCTATCTTATAACACATATACACTGGGAAACTGAATGGTATATAGCAATCCAATTATTAATAATCTATTTACATACTGATTAGTTTGAACACCACAACACTGGCCATACAGCGTTAGCTGCAGTCCCATCACTGGCCATCAATCATAACCTGCAGTCCCATCAATGCTCCAAAGTTCTCAAATCATCAATCATAATGCAAATACCGTACAATATAATTCATCATATCCCAAACACAAAAATACCAAATGGTTAGTATATAAAAGGAACATAATTTTTAAATACTCCAAATAGGAGTTCCGCTGGCTTAGTGGGGATACCAACATATATGATTGATAGGACATGACTACCGAGTGTGCTGAAGGTGATTTATTAGTAGTTTTGTTTAGTGATAGTAGTATAAGTTGGTGTGATGATCAATACCTGCTTTAGATTGTTGGCAGGATATAGCATATGGTGTAATAATATGCTACTGTGTGGAATACTTTTTGTGGTCCTCCTATTTGGAGTATTTAAAAATTATGTTCCTTTTATATACTAACCATTTGGTATTTTTGTGTTTGGGATATGATGAATTATATTGTACAGTATTTGCATTATGATTGATGATTTGAGAACTTTGGAGCATTGATGGGACTGCAGGTTTTGATTGATGGCCAGTGATGGGACTGCAGCTAACACTGTATGGCCAGTGTTGTGGTGTTCAAACTAATCAGTATGTAAATAGATTATTAATAATTGGATTGCTATATACCATTCAGTTTCCCAGTGTATATGTGTTATAAGATAGCTCGATAGTAGGCGGCGGACAGAATGATTGTTCTAGTATGGTCTCCATCTAATATTTTGTATGGTCACTGATTGGCTAGCTTTAGTATTAGGAGCGATATGTACGCCAAGTTCTGTCGCCGTAGATCTGTCTGTTTTTACTCATGGATGATAATAGTGTGATCCTACTGGCATTGTTTATGGTTGCTTAGCAACAGTCGCCGGAACAGTGCTATAAGCTACATACTTATTGCGATGGTGTTTAATGCTCTAGCTGCAAATTATGAGTGTTTATTGTCCCTATAAAGAGTGTCATGTGTAATCTTGATATACCCTCTGTACCCTACTTATACCGCTATACACTACATTTAACATTTACATTTACCGGACATATTTACCAATACCCATATGCCTACATTTTATACTTATACCACATTAACAGAGTATTTGCCCATCAGCGACCATTTTAACGATCTTCTGTTCTGTGTATTTTTAATTTCCACATTAACACTGTTGTTTTTATTTTTAATTTTTTGCTTAATTTTTTGCATGATTTCACGATTTTTGCCTTGGTGACTTTTTTTGAACCTCCAGGGCCTCTGTACTTACTCTTGCGCATGCACAGTTGCACTAGGAGGACGCCACAGACTCTGGCAGGATCGTCACCAGGTAAACATTTAAATAGTTCACTGTATTATTTGTTTTGTAAGGTCTGAGGAAGGGGGTGACTCCGAAAACGTTCACCAAAGTAAAGTCATTTTACTAAAGTATACGGAGAGTGCTTTTCTTATTTCTTTTTATATACAGGGAGTGCAGAATTATTAGGCAAGTTGTATTTTTGAGGATTAATTTTATTATTGAACAACAACCATGTTCTCAATGAACCCAAAAAACTAATTAATATCAAAGCTGAATAGTTTTGGAAGTAGTTTTTAGTTTGTTTTTAGTTATAGCTATTTTAGGGGGATATCTGTGTGTGCAGGTGACTATTACTGTGCATAATTATTAGGCAACTTAACAAAAAACAAATATATACCCATTTCAATTATTTATTTTTACCAGTGAAACCAATATAACATCTCAACATTCACAAATATACATTTCTGACATTCAAAAACAAAACAAAAACAAATCAGTGACCAATATAGCCACCTTTCTTTGCAAGGACACTCAAAAGCCTGTCATCCATGGATTCTGTCAGTGTTTTGATCTGTTCACCATCAACATTGCATGCAGCAGCAACCACAGCCTCCCATACACTGTTCAGAGAGGTGTACTGTTTTCCCTCCTTGTAAATCTCACATTTGATGATGGACCACAGGTTCTCAATGGGGTTCAGATCAGGTGAACAAGGAGGCCATGTCATTAGATTTTCTTCTTTTATACCCTTTCTTGCCAGCCACGCTGTGGAGTACTTGGACGCGTGTGATGGAGCATTGTCCTGCATGAAAATCATGTTTTTCTTGAAGGATGCAGACTTCTTCCTGTACCACTGCTTGAAGAAGGTGTCTTCCAGAAACTGGCAGTAGGACTGGGAGTTGAGCTTGACTCCATCCTCAACCCGAAAAGGCCCCACAAGCTCATCTTTGATGATACCAGCCCAAACCAGTACTCCACCTCCACCTTGCTGGCGTCTGAGTCGGACTGGAGCTCTCTGCCCTTTACCAATCCAGCCACGGGCCCATCCATCTGGCCCATCAAGACTCACTCTCATTTCATCAGTCCATAAAACCTTAGAAAAAATCAGTCTTGAGATATTTCTTGTTCCAGTCTTGACGTTTCAGCTTGTGTGTCTTGTTCAGTGGTGGTCGTCTTTCAGCCTTTCTTACCTTGGCCATGTCTCTGAGTATTGCACACCTTGTGCTTTTGGGCACTCCAGTGATGTTGCAGCTCTGAAATATGGCCAAACTGGTGGCAAGTGGCATCTTGGCAGCTGCACGCTTGACTTTTCTCAGTTCATGGGCAGTTATTTTGCGCCTTGGTTTTTCCACACGCTTCTTGCGACCCTGTTGACTATTTTGAATGAAACGCTTGATTGTTCGATGATCACGCTTCAGAAGCTTTGCAATTTTAAGAGTGCTGCATCCCTCTGCAAGATATCTCACTATTTTTGACTTTTCTGAGCCTGTCAAGTCCTTCTTTTGACCCATTTTGCCAAAGGAAAGGAAGTTGCCTAATAATTATGCACACCTGATATAGGGTGTTGATGTCATTAGACCACACCCCTTCTCATTACAGAGATGCACATCACCTAATATGCTTAATTGGTAGTAGGCTTTCGTGCCTATACAGCTTGGAGTAAGACAACATGCATAAAGAGGATGATGTGGTCAAAATACTCATTTGCCTAATAATTCTGCACTCCCTGTATATATATATATATATATATATATATATATACACTTGTGCTCATAAGTTTACATACCCTGGCAGAATTTATGATTTCTTGGCCATTTTTCAGAGAATATGAATGATAACACAAAACCTTTTCTTTCACTCATGGTTAGTGTTTGACTGAAGTCATTTATTATCAATCAACTGTGTTTACTCTTTTTAAATCATAATGACAACAGAAACTACCCAAATGACCCTGATCAAAAGTTTACATACCCTAGTGATTTTGGCCTGATAACATGCACACAAGCTGACACAAAGGGGTTTGAATGGCTATTAAAGGTAACCATTCTCACCTGTGATCAATTTTCTTGTAATTAGTGTGTGTGTATAAAAGGTCAATGAGTTTCTGGACTCCTGACAGACCCTTGCATCTTTCATCCAGTGCTGCACTGACGATTCTGGATTCTGAGTCATGGGGAAAGCAAAAGAATTGTCAAAGGATCTGCAGGAAAAGGTAGTTGAAATGTATAAAACAGGAAAGGGATATACAAAGATATACAAGGAATTGAGAATGCAAATCAACAGTGTTCAAACTCTAATTAAGAAGAGGAAAATGAGGGGTTCTGTTGAAACCAAACCATGGTAAGGTAGACCAACTAAAATTTCAGCCACAACTGCCAGGAAAATTGTTTGGGATGCAAAGACAAACCCGCAAATAACTTCAGGTGAAATACAGGATATGTAGTGTGGCTATTTCAAGATGCACAATAAGGAGGCACTTGAAGAATGATGTGCTGCATGGTCGAGTCGCCAGAAGAAAGCCATTACTACACAAATGCCACAAAGTATCCCGCTTACATTACGCCAAACAGCACACATTTTCCACTTCTTGATTAGAGCTTGAACACTGCTGATTTGCATTCTCAATTCCATGGATATCTTTTTATATCCCTTTCCTGGTTTATACAGTTCAACTACTGTTTCCCGCAGATCCTTTGACAATTCTTTTGCTTTCCCAATGACTCAGAATCCAGAATCGTCAGTGCAGCACTGGATGAAAGATGCAAGGGTCTGTCAGGAGTCCAGAAACTCATTGACCTTTTATACACACACACTAATTACAAGAAAACGGATCACAGGTGAGGATGGTTACCTTTAATAGCCATTCAAACCCCTTTGTGTCAACTTGTGTGCATGTTATCAGGCCAAAATCACCAGGGTATGTAAACTTTTGATCAGGGTCATTTGGGTAGTTTCTGTTGTCATTATGATTTAAAAATAGTAAACATAGTTGGTTGATAATAAATGGCTTCAGCCAAACACTAACCATGAGTGAAAGAAAAGGTTTTGTGTTATCATTCATATTCTCTGAGAAATGGCCAATAAATCATAAATTCTGCCAGGGTATGTAAACGTATGAGCACAACTGTATATTTATAAATACACACACACACACACATTTTATATATATATATATATATATATATATATATATATATATATATATATATATGGAGAGCGAGGGGTTTAGAGAAAAGCGCCTCTATAGGAATCTATTCCCACATTCCCTGTATAGGTTATTATACAAACAAAGTTGTTTAGTGTAAAAGGAATTTGTGCTGTATAAAATTCCAACTAATAATACAATGTTATATTATAGTAATAACTAATTGTAATAACTAATTGTAGTATGTCCTTGTTTAGACCCCCTGGACTCATAGTTCCAAATTGATGGATCCAGAAGGTCTCTCTTTTTCTCAAAAAGAGTTCTCTGTTTATTCCCTCTGGTGCCTTCTTAATGTGTTCTAAAACGGTACCTTTCAAGTTGGTAAGAAGGCACCAGAGGGAATAAACAGAGAACTCTTTTTGAGAAAAAGAGAGACCTTCTGGATCCATCAATTTGGAACTATGAGTCCAGGGGGTCTAAACAAGGACATTGATCTTGCAGCATTTCTTGAATAGAAGACATACTATAAACACCCTTCAACAATCACTCAAACTATCAGAATCATATTTAAATTAATTCCTTGAATATGGTTCAATGAAGCACTTACACATATGCATATGAAAAAACATCACCTATTGACCATACTGAAATACACGATAAAAATACAAAATAACACAAGTAATTTACTTTTCTTTCAACTTTACGTCGCAAATTGGCCTTCACAGATAACTTACAATATGTCTTCATATATATGTATATATACTCCACTTAAAATATGCAATCCTAACTTATATAATGTCTAATCCCTAAGGGACATATTTTTAATAGACATTACTTTCTGGGTAATACCAAAAAAAATATATGATCACACATTGATTACATCTGGGATCCTAATAACAAACCAAGGATTCTTGTTTTATACAAAAAGAATATATTGTGTGAACAAAACCATAAACACTTAGTAGTCAGGATATTTTGGTCACAAGAATATAAATAAATAAATAAATAAATATATATGTTCAATTTGCAGCTATACAATATTTCAACAGGACGAAATTCATAACATGATTTCATCTTTGATCGTGAACAGAAATGCTTTATGTATTTTTAATGTGTGTACTTTTAAATTGTCTTAACAAAAAGAAAAGCCACCCAGCTGTTTATACAGATTTAAAACAATATAGTATCGAAAAATTATTGTTTTTGCCAAATTTTAATTAAAACCACCTCCCACATCTGAAATTAATAAATTACAGCACGACCGTATCAATGCAGCACGTTCTAAAAGAAACATAATATACCCCTTAAGTACTGTATTGATACGAGACTGTTTACCTGTCACCATGGTAACCACGTTAACTGAAACTATCTAAATCTACGAGTGACGTCACAGAGTATACGTTAACGTTACTTTACTCTGCCCACATTATTCAGCCAATCATAGAACACGTCGATTACGCAACTAGACACAAACAGGAAAAGCTTAGTAACAGACATTAACGCTAACCAATGATATCACGGAATCTGTCATGAGGGGCGTGCCGCCGCCCGGCTTTTATGAACAGAAAGTATAGACCCAGATTATTCACCCTCTAAGAAAGAAGCACAATAAGAGGCTTTGAAACGCGTAAGGGATTTTTCACTACAAGACTTTGTTTGTTTGTTTTGGGAGTCAATCCTGACTCCATTAGTTCACCGTCTTGACTTTGTGGGGAACTTGGAGAAATTCCATTACCAGCATACGGAACCCATACTCTGAGAGGAGAAGGCAAAGAACACAGAATCCATACTCTGAGAGAAGAAGGCAAAGACACAAAACACAGAATCCATACTCTGAGAGGAGAAGGAAAAGATAAAACATACAGAATCCATACTCTGAGAGGAGAAGGCAAGACACAGATGGCCAAATATCTACCCACACTACTGGAATCCTGAAGTTTTTCACTTACAAGAGGCGGCAACTTACCTCATACGATTGAGGTTTGTTCTAGTAAGTGCAATACCTACTGGATAGAGTGTGTTAAGCTTTATTGCATTTGCAGCATTTACTCTTCCACATTTAATTTGTGGCTGGACTACCTTGTTATTGTTATTGTGATTTATATGAAACATATGCAAAACATACACAATTGAGTGTACCAACTACAATTAGTTATTACTATAATATAACATTGTATTATTAGTTGGAATTTTATACAGCACAAATTCCTTTTACACTAAACAACTTTGTTTGTATAATAACCTATACAGGGAATGTGGGAATAGATTCCTATAGAGGCGCTTTTCTCTAAAGCCCTCGCTCTCCATTTCTACCACTGGAGGGATATCCCAGGACATCCCCCCTTTCTTTGAGATATACGGCTGCCACTACAGAATCCTCTACCTACCCTGCAACCTAAGCCACTCCCTGCGCTAACTAGGTTTTGTAGGGACTTACCCCCTACAATATACCCCCCACTTTGTCCATATATATATATATTTATATATATAAATACACTCACACATATATTTATAAATACACACATATTATATATATATATATATATATACATACACACAAATATATATATATTTATAAATATACACACACATTTTATATATATATATATATATATATATATATATATATATATATATATATATATATATATATATATATATATATATATACACACACACATATATATATATATTTATAAATAGACATATATATATACATGTCTGTAGTTTAGGCAGGAACAGCGCTCATAGAAAGGGAGAGAAGAAAAAGTAAAAGCAAACAATAGTGTAATTTGTACACACAAAGGTGATGTGTTTTGAAATGTAAAAAAACTTGCTCACCAAGTAAGACCTCAAACGTGAGGTATGTGATGTTCACGGAGGGGATATATATCACTATCTGTGTTAAAGATGCGTCTTTATTTTCTGCTTCCAAGTTCCACCTCTTGTAGTAGGATATAGAAGTGGTGATGAGTTTGTGGCTCCCTATCAGAGTATTTCAGATGGTTTACGTCTTGTCATAGGAAAACAAATGCCTCTCCAGTCACAATGCTGATATAAAAAGAAAATTTATGCTTACCTGATAAATGTATTTCTTTTTTGACACGATAAGTCCACGGAATATCTTAATTACTAATGGGATATTCACCGCCTGGTCAGCAGGAGGCGGCAAATTGCACCACAGCAGAGCTGTTAAATAGCTCCTCCCTTCCCTCCCACTCCAGTCATTCGACCAAAGTTAAGGAAAGAAAGGAAAAACCAAGGTGCAGAGGTGTCTGAAAAATAACCAACAACCTGTCTCACAAGAACAGGGCAGGCCGTGGACTCATTGTGTCAAAAAAGAAATAAATTTATCAGGTAAGCATAAAGTTTCTTTTCTTTTTTATGACATGAAGAGTCCACGGATCATCTTAATTACTAATGGGAGTCAATACCCAAGCTAGAGTACACAGATGATACGGGAGGGACAAGACAGGAAACCTAACAGGAAACCTAAACGGAAGGCACCACTGCTTGAAAGAACCTATCTCCCAAAAGCGGCCTCAGCCGAGGCATAAGTGTCAAATTTATAGAATTTTGAAAAAGTATGAAGAGAAGGCCAAGTTGCAGCCTTGCAAATCTGTTCCACAGAAGCTTCATTTTTGAATGCCTATGAGGAAGCAACAGTCCTCGTGGAATGAGCCGCAACTTCCTCAGGAGGCTGCTGTCCAGCAGTCTCATATGCAAAACATATGATACTCTTCAGCCAAAAAGAAAGAGAAATAGTCGGGAAAATAAATCACAACAAGGCAGAAGACTGACGAAAGTCCTTAGTCGCCTGCAGGTAAAACTTTAAAGCACGGACCACGTCCAAATTGTGTAGAAGTTGATCCTTCTGAGACAAAGGATTAGGACACAAAGAAGGAACAACCATCTCCTGATTAATGTTCCAATCAGAAACAACCTTAGGAAGAAATCCTAATTTAGTACGTTAAACTACCTTATCTGAATGGAAAATAAGATAAGGAGACTCATACTGCAATGCCGAGAGCTCAGACACTCTCCGAGCAGAAGAAATAGCAACAAGAAATAAAACTTTCCAAGATAACAGCTTAATATCTAAGGAATAAATGGACTCAAACTGAGCCCCTTGAAGAACATTGAGAACTAAATTCAGACACCATGGAGGAGTAACTGGTTTGAAGACAGGCCTGATCCTGACCAAGGTCTGACAAAATAATTGTACATCTGGGACATCCGCCAGACGTTTGTGAAACAAAATAGATAAGGCCGAGATTTGACCCTTTAAGGAACTTGCCGATAATCCCTTCTCCAAACCTTCTTGGAGAAAAAACAAAATCCTAGGAATCCTAACTCTACTCCATGAGTAGCCCTTGGACTCGCACCAATATAGATATTTACGTCAAATCTAAGGAAAATCCTTCTAGTTACAGGATTACGAGCCTGAATCATGGTCTCTATGACCGAGTCAGAAAAACCCTGCTTGGATAAAATTAAGCATTCCATCTCCAAGCAGTCAGCTTCAGCGAAATTAGATTTGGGTGAAGAAAGGACCCCTGACTAGAGGGTCCTTCCCCAATGGAAGTCTCCAAGGTGGCAGAGATGCCATCACCACCAGATCTGCATATCAAATCCTGCGAGGGGAAGCCGGTGCAATGAGGATCACCGATGCCCTCTCCTGTCTGATTCGAGCAATGACCCGAGAAAGAAGAGCAAACGGAGGAAATAGGTATGCTAGACTGAAAGTTAAAGGAACCGTCAGAACATCTATCATCTCCGTCTGGTGGTCCCTGGACCTCGACCGTATCTCGGAAGCTTGGCATTTTGTCGGGATGCCATAAGATCCAATTCTGACCCCACTTGAGAATCAGGCTTGAAAACACTTCTGGATGGAGATCCCACTCCCCCAGATGAAAAGTCTGTCTGCTCAGGAAATCCGCCTCCGAGTTGTCCATCCCTGGTATGTGGATCGCCGGCAGACAGCAAGAGTGGACTTCTGCCCACTGGATTATTTTGGCTACCTCGGTCATCGCTAAGGAACTCCTCGTTCATCCCTGATGATTGATGTAGGCCACTGAAGTTATATTGTCTGACTGGAACCTGATAAACCGGACCGAGGCTAACTGGGGCCAGACCAGAAGGACATTGAAGACCGCTCTCAGTTCTAGAATGTTTATAGGAAGAACAGACTCTGACTGAGTCCAAACTCCCTGAGCTTTTAGGGAGCCCCAGACTGCTCCCCACCTAGAAGGCTGGCGTCTATGTCACAATTACTCAAGGTGGTCTGTGAAAGCAGGTTCCCTGGAAAAGGTGATCCAGAGACAACCACCATTGAAGAGAATCCCTTGTCTCCTAGTAGTATTCGAGGAGACAAGTCTGCATAATCTCCGTTCCATTGCATGAGCATGCTTAACTGCAGAGGTCTGAGGTGAAACCTAGCAAATGGGATGATGTCCATTGCTGCCACCATCAGCCCGATTACCTCCATGCAATGAACCACTAATGGCCGAGGAGTGAACTGAAGGACTAGGCAAGTATCGATAATCTTTGATTTCCTGACTTCTGTCAGAAAAATCTTCATGGACAGGGAATCTATTATGGTTCCTAAGAAAGTAACCCTTGTATTTGGAACTAAGGAACTCTTTTCGAAATTTACCTTCCCCCGTGAGATCGTAGAAAAAATAACACCATGTCGGTGTGGGATCTTGCTTGTTGAAGGGATGATGCCTGGACCAGGATGTCATCCAGATAGGGTGCCACTGCAATGCCCCGTGACCGAAGCACCGCCAACAGTGACCCCAGAACCTTTGTGAAAAATCTGGGAGCTGTGGCCCTTAGGAACTTGTGATGATTGCTGTGAATAGGAACATGCAGGTACGCGTCTTTTAAATCCACTGTTGTCATAAATTGACCCTCCTGGATCAAGGGAAGAATGGAACAAATAGTTTACATCTTGAAGGATGGTACCCTGAAAAATTTGTAATGAAGGTTCCCTCTTTTTTGGAAACCACAAACAGATTGGAATAAAATCTCAGACCCTGTTCCTGTATGGGAACAGGGACTATTACTCCCATGTCGGAGAGGTCTCTTACACATTCAGGAAAACCTCTCCTACTTATCAGGTCTACAGCTAATCTTGAGAACTGAAACTACCCTCCTGCTCGTAGAAATAACAGAAAAGAAGGAATCGCCAAAGGCTAGTCTTAGATGACGCATTCTCAAATCAAGGTCTTAACCATTTGATTTTTGAGCCGATATGGTAAGCCTGAAATCTTAGCTTCCCACATAATACGTGACGGGAAGTCACTGATAGAAATAAAATCCTATATTTGATTTCCTCAAGGGGAGTGTCCGTCCGAATAGAACCAGACAGCGCATGCACTATTATGCTGCCGCATAAGGCAGCCAAATCTAACCTAGGTTGCCATCCTGAACAACCCCATTATATTTATGTACTCCTTAAGGGAACAACTATTCTCTACAGGAAAAGAAGGTCTCCTGGCCAGCATGGAATTATTCCACCTTGCGCACCATCTGTCGAGACTCCCTGAGGAATCCGCTATGGGAAACCTCTCCTTTCAAAATAGGAAAAGGAGGAAAAAGGGCTACCCATTCTCTCTCCTTCTTTAGTAATGATCACAGAATCTTGATCTGGTGCAACATAAAATAACGACTAAACCTCGTTAAGTAATAGACGGAGGTGGTCTAGCTTAAACCTGAAAGATACTACTTCAGTATCAGCAGGAGGAATTATACTGTCAGAATCTGAGAATTTGTTCTCAGATGCTATCGAAATATCCTCAGGCTTTTGGGAATGGACCTCAGAGATAGCAACAACTGACAGAAACCCCGCTCACTGAATGTTTAATTTTCCTCTTGCGCTCTCCCTGCAGCATGGAAAAAGCCCGCAACGCATCCTAGACCGCCTAGTACGAGAGGGAAGTGATGTCTTGCAAGATAACTCCAGGAGGAATTGTGGAGGAAGCGCAGGACACTGGTTGAAAGGACGCTACATTTCTTGGGACATTTGAGGAGAAGCTGCAGAATATATTGAACATTGTCAGTATGCATCTGACCTGCATCCTAGACAGTGTTGGCTCTGTTTTTTTTTTTCTGCCTTTTGTTTTTTTATATAAAAACAGCATTCCACCTTGTTGCCAGGTTGTCAACACTGGCAATTTACAGGCGCTGTAAAAACCTCTCAATACATGATGAACAGAACGTTTTGTTTGTCAAAGTATAAGAAACATCTTTATTCACATTCTTGATCCAATAAAATTGATATCCTGACAAGAGTTACTGTGTCTTTAAAAATTAAAGTTACGCTATTTACATGTAAAGGGACCTCATGGACCAACTATATTTACAATCTTGTAAGCTAAAAATGGATGATACTGTGTCTTTAAATGACAAAGTAAATTACTTTATTTTAACATCCAATATGCTTTTACTCATAAACGAAATCCCCAGATCTCAGCTAAGCCCTGCTGAGGTGAGACACTGTCAACTGATAGAAGAGAACAAATAATAAACATCCGGACTCTTTAAAGAAAACCTGTAAACATGGAATGTGAGGTCTCTCTGCTGCGTGACAAAACGCAGCAGAGGAGGCCCACCATCTCCGTTACCTCGTGCTTAGGGCTATGAACAAAAATTATGCGCAATCAATGTCACGTAGCATAGCTCTGCCCATTGTGGGCGTAACAAGGAAAATCTCCCGGGCGGCTAAAACTCTGTTTCAGAAATTCTGTTTCAGAGATAGAGCCGTCTGGAGAATTAACAGCATGGCGTATTCCAAAGTCAAACCTCCCCGGTGGCTAGATAGTACAAAATGAGCCAATAGGAGCATAAGATTATGATTAAACATAACAAAGCTAGCTGTGCAGTAAAGATAAAGCTCCCGGTCGGCTAGTAATACAGAAAAAGCCATAGGGAGCAGGGAATTGTCAATCATCCATAACAAGGCGGATAACAGGTATTATTATCACCCGCAGCAAAACCAAACCTCCCGGTCGGGTGTTGAATTAAAATAAGCCGTTGCGTTGGGAGTTGCTAATGTCACACCAAACAAACATAACAGCCATATCTCCACGTCCCCGGTGCCTGCAGAAACTGCCCTATGATTTTTCCTCTCCTAGGGATAATTTCATTTTGTGTCCACCTTTTTGTATATATTAAAGTGCCAAATTGAGACTGATATGGACTATGGCTACACCCCAGGACAAAGCAGCACAATCTTGTACCACTTTAAAAATAATAAACTCTTGATTGAAGAATCTAATCTAAAACCTCACTTTACCACTTCCTATCACTAACGTAGGCAAAGAGAATGACTGGAGTGGGAGGAAAGGGAGGAGCTATTTAACAGCTCTACTGCGGTGCTTTTTGCTGCCTCCTGCTGACCAGGAGGTGAATATCCCATTAGTAATTAAGATGATCCGTGGACTCATCGTGTCATAAAATAGAAAGAGGATTTATTGTTAAATAAATCTATGCAGTAAGGTGTATAGATCCAGGCTTTCACCTATGCATAGTTCAAGATAAAACTAATGCCTCAGAGTAAAATATCTTACAATGCAGATTTTAAACGTTTGCTGATTTAGTTACAGTTTTCATAAAGCTCAGTTCGATTTGCCAGTGAAAGTTCAATAAACCTGGCTTAGGTGAGGCGTTTCCATGAAAAACAGTAAGGTCCTGTTGGAGATACACACCAACAGTCCTGCTGAGTCTTTCAAATTCTGTTTGCGTGTGGTCTCACTGGACTGGAAGTAGTTTCATGAACACTCGGTTCACTTCATGAGAGGGTAACAGAGTTTGAAAGACTCAGCAGGAATGTTCGTGTGTGTCTCCATTGTAATATATTTAACTCTGAGACATTTGTTTTATCTTGAACTATGCATAGGTGAAAGCCTGGATCTTTACACCTTACTGCATAAATTTATTCAACAATAAATCCTCTTTTATATCAGCATTGTGACTGGAGAGTCATTTTTTTCCCTATGACAAGACGTAAACCATCTGTATAACTCTGATTGGGAGCCACAATCTCATCACCAGTTCTATACCCTACTACAAGAGGTGGAAGCAGAAAATAGACGCATCTTTAAAGGGACACTCAGGTTATATTAAATTTTCATGATTCAGATACAGCATGTAATTTTAAACACCTTTCCAATTTACTTCCATTAAACAAAATGTGCACAGTCTTTTATATTTACAATTTTTGAGTCACCAGATCCTACTGAGCATGTGCAAGAATTCACAGACTATACCTATATGCATTTGTGATTGGCTGATTGCTATCACATGGTACAAGGGGAGTGGAAATATACATAACTTTGAAATTTGTTATAAAAAAAACTACTACTCATTTGAAGTTCAGACTAAGTGCTATTGCATTGTCTTGTTATTTTGCATTTGTTGATTATGCAAATCTAATGTGTTGACTGGTCCTTTAACACAGATAGGGATACATATCCCCTCCGTGAAAATCACATACCTCACATGTTTGAGGTCTTACAAGGTGAGCAAGTTTTTTGCATTTCAAAACACATCACCTTTGTGTATACAAATTACACTATTGTTTGCTTTTACTTTTTCTTCTCTCCCTTTCTATGAGCGCTGTTCCTGCCTAAACTACTGCCATAGATACCCAGCACAATTTGATACCCTGTTTTATTTGTAAATACATACATACATACATACATACATTTTAAATACAAATTATTCAACCAACATTGCAATAAAGGTTTATTGTCAAAATTTACAGACTTTCAGTTGTTTGCAGTGAACAAATCAAACAAAAGCTATTGAAATAGCTCAACATAACGCTTCAAGGGGTTTCCCCAAATTTAACTGAAAATGCAACTTTGCCTAGACCACTTGATGATATGATGTCCCCTTGAGGTGTATAACAGAAGAAGATTTTCAAATGTTACTTTAGCTCCCATATTCGACCCTGTACAGAAGTATCAATAATTGGCCTCTTCACCTGCCTCGAATCCCTGAGGAGAACATGCTCGCCTAAGTGGTCACACAAAAAAGGAGAAAACATGGTTAGAGTGGGTGCCATAAATATCGCCACAGTCATTAACAATTACAATAATAGTCTAACAATACAAGTAACAAAAATATATTTTAAAATTAAAGGAGGCCAATTTAAATAGCGACCTGATCTGTGCACAAATTGGAGAAGATGGATAGAGTATAATAAGGGATGGTATTCACTTTGTCTGTCCTCCTGGAATCTGAATCCATGAAGTCAGAAAGAGATTTGTGGCCTAAATATTATTACACGGTTGATTTACAAAACATCATTTAGTGATGTGATTTTCCGTGCTCTCCATGAATACCTTACGCTATTTAACCAGCATGAAAACAAGCAGTAGAAATTGGGATGATGTACAGAAATTCAGCTGCACTAAATCCGTAAAAACCACACTTTATAAATATCTCCAAAGTGATAGATAGATAGATAGATAGATAGATAGATATTGAGAGCAAGAGGTAGGGGGACTATGCACACGTTAACCTCTTAATGCAATGTAAATACTGTACTGGTGTAATAAAGAAGCAATCCACACTATAGTCTCACAATCATGTACAGTTTCCTTACCTTATTGTATTTTTTGGTTCTGTTTATGTGACCATATCAACTTCCTCTGCACCTAGAAAAAGAAGTACAAAATAATGTTACATTACAGTACAACATTTTCAAAAATTCACAGAAAGTTGTTTTTCACATTTAGCAGTTTTTTTATTTATTTAATTTTAAACACATTTTAACAGCATCTTTACTGAATTGGTGTGGATTTTGAGTATAAATTCAATGTAAGTGACACTGCTTTCATGCAGTGTGCCATATAACGTACCTTTATACTGTAGCAGAGCACAAGCTATCTGCAGTCGTGCATTCATCACTGCTTCTGCAGAGGTCCCCACCGTGCAAATGCAGGAACTCCTTGGCATACTGTAAAATATTTAAGATTAGTAACAGCAAATAACCTCTTAATGACCAGTGCCGTACAAGGTATGTTGTTAATCCCATAAGGACCAGCACCATACCCAGTGCGACGCTGTTGTCCTGGGCCTCTATCTGCCATGATCTCGCTAACAGTAGCGAGATTGCACTATTTCTGCATTCCCCAATGAGTGGGGCAGTCCAGAAATAGAGTTGTAGGATGGTGCCAATTGTTAATGGTGTGGGAGGGTTAGGAGGGAGGTGTCTGGGTGGCCTATTACTGGAGGGAGGAGGGAGGCGCAGGAATGAGTTGGACAGCTACACTGCAGTTAAAATGAATGCAGAGAGTGGCAGGGAGGGGCAACAGAAGTTTTAGTCTGAATTGCCTGTTCATTAAGGGGTTAACATTTATTATAAATGGAGGAAACAATGTTTCAAAAATGTTTTACCATCAAGATTAAAACGCCACAGCTGCTGGAGTCCTGTTGGTTGGCGTGTTCCATAATCCAGGTCTTCCATTTGCCTTCCTGGTCTTTCACATTGTTCATCACCAAGAAGACAAAAAAAAAAAACATGCATGTAAATTGACACTGGTTCACATGTGTTAATTATGTTAAAAATGATAAATAGAAACACTAACATAAGTTGTGTTGCATTATCGAATGATAGTAATTTTCATTCCTCATCGGGTCCATAATCACTATGACCTTCTCTGGAATGATGACAATCTAAAAAAATATTTTGCAAAGTTAACCAAAAAGGTTGTTGTTAACATTCTTTTTTTGTTATTTTTTAGAAAACTGTGCTTTATAGGGTTAAAGTTAAATGACTGCACACATAACATAAATCATATACAATAGTGCAGAATAACATGATTAAAGAGGTGAAATTACTTTGTATAATGAAAAATACCACTAAATTCCAGTGTGCGCCTAAGTTGACAGGGCAAATCCAGAGATCTTCAATTGGTATCTTCATCTGAGGTAGCGTTTTTAAATCAAAGTTAGTAATAATCTTTATATACATTTTTTTAATTATAGCTGTAATTGTGACAAGTAACCAACCTTTCCAAGACTCTGCATTTGTCCCAAAAACAATGCCGTTGAAACCACTGCAGACATATGGCGAACAGGTTCCTGTTAAAAAAAGATAAAAGGTTAAAATGAAAAAAAAAAAAATGCAACAAACATGTAACACACTTACATTATGGTTTTCAATGAGGTGATGGATGTATGCATCTATCACCTGCAATATGGAAAATATAAATTAATTTAGAACAGAATCTAAGATTTTTGCTTGATACATTTTCAACATTCTAGTCTATTACCTCATCAACTAACCACTCTGTCCCACGCAGTGTGTGGAACGAAGACACATACAACCTGTATGGCCCCACAACTGCTTTCACTGAGCCATCATCTGCAGCAGTCCATAGCATATTAACTGAAATGGAAAAAAGAAGAAAATAAAACAAGAACATTTAGACTTCCGGTTATGTTTTGTACGCAGATTAAAAAAAGGCCAGACCAACAGGGCACGGCCACACACTTGACCAACAGGGTCAAACTTAAAAAAAAAAGGATAGACCAACAATGCATGGCCAAAACCATGACCAACGGGGTCACACTAGCAAAAGAAAAAGTCAGTAATTGCTACCTCTGTCTTCAATCGTTGGCAGAACATTCATTGATCTATCTGCAGAAAAATGCAAAATCTAGGTTAATCAATTATTATGAGTCTTGCAGGTACAGCTGTACCGCTCACTTTTTTGGACAGACTTGGAAATACCGCAAATTCACTTACGTAAATTGCGTATCCTCTTTTTTCAATGGTACTTGCATAGCGCCGGTATTACGAGTCTGGCAAAAAGTGAGCGGTAGACCCTCTCCTGTCAAGACTGGTATCGCAGTCAGCAGTCAGTAGTTAAGAGTTTTACACTACAACGCCGTGGCATAAAACTCTTAACTAAAGTGCTAAAAAGTACACTAACCCCCATAAACTACCTATTAACCCCTAAACCGAGGCCCTCCCACATCTCAAAAACTAAAGTAAAATTTTTAACCCCTAATCTGCCAAACCGGACATCGCCGCCACTATAATAAATATATTAGCCCCTAAACCGCCGCACTCCCGCCTCGCAAACATTAGTTAAATATTATTAACTACCTACATTTATTAACTCCTAATCTACTGCCCCCAACATCGCCACCAGTATACTAAAGTTATTAACCCCTAAATCTAAGTCTAACCCTAACCCTAACCCCCCTCACTTAAATATAATTTAAATAAATCTAAATAAAATTACTATAATTAACTAAATTATTCCTATTTAAAACTAAATACTTACCTATAAAATAAACCCTAAGCTAGCTACAATATAACTAATAGTTACATTGTATCTAGCTAAGGGTTTATTTTTATTTTACAGGCAAGTTTGTATTTATTTTAACTAGGTAGAATAGTTATTAAATAGTTATTAACTATTTAATAAACTACCTAGCTAAAATAAAGACAAATTTACCTGTAGAATAAATCCTAACCTAAGTTACACTAACACCTAACACTACACTATAATTAAATGAATTCCCTAAATTATATACAATTAAATACAATTAAATAAAATTAGCTAAAGTACAAAAAAAAACAAACACTAAATCTTCGGAATCAAGGTAGGAAAAATCCAATTGGCTGATTCAATTAGACAATCGGATTGACCTTGCATTCTATTGGCTGATCGGAACAGCCAATTGAATGCGAGGTCAATCCGATTGGCTGATTGGATAAGCCAATCGGATTGAGCTTCAATCCGATTGGCTGATTGAATCAGCCAATCAGATTTTTCCTACCTTAATTCCGATTGACTGATAGAATCCTATCAGCCAATCGGAATTCGAGGGACGCCATCTTGGATGACGTCCCTTAAAGGAAACTTCATTCGTCGTTAGTCCGTCGGGTCAGCAGGATGTTCCGCGTCGGAGGTCTGGAAGATGGAGCCGCGGTTGGATGAAGATAGAAGACACCGCTTGGATGAAGACTTCTACCGGATGGAGGACCTCTTCTGCCCCGCTTGGATGAAGACTTCTACCGGATGGAGGACCTCTTCTTGCCCCGCTTGGATGAAGAATTCGGCTCGGCTGAGTGAAGACGACTCAAGGTAGGGAGATCTTCAGGGGGTTAGTGTTAGTTTTTTTAAGAGGGGTTTGGGTGGATTAGAGTAGGGGTATGTGGGTGGTGGGTTTTAATGTTGGAGGGGTTGTATTTTGTTTTACAGGTAAAAGAGCTGATTACTTTGGGCTGGTAAAATAGCTGATTACTTTGTAATTTAGAATAGGGTAGGGCATTTTTTTTATTTTGGGGGGCTTTATTATTTTATTAGGGGTCTTAGATTAGGTGTAATTAGTTTAAACTTCTTGTAATTCTTTTTTTATTTTCTGTAATTTAGTGATTGTTTTTTTGTACTATAGTTTAGTTTATTTAATTGAATTTAATTTTAGGTAATTGTAGTTAATTTATTTAATTAATTTAATGATAGTGTAGTGTTCGGTTTAATTGTAACTTAGGTTAGGATTTATTTTACAGGTAATTTTGTAAGTATTTTAGCTAGGTAGTTATTAAATAGTTAATAACTATGTAATAACTATTGCACCTGGTTAAAATAAATACAAAGTTGCCTGTAAAATAAAAGGACCCGAAAAGCTAACGCTGGCTTTTTTCTGGCCGCACCATAAAAATAACTCTGGTATTGAGAGTCCACATAAAGGCTTGCGTTAGGCTCCAAAAAAGGAGCATAGAGCATATTTAACGCAACTTCAACTCTCGATACCAGAGTTGCTTACCCAAGCGGCCAGCCTCAAAAACGTGCTCGTGCACGATTCCCCCATAGGAAATAATGGGGCTGTTTGAGCTGAAAAAAAACCTAACACCTGCAAAAAAGCTGCGTTCAGCTCCTAACGCAGCCCCATTGTTTGCTATGCGGAAACACTTCCTACGTCTGCACCTAACACTCTAACATGTACCCCGAGTCTAAACACCCCTAACCTTACACTTATTAACCCCTAATCTGCCGCCCCCGCTATCGCTGACCCCTGCATATTATTATTAACCCCTAATCTGCCGCTCCGTAAACCGCCGCTACTTACATTATCCCTATGTACCCCTAATCTGCTGCCCTAACATCGCCGACCCCTATATTATATTTATTAGCCCCTAATCTGCCCCCCACAACGTCGCCTCCACCTGCCTACACTTATTAACCCCTAATCTGCCGAGCGGACCGCACCGCTATTATTATAAAGTTATTAACCCCTAATCCGCCTCACTAACCCTATAATAAATAGTATTAACCCCTAATCTGCCCTCCCTAACATCGCCGACACCTAACTTCAATTATTAACCCCTAATCTGCCGACTGGAGCTCACCGCTATTCTAATAAATGTATTAACCCCTAAAGCTAAGTCTAACCCTAACACTAACACCCCCCTAAGTTAAATATAATTTACATCTAACGAAATTAATTATCTCTTATTAAATAAATTATTCCTATCTAAAGCTAAATACTTACCTGTAAAATAAATCCTAATATAGCTACACTATAAATTATAATTATATTATAGCTATTTTAGGATTAATATTTATTTTACAGGTAACTTTGTAATTATTTTAACCAGGTACAATAGCTATTAAATAGTTAAGAACTATTTAATAGTTACCTAGTTAAAATAATAACAAAATTACCTGTAAAATAAATCCTAACCTAAGTTACAATTAAACCTAACACTACACTATCATTAAATTAATTAAATAAAATATCTACAATTACCTACAATTAAACCTAACACTACACTATCAATACATTAATTAAATACAATATCTACAAATAACTACAATGAAATAAACTAACTAAAGTACAAAAAATAAAAAAGAACTAAGTTACAAAAAATAAAAAAATATTTACAAACATAAGGAAAATCTTACAACAATTTTAAACCTACTCTAAGCCCCCTAATAAAATAACAAGATGGCGTCCCTCGAATTCCGATTAGCTGATAGGATTCTATCAGCCAATCGGAATTAAGGTAGGAATATTCTGATTGGCTGATGAAATCAGCCAATCAGAATCAAGTTCAATCCGATTGACTGATCCAATCAGCCAATCAGATTGAGCTCGCATTCAATTGGCTGTTCCGATCAGCCAATAGAATGCGAGCTCAATCTGATTGGCTGATTCCATCAGCCAATCAGAATATTCCTACCTTGATTCCGATTGGCTGATAGAATCCTATCAGGCAATCGGAATTCGAGGGACGCCATCTTGGATGACGTCCCTTAAAGGAACCGTCATTCTTCAGTTGGACGTCGCCGGATGAAGATGGGTCCGCGGGTGGAGGTCTTCAGGATGGAGCCGGTCCTCATCGGATGAAGATAGAAGATGCCGCTTGGAAGATGATGGTTGCCGGTCCGGATCTACTCTTCTTCCCGGATAGGATGAAGACTTTGGAGCCTCTTCTGGACCTCTTCAGCCGCCGGAAGATGGATCGCCAGCCCCCGCTTGGGTTGGATGAAGATTTTGGAGCCAGGACGGATCGGTGAACCTGGTATGGTGAAGACAAGGTAGGATGATCTTCAGGGGCTTAGTGTTAGGTTTATTTAAGGGGGGTTTGGGTTAGATTAGGGGTATGTGGGTGGTGGGTTGTAATGTTGGGGGGGGTTATTGTATGTTTTTTTTTACAGGCAAAAGAGCTGAACTTCTTGGGGCATGCCCCGCAAAGGGCCCTGTTCAGGGCTGGTAAGGTAAAAGAGCTTTGAACTTTAGTAATTTAGAATAGGGTAGGGCATTTTTTTATTTTGGGGGGCTTTGTTATTTTATTAGGGGGCTTAGAGTAGGTGTCATTAGTTTAAAATTGTTGTAATATTTTTCTTATGTTTGTAAATATTTTTTTATTTTTTGTAACTTAGTTCTTTTTTATTTTTTGTACTTTAGTTAGTTTATTTCATTGTAGTTATTTGTAGGTATTGTATTTAATTAATGTATTGATAGTGTAGTGTTAGGTTTAATTGTAGGTAATTGTAGGTATTTTATTTAATTAATTTATTGATAGTGTAGTGTTAGGTTTAATTGTAACTTAAGTTAGGATTTATTTTACAGGTAAATTTGTAATTATTTTAACTATTTTAGCTATTAAATAGTTCTTAACTATTTAATAGCTATTGTACCTGGTTAAAATAAATACAAAGTTACCTGTAAAATAATATTAATCCTAAAATAGCTATAATATAATTATAATTTATGTTGTAGCTATATTAGGATTTATTTTACAGGTAAGTATTTAGCTTTAAATAGGAATAATTTATTTAATAAGAGTTAATTAATTTCGTTAGATTAAAATTATATTTAAATTAGGGGGGTGTTAGTGTTAGGGTTAGACTTAGCTTTAGGGGTTAATACATTTATTAGAATAGCGGCGAGATTCCGTCGGCAGATTAGGGGTTAATAATTGAAGTTAGGTGTCGGCGATGTTAGGGAGGGCAGGTTAGGGGTTAATAAATATAATATAGGGGTCGGCGGTGTTAGGGGCAGCGGATTAGGGGTACATAGCTATAATGTAGCTGGCGGCTCTTTGCGGTCGGCAGATTAGGGGTTAATTATTGTAGGTAGGTGGCGGCGACGTTGTGGGGGGGCAGGTTAGGGGTTAATAAATATAATATAGGGGTCGGCGATGTTAGGGCAGCAGATTAGGGGTACATAGGGATAATGTAGCTTGCGGCGGCGTGCGGACGGCAGATTAGGGGTTAATAAGTGTAGGTAGCTGGCGGCGACGTTGTGGGGGGCAGATTAGGGGTTAATAAATATAATATAGGGGTCGGCGGTGTTAGGGGCAGCAGATTAGGGGTACATAAGGATAACGTAGGTGGCGGTCGGCAGATTAGGGGTTAAAAAAAATTAATCGAGTTGCGGCGATGTGGGGGGACCTCGGTTTAGGGGTACATAGGTAGTTTATGGGTGTTAGTGTACTTTAGAGTACAGTAGTTAAGAGCTTTATGAACCGGCGTTAGCCCAGAAAGCTCTTAACTACTGACTTTTTTCTGCGGCTGGAGTTTTGTCGTTAGATTTCTAATGCTCACTTCAGACACGACTCTAAATACCGGAGTTAGAAAAATCCCATTGAAAAGATAGGATACGCAATTTACGTAAGGGGATCTGCGGTATGGAAAAGTCGCGGATGAAAAGTGAGCGTTAGACCCTTTTTTGAGTGACTCCAAATACCGGAGGTAGCCTAAAACCAGCGTTAGGAGCCTCTAACGCTGGTTTTCACGGCTACCGCCAAACTCCAAATCTAGGCCTTAGGGTTTATTTTACAGGTAAGTATTTATTTTTAAAGAGGAATAATTTAGTTAATAATAGTAAGTTTTATTTAGATTTATTAAAATAATATTAAAGTTAGGGGGGTGTTAGTGTTAGACTTAGGTTTAGGGGTTAATAAGTTTAATATAGGTGGCAGCGGTATAGGGGGGCAGGATAAGGGTTAAACAATTTATTTAGTTGTGGCGGGGTCCGGAATCCGCAGGATAAGGGTTAATAACTTTAATATAGGTGGCGGCGGTATAGGGGGCGGCAGATTAGGGGTTAATAGGTATAATGTAGGTGGTGGTGGGGTCCGGGAGCGGCGGTCTAGGGGTTAATACATTTATTAGAGTTGAGGCGGGGTCCGGGAGCGGTGGTTTAGGGGTTAAACAATTTATTTAGTCGCGGCGGGGGGGGGGCGGCAGATTAGGGGTTAATAGGTATAATGTAGGTTGCGGCGGGGTCCGGGAGTGGCGGTTTAGGGGTTAATACATTAATTAGAGTTGCGGTGGGGTCCAGGAGCGGCGGTTTAGGGGGTAAAAAAGTGTAGTTTAGTGTGGGTGCTTAGTGACAGGTTAGCAAGAAAGCTGCAAAGAAGCCGATGAGCAGCTAGATCGATGACGGTCAGTGAACAACAGTCCGCTGCTCATCGCTCCGTACTTGGTGCGCGGCTTCTTGACAGCTTTCTTGATAACTTTGGCGAACTTATTCAGGTCCGCGGCAGCGATGGTAGGCGAGCTTAGGCGAGCGTATTGGGCCGGCGAATGCAGGAAAGTAGACGGCTTCATAACTAGAGGCCTATGTATGAGTGTGTGAAAATGTGAGAGTGAGCGTGTATATATATATATATATATATATATATATATATATATAAATATATATATATATATATATATGTGTGAGAGAGCAAATGCCTGTGTATTGTATGAGAGTTTGTTTGTGTGTTGTATGAGAGTGTGTGTGGGTTGTGTGTTGTATGAGAGTGTTTGTGTATGGTGTGTGTATTGTATAAGAGTGTGTGTGTGCTGTATGAGTGAGTGTGCAGTGTGTGCGTGTGTTGTATGAGAGTCTGTGCAGTTAGTGTGTGTTGTATGAAAGTGTGTGTGTTGTGTGTGTGCTGTATGAGAGTGTGTGTTTGTTGTATGAGAGTGTGTGCGGTGAGTGTGTGTTGTATGAGAGTGTGTGTGGTGTGTGTTATTACCTTTTACAATACTTTTAAATTTGACGACAATCAGGAATAAAGTACACACACATTTTAGCCAAAAAATGTAGCTATCTTGTATATTACTTCAGAAATTTTCAGACCAAGCATAAAAATAGGGTCACGAGGGGCGGAGCCTGGCTGTGCTGGAGAATGGCCGCGTTTCACTAGAGCTCCAGAACCGACAGCCTGGCCTACAGCTTCAAAGCCCACATATGAGATAACATTTGCCACAGATTTGAACCCTAAAATCGAGGGGAACATTTTCGCTATATTGCGGTGCCACTGACAACTAGAAAGGACCAGACCCGGCGGCTATGCTCAAAAGGCAGGCCGCGACCTAGCTAAAAGTAATCTCAGCGTGTACAAGTCAGGCACAAGATCATTTGTGTAGCGCAGCTGAACGGGAGCCCTGTAAGAAGGAGAGTAAGTCGGAGCGGTCATCGGCTTTGATTGCGTTCTGAACGGGAAGCATACTCCCCCCAGTCACAGAGAGAGAGACGCCATAGAGATCGGGTAAGCACACGTGGCTACCTCAACTAAAAGCAATCCATAATTAAGCAACTAAAAGAACTACATAATAAAGCACAAGGGACAGGGAAGGTGGTGGCGGCAGTAGACGCAGCAGGGGACTCAGAGCTCACTGCATAATAGACAGGCGACAGAGAAGGTTACTGAGAGCCATAATAAAACATAGTGCCTGGTATAGCAATCAGTGGCGCTCTTGTTCAGATCTTGCAGGCTAAATTGATAAAGGAGAGAGGGCCTCTAAATACATAATAGACAGCCCTTATAAGTCAGGCCCTGCAGCTTATTTAACAGAGGGAGAATATCACTTAAAACTCATTTATACTGCCAGTAATATTGGGCAGTTTTGCTGGGGAAGAAACAGGAACCTTGGCAGGACACCCAATATCATATACACAGCGAGTCAGCTGTCACATCATTACAGAATATGGCCCAAAAGAAAAACAGTGCCTCAGATAAGGGGCTAAGACCAGGAACATGAATTATTATATCAAAGGGGCAGAACCCCAGACAGCAGAAGATGCACAGACACAACATCGCCATAGAGATGAAGAACAGCCCCCACCTCTTTTACTCCCTCAGGTTCCCTTGCAGTATGTCACCAAAGATGACTTAAAAGCCCTCTCTTCAAAGGAAGATATCAAAGAGGTGGTAGTGGAGATTAAGAACTTATTCAGTGAATTACGTAGAGATGTAACTGAGTTGGCACAAAGAGTTGCAGCAGTTGAGCACACGCAGGACACACTCACAGGACAATTGAAGGAGACTACTTCACAGACTCAGCAGACTACCAACATGGTGCAGAGTTTGATGGACCGCATAGAAGACTTAGACAACCGCAGTCGGCGGAATAACTTGCGTGTCAGAGGAATACCTGAAACAATCAGTCCCAACGCATTGCAGGGATACTTACAGGATCTTTTCAGGGTGATAAAGGGAACACCAATGGCACCAGAGGTTATTATAGAAAGGGCCCACAGGGCGCTAAGACCCAGACCTTCTCCTAAAGCGCCCCCTAGAGATGTGATTCTTCGTATGCTAAATTACAAAGAAAAGGAGGAGATCCTCAGATGCAGCAGGAACAAGCACCCTATTCAGCACGCGGGAGTGCCAATCCAAATTTTCTCGGACATAAGCCCGACAACTCTGCAAAAGCGCAGGGAACTGCTCTTTCTTACTTCTACCCTGCAGGAGAAACAAATACAGTATTGGTGGGGCTTCCCCACCTGTTTGATAGCATCAAAGGGAGATAAAACTGCAATGTTTAGAACACTTGCTGATTTGGAGCCCTTCTGCAGTACGCTTGGTATACCACCACCGAACATGGACAATATGGCCGCATTACCTCAACCTGACGAAGAAAATCAACATCAACCTTGACTGGTAAAGTAGTTAGCTACACCTTCTTTATTACACCTATATTAGCCTTATATTGGTGAGTTGAAGTCTGGTTATGAGTATTATATGGACTAAGGTCGAACAGCTCAAGGTGACATGGCTGTTTCCTATTGACTCTTCAGTCCATCAAATTTATATTGTTTTCATCTTGTTCTTATATAATCTATGTTTGTATTGTGAAGAGGTTTCCTTGTTTATGCAACCCCCCCTGGGAGTTATTCACAACTTTCTCAATTAATGGGTATTATGTAGTATTATGTATTATTAAGTTTTACGCTGAATATAGAATGTTTAAGGATATTGTTAAGCTCATATTCATCAGCTTTATCTTTGCATTAATATATTATGTTACAATTGTTTGTCTTATCTTTATGTACCAATTTAGGCCAGGTACAGGCATATACCCCTTAGAGAAGAGTAAAAAACAACAGAAACAGAGTGATCTTTAACTCTGAGATCTATATTTGAGTTATTATTAACAAATACTATTGTATATTTTTGAGTTTGCACACAACTGTTATCCTTATTATACACGAGCTTACTCTAGCTTAAAGCCTGTAGCACCAACTGGTTACTTACAAAGTCCTATACAGAGCGTACATTTCCTTCCCTTCTGTCCCACTAAATTTCCTCTTTATATCTCCCTACCTACTTTCCTCTCTCCCCTTACCCCTACCCCCTTTTTTTTTTTTTTCTTTTCTTGCCTCTATGAATCCTCAACGGCAACAACTGAGGGTTCACCCTCTTAAATTTATCACAATTAACGTGAAGGTTTTAAACAACCCGGGGAAGCGATCAATCGTTTCTCGGGAGCTACATAAATTGCAGGGGAGATGTAGTCTTTATACAAGAATCACATTTTGCAAAAAATAAAGAACCTAAATGGCAATAATCACAAATACCCGACTGCTTTTTTCTCATCCGGGGCTCACAAACAAAACGGGGTGGGTATACTCTTACATCACAGAACGCCTTTCCAACTAGACAGGATAGAGAAAGACAGAGATGGTAGACTCCTCATTCTAGTGGGTAGACTATATGGCAGACAGACAACATTGGTCAATGTCTATGCGCCCAATGTAGCGCAGCATACATTCTTCAAGACACTCTCGAGTAAGCTACTGGAATTTGCTAAGGGAATAGTGATATTAGGAGGGGATTTTAATGCCCCATTGTCCCCCAGCAAGGATACCTCCAATGGTGTGTCCAGTGTCTCACACCACATATTGAAGCACATAAACACTACAATTAAAAACCATTTACTTCATGACATATGGCACACTTTGCACCCTAAAGAGGCTGAATACACCTACTACTCTAGTCCCCACAAGAAATACTCCCGAATTGACTATTTCATGACTGACTCACAAGGCATAGCATATGTGAAAGGTAGTGACATCTCACCCATTACATGGTCGGATAATGCGCATGTATCCTTTGAGATGATGTGGCCAGATACGCCCTCTATCCCATACATTTGGAGACTGGACGATGCCCTTTTAGATAATTCTTTGATTGTAGAAGACATGACCGCCAATATAACTGAATATTTCAAACTAAATGCGACGGATGAATTGCCTTTACCTACTGTGTGGGAGGCGCATAAGAGCGTAATTAGAGGGAACTTTCTCAAACATAAAGCCAGGCTAAAGCGGCAGAGTAGGGAAAAATATAACCATATCCTTAACCACATTATATCGCTGCAGGAAACAACATAAAAAGAACCCCTTAGATGCAGGCATAGACACGAGACTTACACAGACTAGGATGGAATTTAAGCAGTTACTACAGGATGAGAATCAACAAAAAGCATTATGGCTCAAGCAAAAGTACTATGAGGGAGGGGATAAGGCGGGTAAACTGTTGGCTAGAGCCCTTAAGAGAACACAGTTTAAGTCCCCAATATATACTCAATTCAAGGACAGCAAAGATAAAACACATAAAGACAGCCCCAATATAGCCGAGTCCTTTCGTTCATACTACAATGGTCTCTATAACCTTAAATCTCACAATAGACACTTCCCCAATTGAGATTCCGCACCAGACACCAGCTCAGGAGTACCTAAACAAGACTCAACTGCAGACATTAGATCAGGAGGCGATAGATTTCTTGGAAGCACCCTTAACACAGGAGGAGATACAGACAGCCTTAGGGGAACTGCCAAACGGGAAAAGCCCTGGCCCGGATGGGCTGGGTGTTAAATATTATAAAACTTTTTTGCCCATACTACTACCACACTTACAAGCATTATTTAATGCATTGCCAGACCTGGTTGGCTTACCCCCGACCATGTTAACAGCCTATATTACTGTATTACCGAAACCGGGAAAACCATTGGACAGAACGCAAAGTTACAGGCCAATATCATTACTGAATGCAGATGTTAAAATTTTAGCGAAGACATTAGCAAATAGGGTCAACAGGTTTCTGCCTGACTTGATATCCACAGACCAGGTGGGATTTGTCCCGGGTAGAGAGGCAAGGGACAATACTCTCAAAATAATGCAGATAATTGACTATTCAAAATATAAAAAGATCCCGTTTGCACTACTGTCGACAGATGCTGAAAAAGCATTTGACAGAGTGAATTGGCAGTTCCTTAGGAGCACTTTAAAGAAAATGAAATTTGGGGATCGATTTGTTAATACAGTCTTTAGCTTATACTCCACACCAGACGCACGTATTAAAGTAAATGATGTCTCTCTCGGATGCTTCTAACATCTCCAATGGAACAAGACAGGGGTGCCCTTTGTCCCCTCTGTTATTTGCTATCTCAATAGAAGCCCTAGCATGTAATATCAGAGCTAATCACCTTATTAAAGGAATTCAACTGGGGGATAGAGAGAATAAAATTGCGATGTATGCGGATGACTTGCTGTTCACCTTGACAGACTTGAAATGTTCCATTCCAGCACTTATACAAGAGTTTACTGACTATGGGAGGTGTCGCACTTCCACTTAAATGGACACTAAGTCAGAGTTACTGAGTGTCGACTCTTGACCCACCCACGATTCAGTGGTTGAAAGACATAGCCCATTTATATTAAATCTACACTCGCTGAGGTATCTAGGCATTAATTTAACAACGTCTGTGTCAGATATCTATGAACTGAACTATGCAGCCCTTAAACGACAGATTACTGCTGACCTATCGTCCTGGAAACATAAGACAATATCTTGGTTGGGAAGAATTAATGTAATCAAAATGAATGTCCCTACCGAGATTATTGTATTTGTTCCAGACTATCCCGATCCCCTCTTCCTCGTCATGTTTGTCCCTTCTCTGCAAAAATCTTATAGAGGAGAGTATGTATGAGGAGGAATAAAACCTAGAATAAACAGAGAGACTATGTATCTTCCAAGAGAGTTGGGAGGCCTTGGCCTTCCTAACCTAGCATGTACAGAAAAAGCCATTATTCTTCAGAGAGTGGTGGAATGGTGTCAGGTAGCGCCCCAGAAAGACTGGATTAGGATTGACAGGGTTATATTGCAGACACATGATATAACTTCGCTACTATGGACCCATAATAAACAGAGGCCTACAATACTTGGACATTTCCCCCTACTGAGGGAACTCTTTGGTGAGTGGGACACGCTACTCCGGACTGGCACACATATTTCGACTATCTATTCCCCATTGACCCCGATATATGGGAATCCGGAGATTCCGATACAAATCGGATCGGGGACTTCCCAGACTACACTTGCTGACAACCACATAGGTAGATTCACGACCTGTGGAAGGATTAAATTGAGAGAAGAGATTCTGGATGAATATCCAGAGTCCAAACTCCCCTGGTTTGTTTATCTACAAATCAGGCATTATATTGCTACGCACAGATATAAAGGCCAGCTTTTAGGGGCCTTACTCCCTTTGAATCAATCTGCTTAAAACGCCCTTCCACGGGTCACTTGATATCTAATATGTACAAGCTACTTCTATCGCCTGCAGGTGGGAACCTTCCATCTTACACCAAAATGTGGCACAGAGAGCTTGGAGCTGACCTGCAAAGAGAGGACTGGCTTAGGATTTTCCGGTATGCCAAGTCCTTATCTGTGTCGGCACGTATACAGGAATTGCATTATAAACTGTTGAGCCGTTGGTACCTGTCTCCAGAGAGGCTAAAAAAAATCTATCCAAGCAGCTTGGACAGATACTGGAGGGGATGCGGAGAGAAGGGGACTGTCCTGCATATTTGGTGGGACTGTCCTTTGCTGAAGGGATTCTGGGAGGAGGTTTGGGTGGAAATGCAGGAAGTTTTGGAACTAGACATTCCAAAGACCCCAGAAACGCTGCTCTTACACTTCCCGTACAAAATTCAGAACCCAGCTAAACAGAGTCTTCTCCTGTTAATGCTGACAGCAGCTAAGAATCTGATTCCACAACGTTGGAAATTCCATCAATCAACAATTGATGGAATGGAAGCTGAATGTACAGAACATTCTGTCACTGGAGAGATATCATTATATCCGATCGTCCAAGATAGATGTCTATGAGACGATACTTCATATGTGGAAAAGAGGCAATTAATTACCATATCCAGGTGACTGAGGATGGTGATGTGGGAGGCGTGCTGTGTTTTTTTTTTTTTTTTTTCTCCCCCCCTCTCTCATCCCCCCCTATCTCCCCTAATTTCCCCCTCTCCCCTTTCTTTTCTTTCTCTTAACCCCATAGGATAGCCCAGTTTGAGTTAAATGCCATGATAAGCTTGGACAGGCTGAGCTGGATCACACAACTTTACTATATGGTTGGTGCAAAAATTGATTTGAAATTTTATGTGATTATCACCGTTGTTCAATAACAGTTTACATGATATTCAAATTTAAAAGGACTACAACAGAAAAATTTGGAAAATTGGAACGTGAAGAGCTAGTCATGGATAATTAATTAACATAGCTCATTCATCCTGTAACTGGAGGTGCGTAACCTCATTGAGGCTTGGAGCAGGGATGGCAGGCCACCTGCTAGGCCGGGACTTGGTGTTGTATAACTCTTAGAACAAATGTTTACATTATATCGCACCCACTGTAGAGATGAACAGATTGAACCTGTAATATTGTTTGAAATGAGTGTAATGTTAAAATCTTTTCAATAAAGCTCTTTAAAAAATAAAAATAAAATGAAAAATGCACATAACAAGCTTAAAGGCTTATTTACAGTCATTTTAAAGGGACATTCAAGTCAAAACATGAGTGTATTTCCGTTTTTGAATAAAAGCATTTTAGCACAAAAAAAAAAATAAAAAAAAAATAGGGTCACGAAAGTCTTGGGAAAAAAAGTTTGAAGAACCCTGCCCTACCGTACTCCACAATTGTTTTCACAGTTCACAAACAACTCCTTCAAAAAGCCGTTATCGGCAATACACAGAAGCCGCAACGCCACTCCGCTCCGGATCAGAAGAGAAGAGAGTCACATGACCTGCTTCAGAAGGAACTCATCATCTAACTTAAAAGTGCGCGTTCTAACTGCCTTAAAGTAAAAGTCTGCCTGAGCTTTATAATAAAAGTCATAAGCTGCTTTTTTCTTTTATCTCTTCTTTTAAAAAGATAAATGTGCCCCATTTCTGTTCACTAAAGTGTCCAAATAAATACACTACCAAAGTGTATAAAACAAAGAGTCTCTTTACATCACATACATATTAATCTGCCCCAGAAATCCTGTACATAAAGGATTTAATAATGTCCAATTTTTCTTTCTGCAGTATTAACTATTTCCTTACGTTCAAGTCTCCAACACCTAGAAGACAAAAAGCACTTACCTGCAGTCTAGCTGTCCGGCAGGAAGTCCGCTTACAAGGCGTGAAAGGACACATACTCCTTACAGAGATTTGTAGAAAAAAGAAAGAACAGAGTGACCAACTCTGGCTTTCTATAACTAGAGCAGCAAGATGTTAGGAAACAAAGCAAGGACTCCCTCACAACTTCCTAATTGCTTACAAGTCACCACTACTCTACTGAAGAGATTAACATGAACTCAACCCAAATCCCTTGCTTGCAGGGAAAAGTACTCCCAAAAATAATTAATTTCTTCAGACACCAACTTCACCTCCTCCATTGACAGAGGCAAAGAGAATGACTGGGGATTATGGGTAGGGGAGTGACACTTAACAGCTTTGTTGTGGTGCTCTTTGCCTCCTCCTGCTGGCCAGGAGTGATATTCCCCACTAGTAATTGGAATGACGTTGTGGACTCTCCATATCTTAGGAAGGAAAGTCAAATTTCTAATTTGTCCGCTGAAATTTCTAAGTCGCCCGGGACTAGTGGACCACTGAAAATTACAATCCCTGTATTATATATAAATATATATATATATATATATATATATATATATATATATATATATATATATATATTAGATTATCCTTAACACTTTAGAGCTGAGGTATTATGGGTATGGACATTTGTGCAGAATGTTTATGTATATGCATTATAGTGTGGAATTGCTTATAGATTTTTTTTTTTCACTTTATTTATTGTAAAAAAGAAAAGAAATGTTTTCCTTTAGAAAAAAGATCATCAGTGTGGAAGCGAGTGGCCACAAGACACAAATGATCCCATTTACAATAGTGGGCTTTAAAAAGCAGTTTGCAGTAGACATCTATAGTAAGAATGAAAAGTTTGTTTTCTCAAAATGGCGAGAATTAAAATTGCCAACATTAAAAAACTATTGAGCCACTTCAATGTTACCAAACTGTATCTCTGTGTACAGAATAGGATATCGCAAGTAAAATTATTCTGTATAGTGAGTAAGTTACAGTTTGGCCACATGGAGCAACTCACTAGTTTTTCAGTAAGTTTAACAGCCAGATCCCATTCTGTACAGAGTGTGAGATGTGATAATGCACAGTTTGGTAACAGTGAAGTGGTTTAATAGTTATTTCTAAGCCCTTGAAGCCCACCTCTAATCTGAATGCATTTGACAGGTTTTTCACAGCTAGAGAGCATTAGTTCATGTGTGCCATATAGATAACATTATGCTCGCACCCATGGAGTTGCTTTATTATTATTATTATCAGTTATTTGTAGAGCTCCAAGAGATTCTGCAGTGCTATAAACATAGGCGGAATACAAGGAAACATTTATAGGGATCAAACGGGTAGAGAGGGCCCTGCCAAGAGCCGCACTGTTGTAGTCAGCTCTCAAGAAGGTGATCTACAAACAGCTGGACTCTTAGGCTTACATGCTAAGGGGGGTTCAAGGGGGATAGGAGGAGGAGAGGAACTGGTATAAAGAAAAGGTTAGTGTAGGTTGTATGCATCACTGAACAGTAGAGTCCTTTAAGGAGCCATGAAGCTTTCAAAACTAGGGAGAGTCTTGTGGAGCGAGGCAGAGAGTTCCACAATATGGGACCCAGTCTGGAGAAGTCCTGTAAATGGGAGTGTGAGGAAGTAACAAGAGAGGAGGAGAGTAAGAGGTCATCATGACCAGAACGAAGGGGATGGGAGGGAGAGTATCTGGAGACAAGGTCTGAGATATAGTGGGGAGCAGTGCAGTTGAGGGCTTTGTATGTCAGAGTGAGGATTTTAGGTTTAATCCTGGAGGCAAGAGGAAGCCAGTGAAGAGATTGGCAGAGAGGTGCAGCAGATGAAGAGCAACGTGTACGGAAGATGAGCCTGGCAGAGGCATTCATTATGAATTGTAAAGGAGCTAAGCGGCAGCTGGGGAGACCAGAGAGGACAGAGTTGCAGTAATCGAGGCGGGAAAGGATGAGAGAGTGGATTAAAATCTTAGTTGTGTCTTGTGTAAGGAAATGTCTAATTTTAGAGATGTTTTTAAGGTGGAAGCGGCAGGATTTAGACAAGGACTGAATGTGAGGAGTGAAAGAAAGATCGGAGTCAAAGGTGATACCAAGACATCGGGCATGCGGGGTAAGGGTAATGATGGAGTTGTCAACAGTTATAGAGATATTTAGCTTGAGGTAGTGAGAGGACATCCAGGAAGAGATGTGAGAAAGACAGTTAGTGACACGGGTTACCAAGGAAGGAGATGGGTCTGGTGCAGAGAAGTAGATTTGGGTGTTGTCGGCATACAAATGATATTGGAACCCATAGGACATTATTAGGGAACCTAATGATGGCGTGTAGATTGAGAAGAGAAGGGGACCGAGGACAGAGCCTTGCAGTACCCCAACAGAAAGTGTGCTAAAAGAACGCACACCCTGAGTTGCAATAGAATTGAACAGGCATGGAAATTATTCTAGCTTTTGTTCTATCTCAGGAGTGCTGTTCTCTCTCTTCCAACCGAAAGTGGTGACGGGGCAGAGGAGGCCCCAGAGAAGGATACACTAAAGGTACGGTTAGACAGGATTGGAGGGTTTGGAGCAAAAGAGGGTGGTCAACAGTATTAAAGGCTGTGGACAGATCAAGGAGGATAAGCAAAGAGAAGTGGCCTTTTGATTTTGCTGTAAGCAGGTCGTTGGTAACCTTATTAGAGGGCACTGATTGGCTAATATGCAAGTCTGTTAAAAGAACTGAAATAAGGGGGCACTCTGCAGAGGCATAGATACAAGGTAATCACAGAGTTAAAAAGTATATTAATATAGCTGTGTTAGTTATGCAAAAGTGGGGAATGGGTAATAAAGAGATTACCTATCTTTTTAAATTAGAAGGTGTGAACTGCAAACAAGTTGCTTTTTTAAAGCTCGCTATTGTAAATGGGATCAGTTGCAACTTACAGCCACTTTCTTCTGTGATTTCTTAATATTGTTCACTGTTGATCCTTATACAACAGAAAAACCTAAGAATAAAAAACACTTTTTTTGTTTGCAATAAATGAAGTAAAAAATTAAATAAATAAATTTCACAATATAATGCATATAGGCAACCATCCTATACAGAATGCCCATTGCCCAGCACCAGTATTATATACCCAAAATGCCCCACTTCAAATGGGCATTTTTTTTCTATTATTATTTACACACTTTAGCTATTGTTTTTGAAATGCAAAGTTTTGGGGGTTTTCTTTTCTGAGTCTAACACTGTAACTGCTGCTATGTTATTGTTTGCCATCATCATCATTACACACATGGATGAACCCAGCAAACATTTGTATGTGTTTTAATAATGATGATTCTGATTTAATTCTGATGTGGGAGGGTAAAGGGAGAATCCTGCACTGCAGAAAATTTAAACAAAAAATGCTCTAAAACGTCACAATGGCAGACTGAGTGTCTGTCAGTACCTAAGATGGTGGTGAGGGAGGGAAGAGAGCTGTTTAGGAGGGATCAGGTAGGGCTCAGGGGGTGGGAGGGATCAGGTGGGAGGGTAATATCTACACTATAGCTAAACTTAACCTTACAAGCTACCTGATTAACCCCTTCACTGCTGGGAATTTCAGAAGTGTGATGCACAGCTGCAATTAGCGGCTTTCTAATTACCAAAAGGTAATGGAAAAGCCATGCATGTCTTTTTTTCTAAACAGGTTATCCCAGAGAAGTTTTTACAACCATTTGTGTTTTGACTGCATATGTGATATGTAAATAATGTCAGTTAGAACCCCAAAGTTTGTGAAAAAGTTAACAATTGTTTTAATTTGCAGCGAAACGGTGGCATGAAATATATCAAAATGGGCCTAGATATCTATCTATCATCTATCTATCTATCTATCTATCTATCTATATATACTGTATATATATATATATATATATATATATATATATAATATATATATATATATATATATATATAATTTTGATAGGTAAATAAAAAAAAGGCTCTTTTTGTGTTTACATACAAAAAAATTAAATTATGGGGAGGCGAAAAGTGAGTTTAAAATTCTCCACTAAATACAAAATGTAGAGAAAATAACTCATTGTGTAAACCATTTACAAATCTAGACATGTCAGAAGACTTGCTTTTCCCACAGAAACTCTCAGATTACACTGTTTCCAATGCAGCAAGGGATTCTGGGTAAGACATGCAAATGAGGTTTACAATGACTCACCTTTTTACTTTTAGCCTACTTTTTAAGGCAGAAAGGGAAGTCTGCCTTAAAAAGCAGGCTAAAAGTTAAAAGGTGGAGTCATTGTGAACCTCATTTGCAAGTCTTTCTGACATGTCTAGATTTGTAAATGGTTTACACAATGAGTTATTTTCTCTACATTTTGTATTTAGTGGAGGATTTTAAACTCACTTTTCGCCTCCCCAAAATGAGTTATTTTCTCTACATTGTGTTTAAATAGAATGATAGCAAAAATGCCTAAAAAAGTTCTGGTCTTTTGGGTAAGTTTTTGTCTGAAATTCCCTGTCCTTAATAGGTTAATATGTGTCATGTTTCAGCAGAGTACCATGTCTCTTTAAGCCCTTATTTTTTTGTTTTACACACATATCACCACTAGATGGAGCCACATAACTGTAAATATGTTATTTTATACTTGTTAATATATTGTAGGTGTCTATATATTAATGCCTATAAACGCCATATCATTCATTAATTCTAAAACCTTTTAGGTCAAAACCTTAGGGAAATAAGAAATGAGACATTAAAAAGTAAAAGAAGATTCTGTCATGATGTTTTTGATGTTATTTTCTGCACTCGGTTTGCATGAAAGATGAATGACATTAAATGAAGAATATGTAAAAATTGTGTCAATGCTATCTATCATCTATCTATCTATCTATCTATCTATCTATCAATCATCTATCTATCTATCTATCTATCTATCTATCTATCTATCTATCTATCTATCTATCTATCTATCTATCTATCTATCTATATATACAGTATCCCACAAAAGTGAGTACACCCCTCACATTTTTGTAAATATTTTATTACATCTTTTCATGTGACAACACTGAAGAAATGACACTTTGCTACAAAATTAACTCAACACACAGCCATCCTACATAATAAAAGGCCAAGTGTGTTTGTCCGAAGCTGTCATGCGCAGTAGAGACTGCGCGCGAGGACAAACACACCTGGCCTTCCAACTGACCTCCTCGGCTCCTTCTTCTGGCTTCTTATGTGAAGTGGAGTGGGCGTGGCCGGGTGCGTTGTGGGCGTGGCTGGGTGCGTTGTGGGCGTGGCGGGGCCAGATGTCGACTGCAGCAGTCAGAGACTGAGAGCTCTAAAAAGGGGAATAGAGAGAGCAGCAGAAGAGGGGGGATAAAGAGAGGGAGAGAGCGCACAAAAGAGAGGGGGGAGAGAGCACAAAAGAGAGGGGGGAGAGAGCACAAAAGAGAGGGGGAGAGAGAGCACAAAAGAGAGGGGGAGAGAGCACAAAAGAGAGGGGGGGGCAGCACAAAAGAGAGGGGGAGAGAGCACAAAAGAGAGAGGGGAGAGAGCACAAAAGAGAGGGGGGAAAAGAGAGGGGGAGAGAGCACAAAAGAGAGGGGGGAGAGAGCACAAAAGAGAGGGGAGAGAGCACAAAAGAGAGGGGGGAGAGCACAAAAGAGAGGGGGAGAGAGCACAAAAGAGAGGGGAGAGAAAGCACAAAAGAGCACAAAAGAGAGGGGAGAGAGCACAAAAGAGAGGGGGGAGAGAGCACAAAAGAGAGGCAGAGAGAGCACAAAAGAGAGGGGGAGAGAGCACAAAAGAGAGGGGGGACAGCACAAAAGAAAGGGGGGAGAGAGCACAAAAGAGAGAGGGGAGAGAGCACAAAAGAGAGGGGGGAAAAGAGAGGGGGGGAGAGAGCACAAAAGAGAGGGGGAGAGAGAACAAAAGAGAGGGGGGAGAGAGCACAAAAGAGAGGGGGGAGAGCACAAAAGAGAGGGGGGAGAGCACAAAAGAGAGGGGGGAGAGCACAAAGAGAGGGGGGGAGAGCACAAAAGAGCACAAAAGAGAGGGGAGAGAGCACAAAAGAGAGGGGGGGAGAGCACAAAAGAGAGGGGGGAGAGAGCACAAAAGAGAGGGGGGAGAGAGCACAAAAGAGAGGGGAGAGAGCACAAAAAAGAGGGGTGAGAGAACACAAAAAAGAGGGGGGAGAGAGCACAAAAGAGAGAGGGGAGAGAGCACAAAAGAGAGGGGGGAGAGAGCACAAAGAGAGGGGGGAGAGAACACAAAAGAGAGGGGGGGAGAGAGAGCACAAAAGAGAGGAGGAGAGAGCACAAAAGAGAGGGGGAGAGAGCACAAAAGAGAGGGGAGAGAGCACAAAAGAGAGGGGGGGGAGAGAGCACAAAGAGAGGGGGGAGAGAGCACAAAAGAGAGGGGAGAGAGAGCACAAACGAGAGGGGGGACAGCACAAAAGAGAGGGGGAGAGAGCACAAAAGAGAGAGGGGAGAGAGCACAAAAGAGAGGGGGAAAAGAGAGGGGGAGAGAGCACAAAAGAGAGGGGGAGAGAGCACAAAATAGAGGGGGAGAGAACACAAAAGAGAGGGGGGAGAGCACAAAAGAGAGGGGGAGAGCACAAAAGAGAGGGGGAGAGAGCACAAAAGAGCACAAAAGAGAGGGGAGAGAGCACAAAAGAGAGGGGGAGAGAGCACAAAAGAGAGGGGGGAGAGAGCACAAAAGAGAGGGGGGAGAGAGCACAAAAAAGAGGGGTGAGAGAGCACAAAAAAAGAGGGGGGAGAGAGCACAAAAGAGAGAGGGGAGAGAGCACAAAAGACAAGGGGGAGAGAGCACAAAAGAGAGGGGGAGAGAGCACAAAAGAGAGGGGGGGAGAGAGCACAAAAGAGAGGGGGGAGAGAGCACAAAAGAGAGGGGGAGAGAGCACAAAAGAGAGGGGGGAGAGAGCACAAAAGAGAGGGGGAGAGAGCACAAAAGAGAGGGGGAGAGAGCACAAAAGAGAGAGGGGGGTTAATAAAAAAAGGCTCTTTTTGTGTTTACATACAACAACAATTAAAATTATGGGGAGGCGAAAAGTGAGTTTAAAATTCTCCACTAAATACAAAATGTAGAGAAAATAACTCATTGTGTAAACCATTTACAAATCTAGACATGTCAGAAGACTTGCTTTTCCCACAGAAACTCTCAGATTACACTGTTTCCAATGCAGCAAGGGATTCTGGGTAAGACATGCAAATGAGGTTTACAATGACTCACCTTTTTACTTTTAGCCTACTTTTTAAGGCAGAAAGGGAAGTCTGCCTTAAAAAGCAGGTTAAAAGTTAAAAGGTGAGTCATTGTGAACCTAATTTGCAAGTCTTCTGACATGTCTAGATTTGTAAATGGTTTACACAATGAGTTATTTTCTCTACATTTTGTATTTAGTGGAGGATTTTAAACTCACTTTTCGCCTCCCCAAAATGAGTTATTTTCTCTACATTGTGTTTAAATAGAATGATAGCAAAAATGCTAAAAAGATTCTGGTCTTTTGGGTAAGTTTTTGTCTGAAATTCCCTGTCCTTAATAGGTTAATATGTGTCATGTTTCAGCAGAGTACCATGTCTCTTTAAGCACCTTATTTTTTGTTTTACACACATATCACCACTAGATGGAGCCACATAACTGTAAATATGTTATTTTATACTTGTTAATATATTGTAGGTGTCTATATATTAATGCCTATAAACGCCATATCATTCATTAATTCTAAAACCTTTTAGGTCAAAACCTTAGGGAAATAAGAAATGAGACATTAAAAAGTAAAAGAAGATTCTGTCATGATGTTTTTGATGTTATTTTCTGCACTCGGTTTGCATGAAAGATGAATGACATTAAATGAAGAATATGTAAAAATTGTGTCAATGCTATCTATCATCTATCTATCTATCTATCTATCTATCTATCTATCTATCTATCTATCTATCTATCTATCATCTATCTATCTATCTATCTATCTATCTTCTATCTATCTATCTATCTATCTATATATACAGTATCCCACAAAAGTGAGTACACCCCTCACATTTTTGTAAATATTTTATTACATCTTTTCATGTGACAACACTGAAGAAATGACACTTTGCTACAAAATTAACTCAACACACAGCCATCCTACATAATAAAAGGCCAAGTGTGTTTGTCCGAAGCTGTCATGCGCAGTAGAGACTGCGCGCGAGGACAAACACACCTGGCCTTCCAACTGACCTCCTCGGCTCCTTCTTCTGGCTTCGCATGTGAAGTGGAGTGGGCGTGGCCGGGTGCGTTGTGGGCGTGGCTGGGTGCGTTGTGGGTGTGGCGGGGCCAGATGTCGACTGCAGCAGTCAGAGACTGAGAGCTCTAAAAAGGGGAATAGAGAGAGCAGCAGAAGAGGGGGGATAAAGAGAGGGAGAGAGCGCACAAAAGAGAGGGGGGAGAGAGCACAAAAGAGAGGGGGGAGAGAGCACAAAGAGAGGGGGGAGAGAGCACAAAAGAGAGGGGGAGAGAGCACAAAAGAGAGGGGGGCAGCACAAAAGAGAGGGGGAGAGAGCACAAAAGAGAGAGGGGAGAGAGCACAAAAGAGAGGGGGGGAAAAGAGAGGGGGGAGAGAGCACAAAAGAGAGGGGGATGAGAGCACAAAAGAGAGGGGAAGAGAGCACAAAAGAGAGGGGGAGAGCACAAAAGAGAGGGGGAGAGAGCACAAAAGAGAGGGGAGAGAAAACACAAAAGAGCACAAAAGAGAGGGGAGAGAGCACAAAAGAGAGGGGGGAGAGCACAAAAGAGAGGGGGGAGAGAGCACAAAAGAGAGGGGGGAGAGAGCACAAAAGAGAGGCAGAGAGAGCACAAAAGAGAGGGGGAGAGGGCACAAAAGAGAGGGGGGACAGCACAAAAGAAAGGGGGAGAGAGCACAAAAGAGAGGGGAGAGAGCACAAAAGAGAGGGGGGAAAAGAGAGGGGGGAGAGAGCACAAAAGAGAGGGGGAGAGAGCACAAAAGAGAGGGGAGAGAGCACAAAAGAGAGGGGGGAGAGCACAAAAGAGAGGGGGGAGAGCACAAAAGAGAGGGGGGAGAGAGCACAAAAGAGCACAAAAGAGAGGGGAGGAGAGCACAAAAGAGAGGGGGGAGAGCACAAAAGAGAGGGGGAGAGAGCACAAAAGAGAGGGGGGAGAGAGCACAAAAGAGAGGGGAGAGAGCACAAAAAAGAGGGGTGAGGGAGCACAAAAAAGAGGGGGGAGAGAGCACAAAAGAGAGAGGGGAGAGAGAGCAAAAGAGAGGGGGGAGAGAGCACAAAAGAGAGGGGGAGAGAACACAAAAGAGAGGGGGGAGAGAGCACAAAAGAGAGGAGGAGAGAGCACAAAAGAGAGGGGGAGAGAGCACAAAAGAGAGGGGAGAGAGCACAAAAGAGAGGGGGGGGAGAGAGCACAAAAGAGAGGGGGAGAGAGCACAAAAGAGAGGGGGGAGAGAGCACAAAAGAGAGGGGGGACAGCACAAAAGAGAGGGGGAGAGAGCACAAAAGAGAGAGGGGAGAGAGCACAAAAGAGAGGGGGAAAAGAGAGGGGGGAGAGAGCACAAAAGAGAGGGGAGAGAGCACAAAAGAGAGGGGATGAGAACACAAAAGAGAGGGGGGAGAGCACAAAAGAGAGGGGGGAGAGCACAAAAGAGAGGGGGGGAGAGAGCACAAAAGAGCACAAAAGAGAGGGGAGAGAGCACAAAAGAGAGGGGGGGAGAGCACAAAAGAGAGGGTGAGAGAGCACAAAAGAGAGGGGGAGAGAGCACAAAAGAGAGGGGGGAGAGAGCACAAAAAAGAGGGGTGAGAGAGCACAAAAAAGAGGGGGGAGAGAGCACAAAAGAGAGAGGGGAGAGAGCACAAAAGACAGGGGGGAGAGAGCACAAAAGAGAGGGGGGGAGAGAGCACAAAAGAGAGGGGGGAGAGAGCACAAAAGAGAGGGGGGAGAGAGCACAAAAGAGAGGGGGGAGAGAGCACAAAAGAGAGGGGGAGAGAGCACAAAAGAGAGGGGAGAGAGCACAAAAGAGAGAGGGGTAAATAAAAAAAGGCTCTTTTTGTGTTTACATACAACAACAATTAAAATTATGGGGAGGCGAAAAGTGAGTTTAAAATTCTCCACTAAATACAAAATGTAGAGAAAATAACTCATTGTGTAAACCATTTACAAATCTAGACATGTCAGAAGACTTGCTTTTCCCACAGAAACTCTCAGATTACACTGTTTCCAATGCAGCAAGGGATTCTGGGTAAGACATGCAAATGAGGTTTACAATGACTCACCTTTTTACTTTTAGCCTACTTTTTAAGGCAGAAAGGGAAGTCTGCCTTAAAAAGCAGGTTAAAAGTTAAAAGGTGAGTTATTGTGAACCTCATTTGCAAGTCTTCTGACATGTCTAGATTTGTAAATGGTTTACACAATGAGTTATTTTCTCTACATTTTGTATTTAGTGGAGGATTTTAAACTCACTTTTCGCCTCCCCAAATGAGTTATTTTCTCTACATTGTGTTTAAATAGAATGATAGCAAAAATGCTAAAAAGATTCTGGTCTTTTGGGTAAGTTTTTGTCTGAAATTCCCTGTCCTTAATAGGTAAATATGTGTCATGTTTCAGCAGAGTACCATGTCTCTTTAAGCACCTTATTTTTTGTTTTACACACATATCACCACTAGATGGAGCCACATAACTGTAAATATGTTATTTTATACTTGTTAATATATTGTAGGTGTCTATATATTAATGCCCTATAAACGCCATATCATTCATTAATTCTAAAACCTTTTAGGTCAAAACCTTAGGGAAATAAGAAATGAGACATTAAAAAGTAAAGAAGATTCTGTCATGATGTTTTTGATGTTATTTTCTGCACTCGGTTTGCATGAAAGATGAATGACATTAAATGAAGAATATGTAAAAATTGTGTCAATGCTATCTATCTATCTATCTATCTATCTATCTATCTATCTATCTATCTATATATACAGTATCCCACAAAAGTGAGTACACCCCTCACATTTTTGTAAATATTTTATTACATCTTTTCATGTGACAACACTGAAGAAATGACACTTTGCTACAAAATTAACTCAACACACAGCCATCCTACATAATAAAAGGCCAAGTGTGTTTGTCCGAAGCTGTCATGCGCAGTAGAGACTGCGCGCGAGGACAAACACACCTGGCCTTCCAACTGACCTCCTCGGCTCCTTCTTCTGGCTTCGCATGTGAAGTGGAGTGGGCGTGGCCGGGTGCGTTGTGGGCGTGGCTGGGTGCGTTGTGGGTGTGGCCGGGGCCAGATGTCGACCTGCAGCAGTCAGAGACTGAGAGCTCTAAAAGGGGAATAGAGAGAGCAGCAGAAGAGGGGGGATAAAGAGAGGGAGAGAGCGCACAAAGAGAGGGGGGAGAGAGCACAAAGAGAGGGGGGAGAGAGCACAAAAGAGAGGGGGAGAGAGCACAAAAGAGAGGGGAGGAGAGCACAAAAGAGAGGGGGGCAGCACAAAAGAGAGGGGGAGAGAGCACAAAAGAGAGAGGGGAGAGAGCACAAAAGAGAGGGGGGAAAAGAGAGGGGGAGAGAGCACAAAAGAGAGGGGGAGAGAGCACAAAAGAGAGGGGAGAGAGCACAAAAGAGAGGGGGAGAGCACAAAAGAGAGGGGGAGAGCACAAAAGAGAGGGGAGAGAAAGCACAAAAGAGCACAAAAGAGAGGGGAGAGAGCACAAAAGAGAGGGGGGAGAGCACAAAAGAGAGGGGGAGAGAGAGCACAAAGAGAGAGGGGGGAGAGAGCACAAAAGAGAGGCAGAGAGAGCACAAAAGAGAGGGGGAGAGAGCACAAAAGAGAGGGGGGACAGCACAAAAGAAAGGGGGAGAGAGCACAAAAGAGAGGGGAGAGAGCACAAAAGAGAGGGGGGAAAAGAGAGGGGGAGAGAGCACAAAAGAGAGGGGGAGAGAGAGCACAAAAGAGAGGGGAGAGAGCACAAAAGAGAGGGGGGGAGAGCACAAAAGAGAGGGGGAGAGCACAAAAGAGAGGGGGGAGAGAGCACAAAAGAGCACAAAAGAGAGGGGAGAGAGCACAAAAGAGAGCGGGGGAGAGCACAAAAGAGAGGGGGAGAGAGCACAAAAGAGAGGGGGGAGAGAGCACAAAAGAGAGGGGAGAGAGCACAAAAAAGAGGGGTGAGGGAGCACAAAAAAGAGGGGGGAGAGAGCACAAAAGAGAGAGGGGAGAGAGCACAAAAGAGAGGGGGGAGAGAGCACAAAAGAGAGGGGGAGAGAACACAAAAGAGAGGGGGGAGAGAGCACAAAAGAGAGGAGGAGAGAGCACAAAGAGAGGGGGAGAGAGAGCACAAAAGAGAGGGGAGAGAGCACAAAAGAGAGGGGGGGGGGAGAGAGCACAAAAGAGAGGGGGTGAGAGCACAAAAGAGAGGGGAGGAGAGCACAAAAGAGAGGGGGGGACAGCACAAAAGAGAGGGGGGAGGAGAGCACAAAAGAGAGAGGGGAGAGAGCACAAAGAGAGGGGGAAAAGAGAGGGGGGAGAGAGCACAAAAGAGAGGGGGAGGAGAGCACAAAAGAGAGGGGAGAGAACACAAAAGAGAGGGGGGGGAGAGCACAAAAGAGAGGGGGAGAGCACAAAAGAGAGGGGGGAGAGAGCACAAAAGAGCACAAAAGAGAGGGGAGAGAGCACAAAAGAGAGGGGGGAGAGCACAAAAGAGAGGGTGAGAGAGCACAAAAGAGAGGGGGGAGAGAGCACAAAAGAGAGGGGGAGAGAGCACAAAAAGAGGGGTGAGAGAGCACAAAAAAGAGGGGGGAGAGAGCACAAAGAGAGAGGGGAGAGAGCACAAAAGACAGGGGGGAGAGAGCACAAAAGAGAGGGGAGAGAGCACAAAAGAGAGGGGGGAGAGAGCACAAAAGAGAGGGGGGAGAGAGCACAAAGAGAGGGGGGAGAGAGCACAAAAGAGAGGGGGAGAGAGAGCACAAAAGAGAGGGGAGAGAGCACAAAGAGAGAGGGGGTAAATAAAAAAAGGCTCTTTTTGTGTTTACATACAACAACAATTAAAATTATGGGGAGGCGAAAAGTGAGTTTAAAATTCTCCACTAAATACAAAATGTAGAGAAAATAACTCATTGTGTAAACCATTTACAAATCTAGACATGTCAGAAGACTTGCTTTTCCCACAGAAACTCTCAGATTACACTGTTTCCAATGCAGCAAGGGATTCTGGGTAAGACATGCAAATGAGGTTTACAATGACTCACCTTTTTACTTTTAGCCTACTTTTTAAGGCAGAAAGGGAAGTCTGCCTTAAAAAGCAGGTTAAAAGTTAAAAGGTGAGTTATTGTGAACCTCATTTGCAAGTCTTCTGACATGTCTAGATTTGTAAATGTTTACACAATGAGTTATTTTCTCTACATTTTGTATTTAGTGGAGGATTTTAAACTCACCTTTTCGCCTCCCCAAAATGAGTTATTTTCTCTACATTGTGTTTAAATAGAATGATAGCAAAAATGCTAAAAAGATTCTGGTCTTTTGGGTAAGTTTTTGTCTGAAATTCCCTGTCCTTAATAGGTTAATATGTGTCATGTTTCAGCAGAGTACCATGTCTCTTTAAGCACCTTATTTTTTGTTTTACACACATATCACCACTAGATGGAGCCACATAACTGTAAAATATGTTATTTTATACTTGTTAATATATTGTAGGTGTCTATATATTAATGCCTATAAACGCCATATCATTCATTAATTCTAAAACCTTTTAGGTCAAAACCTTAGGGAAATAAGAAATGAGACATTAAAAAGTAAAAGAAGATTCTGTCATGATGTTTTTGATGTTATTTTCTGCACTCGGTTTGCATGAAAGATGAATGACATTAAATGAAGAATATGTAAAAATTGTGTCAATGCTATCTATCTATCTATCTATCTATCTATCTATCTATCTATCTATCTATCTATCTATCTATCTATATATACAGTATCCCACAAAAGTGAGTACACCCCTCACATTTTTGTAAATATTTTATTACATCTTTTCATGTGACAACACTGAAGAAATGACACTTTGCTACAAAATTAACTCAACACACAGCCATCCTACATAATAAAAGGCCAAGTGTGTTTGTCCGAAGCTGTCATGCGCAGTAGAGACTGCGCGCGAGGACAAACACACCTGGCCTTCCAACTGACCTCCTCGGCTCCTTCTTCTGGCTTCGCATGTGAAGTGGAGTGGGCGTGGCCGGGTGCGTTGTGGGCGTGGCTGGGTGCGTTGTGGGTGTGGCGGGGCCAGATGTCGACTGCAGCAGTCAGAGACTGAGAGCTCTAAAAAGGGGAATAGAGAGAGCAGCAGAAGAGGGGGGATAAAGAGAGGGAGAGAGCGCACAAAAGAGAGGGGGGAGAGAGCACAAAAGAGAGGGGGGGAGAGAGCACAAAAGAGAGGGGGAGAGAGCACAAAAGAGAGGGGGAGAGAGCACAAAAGAGAGGGGGGCAGCACAAAAGAGAGGGGGAGAGAGCACAAAAGAGAGAGGGGAGAGAGCACAAAAGAGAGGGGGAAAAGAGAGGGGGAGAGAGCACAAAAGAGAGGGGGAGAGAGCACAAAGAGAGGGGAGAGAGCACAAAAGAGAGGGGGAGAGCACAAAAGAGAGGGGGAGAGCACAAAAGAGAGGGGAGAGAAAGCACAAAAGAGCACAAAAGAGAGGGGAGAGAGCACAAAAGAGAGGGGGGAGAGCACAAAGAGAGGGGGGAGAGAGCACAAAAGAGAGGGGGGAGAGAGCACAAAAGAGAGGCAGAGAGAGCACAAAAGAGAGGGGAGAGAGCACAAAAGAGAGGGGGGACAGCACAAAAGAAAGGGGAGAGAGAGCACAAAAGAGAGGGGAGAGAGCACAAAAGAGAGGGGGAAAAGAGAGGGGGGAGAGAGCACAAAAGAGAGGGGGAGGAGCACAAAAGAGAGGGGAGAGAGCACAAAGAGAGGGGGGGAGAGCACAAAAGAGAGGGGGAGAGCACAAAAGAGAGGGGGGAGAGAGCACAAAAGAGCACAAAAGAGAGGGAGAGAGAGCACAAAAGAGAGGGGGGAGAGCACAAAAGAGAGGGGGAGAGAGCACAAAAGAGAGGGGGGAGAGAGCACAAAAGAGAGGGGAGAGAGCACAAAAAAGAGGGGTGAGGGAGCACAAAAAGAGGGGGGAGAGAGCACAAAAGAGAGAGGGGAGAGAGCACAAAAGAGAGGGGGGAGAGAGCACAAAAGAGAGGGGGAGAGAACACAAAAGAGAGGGGGGAGAGAGCACAAAAGAGAGGAGGAGAGAGCACAAAAGAGAGGGGGAGAGAGCACAAAAGAGAGGGGAGAGAGCACAAAAGAGAGGGGGGGGGAGAGAGAGCACAAAAGAGAGGGGGAGAGAGCACAAAAGAGAGGGGGAGAGAGCACAAAGAGAGGGGGGACAGCACAAAAGAGAGGGGGAGAGAGCACAAAAGAGAGAGGGGAGAGAGCACAAAAGAGAGGGGGAAAAGAGAGGGGGGAGAGAGCACAAAAGAGAGGGGGAGAGAGAGAGCACAAAAGAGAGGGGAGAGAACACAAAAGAGAGGGGGGAGAGCACAAAAGAGAGGGGTGGAGAGCACAAAGAGAGGGGGGAGAGAGAGCACAAAAGAGCACAAAAGAGAGGGGAGAGAGCACAAAAGAGAGGGGGGAGAGCACAAAAGAGAGGGTGAGAGAGCACAAAAGAGAGGGGGGGAGAGAGCACAAAAGAGAGGGGGGAGAGAGAGCACAAAAAAGAGGGGTGAGAGAGCACAAAAAGAGGGGGGAGAGAGCACAAAAGAGAGAGGGGAGAGAGCACAAAAGACAGGGGGGAGAGAGCACAAAAGAGAGGGGGAGAGAGCACAAAAGAGAGGGGGGAGAGAGCACAAAAGAGAGGGGGAGAGAGCACAAAAGAGAGGGGGGAGAGAGCACAAAAGAGAGGGGGAGAGAGCACAAAAGAGAGGGGAGAGAGCACAAAAGAGAGAGGGGGTAAATAAAAAAAGGCTCTTTTTGTGTTTACATACAACAACAATTAAAATTATGGGGAGGCGAAAAGTGAGTTTAAAATTCTCCACTAAATACAAAATGTAGAGAAAATAACTCATTGTGTAAACCATTTACAAATCTAGACATGTCAGAAGACTTGCTTTTCCCACAGAAACTCTCAGATTACACTGTTTCCAATGCAGCAAGGGATTCTGGGTAAGACATGCAAATGAGGTTTACAATGACTCACCTTTTTACTTTTAGCCTACTTTTTAAGGCAGAAAGGGAAGTCTGCCTTAAAAAGCAGGTTAAAAGTTAAAAGGTGAGTCATTGTGAACCTCATTTGCAAGTCTTCTGACATGTCCTAGATTTGTAAATGGTTTACACAATGAGTTATTTTCTCTACATTTTGTATTTAGTGGAGGATTTTAAACTCACTTTTCGCCTCCCCAAAATGAGTTATTTTCTCTACATTGTGTTTAAATAGAATGATAGCAAAAATGCTAAAAAGATTCTGGTCTTTTGGGTAAGTTTTTGTCTGAAATTCCCCTGTCCTTAATAGGTTAATATGTGTCATGTTTCAGCAGAGTACCATGTCTCTTTAAGCACCTTATTTTTTGTTTTACACACATATCACCACTAGATGGAGCCACATAACTGTAAATATGTTATTTTATACTTGTTAATATATTGTAGGTGTCTATATATTAATGCCTATAAACGCCATATCATTCATTAATTCTAAAACCTTTTAGGTCAAAACCTTAGGGAAATAAGAAATGAGACATTAAAAAGTAAAAGAAGATTCTGTCATGATGTTTTTGATGTTATTTTCTGCACTCGGTTTGCATGAAAGATGAATGACATTAAATGAAGAATATGTAAAAATTGTGTCAATGCTATCTATCATCTATCTATCTATCTATCTATCTATCTATCTATCTATCTATCTATCTATCTATCTATCTATCTATCTATCTATCATCTATCTATCTATCTATCTATCTATCTATCTATCTATTTATCTATCTATATATACAGTATCCCACAAAAGTGAGTACACCCCTCACATTTTTGTTAATATTTTATTACATCTTTTCATGTGACAACACTGAAGAAATGACACTTTGCTACAAAATTAACTCAACACACAGCCATCCTACATAATAAAAGGCCAAGTGTGTTTGTCCGAAGCTGTCATGCACAGTAGAGACTGCACGCGAGGACAAACACACCTGGCCTTCCAACTGACCTCCTCGGCTCCTTCTTCTGGCTTCGCATGAGAGGGGGAGAGAGCACAAAAGAGAGGGGGGGAGAGCACAAAAGAGAGGGGGGAGAGAGCACAAAAGAGAGAGGGGAGAGAGCACAAAAGAGAGGGGGGAAAAGACGAGGGGGGAGAGAGCACAAAGAGAGGGGGAGAGAGCACAAAAGAGAGGGGAGAGAGCACAAAAGAGTGGGGGAGAGCACAAAAGAGAGGGGAGAGAGAGCACAAAAGAGCACAAAAGAGAGGGGAGAGAGCACAAAAGAGAGGGGGGAGAGCACAAAAGAGAGGGGGAGAGAGCACAAAAGAGAGGGGGGAGAGAGCACAAAAGAGAGGCAGAGAGAGCACAAAAGAGAGGGGGAGAGAGCACAAAAGAGAGGGGGGACAGCACAAAAGAAAGGGGGAGAGAGCACAAAAGAGAGAGGGGAGAGAGCACAAAAGAGAGGGGGGAAAAGAGAGGGGGAGAGAGCACAAAAGAGAGGGGGAGAGAGCACAAAAGAGAGGGGAGAGAGCGCAAAGAGAGGGGGGAGAGCACAAAAGAGAGGGGGAGAGCACAAAAGAGAGGGGGAGAGCACAAAAGAGAGGGGGGAGAGAGCACAAAAGAGCACAAAAGAGAGGGGAGAGAGCACAAAGAGAGGGGGGAGAGCACAAAAGAGAGGGGGGAGAGAGCACAAAAGAGAGGGGGAGAGAGCACAAAAGAGAGGGGAGAGAGCACAAAAAAAAAGGGGTGAGAGAGCACAAAAAGAGGGGGGAGAGAGAGCACAAAAGAGAGAGGGGAGAGAGCACAAAAGAGAGGGGGGAGAGAGCACAAAAGAGAGGGGGAGAGAACACAAAAGAGAGGGGGGGAGAGAGCACAAAAGAGAGGAGGAAGAGAGCACAAAAGAGAGGGGGAGAGAGCACAAAAGAGAGGGGAGAGAGCACAAAAGAGAGGGGGGGGAGAGAGCACAAAAGAGAGGGGGGAGGAGAGCACAAAAGAGAGGGGGGAGAGAGCACAAAAGAGAGCGGGAGAGAGAGCACAAAAGAGAGGGGGGACAGCACAAAAGAGAGGGGGAGAGAGCAAAAAAGAGAGAGGGGAGAGAGCACAAAAGAGAGGGGGAAAAGAGAGGGGGGAGAGAGCACAAAAGAGAGGGGGAGAGAGAGCACAAAAGAGAGGGGAGAGAGCACAAAAGAGAGGGGGGAGAGCACAAAAGAGAGGGGGAGAGCACAAAAGAGAGGGGGGGAGAGAGCACAAAAGAGCACAAAAGAGAGGGGAGAGAGCACAAAGGAGAGGGGGGGAGAGCACAAAAGAGAGGGGGAGAGAGCACAAAAGAGAGGGGGGAGAGAGCACAAAAGAGAGGGGGGATGAGAGCACAAAAAAGAGGGGTGAGAGAGCACAAAAAAGAGGGGGGAGAGAGCACAAAAGAGAGAGGGGAGAGAGCACAAAAGACAGGGGGAGAGAGCACAAAAGAGAGGGGGAGAGAGCACAAAAGAGAGGGGGGAGAGAGCACAAAAGAGAGGGGGGAGAGAGCACAAAAGAGAGGAGGAGAGAGCACAAAAGAGAGGGGAGAGAGCACAAAAGAGAGGGGGGAGAGCACAAAAGAGAGGGGGGAGAGAGCACAAAAGAAAGGGGGAGAGAGCACAAAAGAGAGGGGGGAGAGAGCACAAAAGAGAGGGGGGAGAGATCACAAAAGAGAGGGGGGAGAGAGCACAAAAGAGAGGGGGAGAGAGCACAAAAGAGAGGGGGGGGAGAGCACAAAAGAGAGGGGGAGAGAGCACAAAAGAGAGGGGGAGAGAGCACAAAAGAGAGAGGGGAGAGAGCACAAAAGAGAGGGGGAGAGAGCACAAAAGAGACGGGGGAGAGAGCACAAAAGAGAGGGGGAGAGAGCACAAAAGAGAGGGGAGAGAGCACAAAAGAGAGGGGGGAGAGAGCACAAAAGAGAGGGGGAGAGAGCACAAAAGAGAGGTGAGAGAGCACAAAAGAGAGGGGGAGAGAGCACAAAAGAGAGGGGGAGAGAGCACAAAAGAGAGGGAGGAGAGAGCACAAAAGAGAGGGGGGAGAGAGCACAAAAGAGAGGGGGAGAGAGCACAAAAGAGAGGGGAGAGAGCACAAAAGAGAGGGGGGAGAGAGCACAAAAGAGAGGGGGAGAGAGCACAAAAGAGAGGTGAGAGAGCACAAAAGAGAGGGGGGAGAGAGCACAAAAGAGAGGGGGGAGAGAGCACAAAAGAGAGGGAGGAGAGAGCACAAAAGAGAGGGAGGAGAGAGCACAAAAGAGAGGAGAGAGAGCACAAAAGAGAGGGGGAGAGAGCACAAGAGAGAGGGGGAGAGAGCACAAAAGAGAGGGGGAGAGAGCGCAAATGAGAGGGGGAGAGTGCGCAAAAGAGAGGGGGAGAGTGCGCAAATGAGAGGAGAGAGAGAACAAACAAGAGGAGAGAGAGATCAAACGAGTGGAGAGAGAGAGAGAGCAAATGAGAGGAGAGAGAGAGCAAACGAGAGGAGAGAGAGAGCAAACGAGAGGGGGGAAGAGAGAGAGAGAGAGCAAAAGAGGGAGAGAGCAAAAGAGAGGGGGGAGAGAAAGAGAGCAGAAGAGAGGGGGAGAGAGAGACCAAAAGAGAGGGGAGAGAGAAAAAGAGAGGGGAGAAAGAGAGAGAAAAAGAGAGGGGGGATAGAGAGAGAGCAAGGGGTGGGACCGCTGTACTGCAAAAAATGGCCTGTGTACACGGGCTTTAGGACTAGTTAATGTATAAACCATTGGCAACAAAAATGAGTATACCCCTAAGTGGAAATGTCCAAATCTGGCCCAATTAGCCATTTTCCCTCCCCAGTGTCATGTGACTCGTTAGTGTTACAAGGTCTCAGGTGTGAATGGGGAGCAGGTGTGTTAAATTTGGTGTTATCGCTTTCACACGCTCTCATACTGGTCACTGGAAGTTCATCATGGCACCTCATGGCAAAGAACTCTCTGAGGATCTGAAAAAGAGAATTGTTGCTCTACATAAAGATGGCCTAGACTATAAGAAGATTGCTAAAACCTTGAAACTGAGCTGCAGCACTGTGGGCAAGACCATACAGCGGTTTCACAGGACAGTTTCCACTCAGAACAGGCCTCACCATTGTCGACCAAAGAAGTTGAGTGCACATGCTCAGCGTCATATCCAGAGGTTGTCTTTTGGAAATAGATGTATAAGTAATGAAAGCATTGCAGCAGAGGTTCAAGGGGTGGGGGGGTCAGCCTGTCAGTGCTCAGACCATACGCCGCACATTGCATCAAATTGGTCTGCATGGTTGTCGTCCCAGAAGGAAGCCTCTTCTAAAGATGATGCACAAGAAAGCCCGCAAACAGTTTGCTGAAGACAAGCAGACTAAGGACATGGATTACTGGAACCATGTCCTGTTGTCCGATGAGACCAAGATAAACTTATTTGGTTCAGATGGTGTTAAGCGTGTGTGGCGGCACCCAGGTGAGGAGTACAAAGACAAGTGTGTCTTGCCTACAGTCAAGCATGGTGGTGGGAGTTTCATGGTCTGGGCCTGCATGAGTGCTGCCGGCACTGGGGAGCTACAATTCATTAAGGGAACCATGAATGCCAACATGTACTGTGACATACTGAAGCAGGGCATGATCCCCTCCCTTCAGAGACTGGGCCGCAGGGCAGTATTTCAACATGATAACGACCCAAAACACACCTCCAAGACGACCACTGCCTTGCTAAAGAAACTGAGGGTAAAGGTGATGGACTGGCCAAGCATGTCTCCAGACCTAAACCCTATTGATCATCTGTGGGGCATCCTTAAACGGAAGTTGGGGGAGCACAAGGTCTCTAACATCCACCAGCTGCGTGATGTCATTATTGAGGAGTGGAAGAGGACCCCAATGGCAACCTGTGAAGCTCTGGTGAACTCCATGTTCAAGAGGGTTAAGGCAGTGCTGGAAAATAATGGTGGCCACACAAAATATTGACACTTTGGGCCCAATTTGGGCATTTCAACTTGGGGTGTACTCACTTTTGTTGCCAATGTTTTACACATTAATGGCTGTGTGCTGAGTTATATTGAGGAGACAGCAAATTTACAGTTACACAGGCTGTACCCTCACTACTTTACATTGTAGCAAAGTGTCATTTCTTCAGTGTTGTCACATGAAAAGTTATAATAAAATATTTACAAAAATGTGAGGAGTGTACACACTTTTGTGGGATACTGTATACACTCACCGGCCACTTTATTAGGTACACCTTGCTAGTACCGGGTTGGACCCCCTTTTGCCTTCAGAACTGCCTTAATTCTTCATGGCGTAGATTCAACAAGGTGTTGGAAACATTCCTCAGACATTTTGGTTCATATTGACATGATAGCATCACACAGTTGATATATATACTCACCAGCCACTTTATTAGGTATACCTTTGCTAGTACCGGGTTGTACCCCCATTTGCTTTCAGAACTGCCTTATTTCTTTGTGGCATAGATTCAACAAGGTGTTGGAAACATTCCTCATACATTTTGGTTCATATTGACATGATAGCATCACGCAGTTGCTGCAGATTTGTCGTCTACACATCCATGATGCAAATCTACCACTGTGATTCCACCACATCCCAAAGGTGCTCTATTGGATTGAGGTCTTGTGACTGTGGAGGCCATTGGAGTACAGTTAACTCATTGTCATGTTCAAGAAACCAGTTTGAGATTGTTTAAGCTTTGTGACAGAATTCAATAATTCAGGACAAAAAAGAGCCACAAAAGATCCGTTCTTGATAAGCGAAGAAAGTTCTTATTTATTCAGAGGTGTGATATCAGGTACATACAAAAGAACTCCTGACGCGTTTCGCCCATGCGTGCATGCGCTTCATCAGAGGCACGCATGCACGAAACTTGTCAGTTGTTCTTTTGTATGTACCTGATATCACACCTCTAACAGCCAATAGAATGTGAGCTCAATAGAATGCAAGCTCAATCCTATTGGCTGATTGGATCCGCCAATAGGATTGAACTTCTCCTGGTAAGTCTGGAGGACCACTTCGCCCGGCTTGGATGAAGACTTCTCCCGGTAAGTCGATCTTCAGGGGGTTAGTGTTAGGTTTTTTTAAGGGTGTATTGGGTGGGTTTTATTTTTTAGATTAGGGTTTGGGCAGCAAAAGAACTAACTGCCCTTTTAAGGGCAATGCCCATCCAAATGCCCTTTTCAGAGCAATGGGGAGCTTAGGTTTTTTAGATAGTATTTTATTTGGGGGGTTGGTTGTGTGGGTTTTACTGTGGGGGGGGTTGTTTGTATTTTTTTTACAGGTAAAAGAGCTGATTACTTTGGGGCAATGCCCCACAAAAGGCCCTTTTAAGAGCTATTGGTAGTTTAGTTTAGGCTAGGGTTTTTTTTATTCTGTGGAGTCTTTTTTATTTTAATAGGGCTATTAGATTAGGTGTAATTAGTTTAAATTTCTGTAATTTGTTTATTATTTTCTGTAATTTAGTGGGTTTTTTTTGTACTTTAGCTAATTTAATTTAATTTAGGTAATTGTATTTAATTTAGTTCATTTATTTAATTATAGTGTAGTGTTCGGTGTTAGTGTAACTTAGGTTAGGTTTTATTTTACAGGTAAATTTGTATTTATTTTAGCTAGGTAGTTATTAAATAGTTAATAACTATTTAATAACTATTCTACCTAGTTAAAATAAATACAAACTTGCCTGTAAAATAAAAATAAACCCTAAGCTAGATACAATGTAACTATTAGTTATATTGTAGCTATTTTAGTGTTTATTTTACAGGTAAGTATTTCGTTTTAAAAAGGAATAATTTAGTTAATGATAGTAATTTTATTTAGATTTATTTAAATTATATTTAAGTAAGTGGGTGTTAGGTTTAGGGTTAGACTTAGGTTTAGGGATTAATAACTTTAATATAGTGGCGGCGACGTTGGGGGCGGCAGATTAGGGGTTAGTAAATGTAAGTAGGTGGCGGCGATGTTAGGGACGGCAGATTAGAGGTTAATAATATTTAACTAATGTTTGCGAGGTGGGAGTGCGGCGGTTTAGGGGTTAATATGTTTATTATAGTGGCGGCGACGATGGGGGCGGCAGATTAGGGGTTAATTAGTATAGGTAGGTGGCGGCGAGATTGGGGGCGGCAGATTAGGGGTTATTAAATATAACGTAGGTGGCGGCGATGTTGGGGGCAGCAGATTAGGGGTTAATACATATAATGTAGGTGGTTGCGGTGTCCGGAGCGGCAGATTAGGGGTTAATAATATAATGCAGGTGTCGGCGATGTTGGGGGCGGCATATTAGGGGTTAATAAGTGTAAGATTAGGGGTGTTTAGACTCGGGGTTCATGTTAGGGTGTTAGGTGTAAACATAACTTTTATTTCCCCATAGGAATCAATGGGGCTGCGTTAAGTTGAGTTTTAAGCTGCTTTTTTGGAGGTGTTTGGCTTTTTTTCAGCCGGCTCTTCCCGTTGATTCCTATGGGGAAATCGTGCACAAGCACATTACACCAGCTGACCGCTGACTTAAGCAGCGCTGGTATTGGAGTGCGGTAATGAGCAAAATTTTGCTCAACACTCACTTCTTGTCTTTTAACGACGGGTTTCTGAAAACTTGTAATACCAGCACTGTAGGAAAGTGAGCTTGAGAGAAAACTGCTCATTAGCACCGCATAGCCTCTAACGCAAAACTCGTAATCTAGGTGCTAGTCTCTTATGAAAAGAGCACCAGCATATATTGTTGTTTCTTATTTTTTTTGTGACAGAATGCATTATCTTGCTGGAAGTAGCCATCAGAAGATGGGTACACTGTAGTCATAAAGAGATGGACATGGCCAGCAACAATACTCAGGTAGGCCATGGCATTAAAACAATGCTCAATTGGTACTAAGGAGCCCAAAGTATGCCAAAAAAATATCCCCCACACCATTACACAACCACCAGCCTGAACCGTTGATACAAGGCAGGATGAATCCATGCTTTCATGTTGTTTATGCCAAAATCTGTCCCTACCATCAGAATGTCTTAGCTGAAATCGAGAACTCATTAGACCAGGCAATGTTTTTCCAATCTTCTATTGTCCAATTTGGTGAGCCTGTGCAAATTGTAGCCTCAGTTTCCTGTTCTTAGCTGACAGGAGTGGCACACGGTATTGCCAATCTGCTTCAAGGTTTGACGTGTTGTGCGTTCAGAGATGTATTCTGCATACCTTGGTTGTAACGAGTGGTTATTTGAGTTACTGTTGCCTTTCTATCATCTCGAACCAGTCTGCCCATTTTTCTCTGACCTCTGACATCAACAAGGCATTTTTGTCCATACAACTGCAGCTCACTGGATATTTTCTCTTTTTCGGACCATTCTCTGTAATCCCTAGAGATGGTTGTGCGTGAAAATCCCAGTAGATCAGCAGTTTTTTAATTATTTAGACCAGCCTGTCTGGCACCAACAACCATGCCATGTTCAAAGTCACTTAAATTTCCTTTCTTCCCGATTCTAATGCTCGATTTGAACTTCAGCAAGTCGTCTTCACCATGTCTAGATGCCTAAATGCATTGAGTTGCTGCCATGTGATTGGCTGATTAGCAATATGTGTTACCAAGCAATTGAACAGGTGTACCAGATAAAGTGGCCGGTGAGTGTATATGTCCGTGTGTATATATATATATATATATATATATATATATATATATATATATATATATATATATATATATATTATTATACTTTATTTATGAAGCGCCAACATATTCCGCAGCGCTGCAAACTTAAAATGTAAAGCCACAAACTTCAGTCATTTTTCAATATTAAAAACAAATTCAGGAATGTAACTAAACCTTGCTGGGCTCCAGTGAAATGGCTGTGGAGGGGCCACTTATTTAAACAGCACCCTTTATTGCTGTTTGGAATGAGCAGTAGCTGAACCAGCGTCACACTGGCAAAAAGTTAAGCGGCGTCTATATCCCCTTATTTAATCTTTGTCAGAGGATATGCACAGCATTCCTGTACAAATATGGTGCCAGTCTTGCAGTGTTAGGTATGTATGCAGTTCCCCTGGAAACAATCCAAGGACAGGATGTAGTTAAAACAGTGTTTTAATAAAAGAGTTTAAAATACAAAATATATTTTAGCTTAACATAAGCTCGCTCTACACGTTTCAGCAGAATATGCCTTTTTCAAGAGCATTCAAATTTTGAAAAGTTGCTGAATAAAATTATTATCTACATCCTTTCTTATATACCCACTTCTCACTATCTTAATTAAAGGGACATTATACACTTGTCTTTTGTTTGCATAAATGTTTTGTAGATTATCTATTTATATAGCCCATAAAGTTTTGTTTTTTTAAATGGATAGTTTTGCTTATTTTAAAATAACATTGCTCTGATTTTCAGACTCCTAACCAAGCCCCAAAGTTTTAGCTTGCTTCTGTTTGTGTAAAGAGTATTTTCATATGCAAAGGAAGGGGGAGGGGGGAGTGTCTGACATTTCCCACTTGCATTGGGTGTTCCAGTAACCTTTGAAACAGAGCTGAACTGGAAGCATCTAAGTAAGTTTTAAAACGGTTTTATACTGGATTTTTATATCAGTATCTGTGCATATTATTCTTTATAGTAGTGTCTATTACATGCAGTTATATGAAAATTGGTGTATACTGTCCCTTTAACCTTTCAAGTGTGAGGGGCGGTTTACAATAGTGGTTCCCTGCTTGTGTGAAAGAAAAACCTGGCTTTTCTTTAAAACATTGTATTTTTTAAAGTATGTGTCTATATGGTCTCGAATATCGAGCATAAAAATACTTGTCCTAATAAACTTGTTTATGGTTCACACAAGTTAACATACTAATTTCTACAATAAATTATATAGATTATAGTACAACGTTTTTACTTATATGTCTTACAGATGTTTAACATTTGATATCGTATTATCCATTATTTGTTCTCCAAGAGAGAGTCCCCGTTTCATCACACTTCGTTTGCATCATCATAGGGGCATATGCAAAATGTCTTTCACAAAGAATCCTTAGTACAATCGATTCTTTTACGGTCTTAAAGGGATGTGCATAAAATATTCCTGTATTTCACAAGGTAACCTTGGTATGATAATTCCATAAATGATAGTCCTCAATCCAAAAAAAATTCCATTACATATGTGTTCCTATTATACTTTTTTCAAAAGTGTACTGGAATGAAATAAGATAAGCATGGAAAGCAGAAAAAAACAGTGTAGATTATTATATATACCAAATTTCTATCCCACATTCTGATGAGTAAGCTAATGTGTGAAAAGGTACTTCTTTTGTTTACCTATGTATATTAAAGAATATGTATAATGCTTCCTATTTTGTATTCATCATAAAAATTAAATGAATGGAGCTATACTTATGTCTTTATTCAAATCAAATTCAGTGTATGTCTTTAATTGAAAAATCCACCATAATTCTCTTTTAAAAGTGCCTGCTCTATATTTCCACCTCTCTAGTGCCCTGAGACTTTCTCTATACCTATAGACTCCAAAGGTTTCTTTTGTATACATCGAACAATGTTCGCAATGTAGTGGGAGACCATGATCTTCATGATTTTTGGAAATTTTATTCATATGTTCTAGGATGAAACTGGGACTCTCTCATGAGAAAAAGAACGGATAATACGATATCAGATGTTAACCATCTGTTAGACATATAAGCCAGGTTGTTCTTTCACACAAGCAGGGAACCACTATTGTAAACTGCCCCTCACACCTGAAAGGTTAATTAAGATAGTGAGAAGTGGGTATATAAGACAGGATTTAGATGATCATTTTATTCAGCTACTTTTCAAACTTTGAATGCTCTTGAAAAAGCATATTCTGCTGAAATGCGTAGAGCGAGTTTATGTTATTAAGCTGAAATATATTCTGTATTTTAAACTCTTTCATTAAAACACTGTTTTTACTACATTCTGTCCTTGGATTGTGTCCATTGGAACTACATACATACCTGACGCTGCAAGACATATTGGCCTCTAGTTATCAAGCCGTCAACCGCAAATACGCTGGAATTCTGAAGCGTATTTGCGGCGAGGCTGATTCGCCTTAGTTATCAACCCCTACTGCCCGGCAAAAGTAGAATCTAGTGACGTAACCTACTATCCGCCGGACTCAGTCCGACACAGATTGATGGTTAGTAATTTAGACAAGTGTATATCTTGCAGCGCCACAATAAGTACCATACAAGCTGTACCTCATAAAGGCGGAATCTCCCAACCAGATTCCGGTATATCAAATTAGAAATAAAATGCCAAGGTACAGCGCTACACTGCCCCTTGTAGGGGTTGTGTGGCTAAAGATAATATAAAATAAAATAAAATAAAGTATATAGATAAAAATGTAACAAATATTTTATTCAAAGAAAAATAAAAAATACAAAAAGTATATGATGTATTTAAAAAGTTAAGGTGCTGATGAAACCATAGATGGAAACTCTATATTAGGAGTTATAAAAAATAATGCTATCCTATTAGTATCACTGATATGAACGAATATCCAATTTTTTAGGATCCTATGAATGTCCTATTAAATGTCCAGATAATGGTGTCCAAAAGTGGATGTCCAGAACATTAGGTGTCCAAAAAATATAATAAATTAAATGAGTGTCCAGGGGATTAGAAGGTGATATAGTCAAAGGATGACATATGTGTCCAAAACAGTTTATCCAATTTGTCCGAAAAAAACTTAATTGATCCAAAAAAAAAAATATATATATCTCCAGAAATGTGGGTGGGTGTTGATCCAAATCTTTAAAATGATACAAAAATGTGTTAAAATACTCAAAAAATACTCAAAAAATGCAGTGAAAAAATTGAGTGAAAAAATTTTTTTTTGTGAAAAAGTAAGGTGAAAAAATAAAAATTGGAATTAAAAATATGTAAAAAGTATAAAAAATTTGGATTATCAAACCGTGTGGGAAAAAAGTAGTATAGATAGAGGTGTACACCTAAAAATGGGCCCTAAAAGTGTGTCCAAAAAATGACCAAAAAGATCCCTTTGATTGAAAATAGGTGAATCCTTGTGATATATTCAAGTTCTTTATGTTAGTCTAAAATTTATCCAAATGAAATGTTCTTGAAATAAATAGTTGTGGATAGCTTAAAAATGTGTGAGGGTACTAAGATGATATTCCTCTTCTCAAAAAGTGTATCAGTAGTTAAGATGTCCTCTTGTACCTATAAAAGTGTACAGAAAACAAACATAGTGCAATAAAGTCACCTTAAAAATAGCAATATAAGTATTCTACTCACCAGATATAGTCTGAGCTGCAATACCAGTATATAGCCAACGCGTTTCGGTCCTCAGGGACCTTTCTCAAGACAGTAGGAATCAATGGAAGTCTGACCATAGCGAAAGCTCATGTTCGCTGCTGCCCGATATCCCATTGATTCCTATGGGAGATGTCTGCACCTAACACCCTAACATGTACCCCGAGTCTAAACACCCCTAATCTGCCCCCCCCTACACCGCTGCAACTAAATAAATGTATTACCCCCTAAACCGCCGCTCTATAATAAACATGTTAACCCCTAAACCGCCGCTCCCAGACCCCGCCGCCACCTACATTATACCTATTAACCCCTATTCTGCCCCCCACTACACCGCCGCCACCTATATTCAAGTTATTAACTCCTATCCTGCGGATCCCGGACCCCGCCGCAACTAAATAAATTGTTTAACCCCTAAACCGCCGCACCTGGAGCCCACCGCCACCTATATTAAAGTTATTAACCCCTATCCTGCCCCCCACTACAACGCCGCAACCTACATTAAACTCATTAACCCCTAAACCGCCACTCCCGGACCCCTCCGCAACTAAATTAAATGTTTAACCCCTAAACTGCCGCTCCCGGACCCCGCTGCCACCTATATTAAACTTATTAACACTAACACCCCCCTAACTTTAATATTATTTTAATAAATCTAAATAAAACTTACTATTGTTAACTAAATTATTCCTATTTAAAACTAAATACTTACCTATAAAATAAACCCTAAGATAGCTACAATATAACTAATAATTATATTGTAGCTATTTTAGGATTTATTTTTATTTTACAGGCAACTTTGTATTTATTTTAACTAGGTACAATAGTTATTAAATAGTTATTAACTATTTAATAACTACCTAGCTAAAATACTTACAAAATTACCTGTAAAATAAATCCTAACCTAAGTTACAATTAAACCTAACACTACACTATCATTAAATTAATTAAATAAATTAACTACAATTACCTAAAATTAAATTAAATTAAATAAACTAAACTATAGTACAAAAAACAAACAAACACTAAATTACAGAAAATAAAAAAGAATTACAAGAAGTTTAAACTAATTACACCTAATCTAAGTCCCCTAATAAAATAATAAAGCCCCCCAAAATAAAAAAATGCCCTACCCTATTCTAAATTACAAAGTAACCAGCTCTTTTACCAGCCCTTAAAAGGGCTTTTTGCGGGGCATTTCCCCAAAGTAATCAGCTCTTTTACCTGTAAAAAAAATACAACCCCCCCCAACATTAAAACTCACCACCCACATACCCCTACTCTAACCCACCCAAACCCCCCTTAAAAAAACCTAACACTAACCCCCTGAAGATCTCCCTACCTTGAGTTGTTTTCACCAAGCCGAGCCAAATTCTTCATCCAAGCGGCGCAGAAGAGGTCCTCCATCCAGCAGCCAATCGGATTGTTCCAATCAGCCAATAGAATGCAAGCTCAATCCGATCAGCCAATCAGATTGCACTTCATTCTGATTGGCTGATTGAATCAGCCAATCAGATTTGTCCTACCTTAATTCCGATTGGCTGATAGAATCCCATCAGCCAATCGGAATTCGAGGGACGCCATCTTGGATGACGTCCCTTAAAGGAACCTTCATTCGTCGTTCAGTCGTCTGTTGAAGAGGATGGCTCCGTGTCGGCTCCTTGGAAGATGGCTCCGCTCCGCTCCAGATGGATGAAGATTGAAGACGCCGCCTGGATGAAGACTTCTGCTGGATGGAGGATCTCTTCTGCGCCACTTGGATGAAGAATTCGGATCGGCTGGGTGAAGACGACTCAAGGTAGGGAGATCTTCAGGGGGTTAGTGTTAGGTTTTTTTAAGGGGGGTTTGGGTGGGTTAGAGTAGGGGTATGTGGGTGGTGGGTTTTAATGTTGGGGGGTTGTATTTTTTTTTTCCAGGTAAAAGAGCTGATTACTTTGGGGCAATGCCCTGCAAAAAGTCCTTTTAAGGTTACTTTGTAATTTAGAATAGGGTAGGGCATTTTTTTATTTTGGGGGCTTTATTATTTTATTAGGGGGCTTAGATTAGGTGTAATTAGTTTAAACTTCTTGTAATTCTTTTTTATTTTTCTTTCTTTCTTTTTTTCTTTCTATCTTTCTTTTTTTTATTTTCTGTAATTTAGTGTTTGGTTTTTTTGTACTATAGTTTAGTTTATTTAATTTAATTTTAGGTAATTGTAGTTAATTTATTTAATTAATTTAATGATAGTATAGTGTTAGGTTTAATTGTAACTTAGGTTAGGATTTATTTTACAGGTAATTTTGTAAGTATTTTAGCTAGGTAGTTATTAAATAGTTAATAACTATTTAATAACTATTGTACCTAGTTAAAATAAATACAAAGTTGCCTGTAAAATAAAAATAAATCCTAAAATAACTACAATATAATTATTAGTTATATTGTAGCTATCTTAGGGTTTATTTTATAGGTAAGTATTTAGTTTTAAATAGGAATACTTTACTTACTAATAATAACTTTTATTTAGATTTATTAAAATAATATTAAAGTTAGGAGGGTGTTAGTGTTTGACTTAGGTTTAGGGGTTAATAAGTGTAATATAGGTGGTGGTGGGGTCCGGCAGCGGCGCTTTAGGGGTTAAACATTTAATTTAGTTGCGGAGGGGTCCGGGAGCAGCGGTTTAGGGGTTTATGAGTTTAATGTGGTTGCGGTGGTGTAGTGGGGGGCAGGATAGGGGTTAATAACTTTAATATAGGTGGCGGAGTGCTCCGGGTGCGGTGGTTTAGGGGTTAAACAATTAATTTAGTTGCGGCGGGGTCCGGGATCTGCAGGGTAGGGGTTAATAACTTGAATATAGGTGGCGGCGGTGTAGTGGGGGGCAGGATAGGGGTTAATAGGTATAATGTAGGTGGCGGCGGGGTCCGGGAGTGGCGGGGTCTGGAAGAGGCGGTTTAGGGGGTAATAATTTTATTTATGTCCGGGGCGCTCCGGGAGCGGTTTAGGGGGTAAAACAGTGTAGTTTAGTGTGGGTGCTTAGTGACAGGCTATCAAGAAAGCTGCGAAGAAGCCGATGAGCAGCGAGATTGATGACTGTCAGTTAACAATAGTCCGCAACTCATCGCTCCGTAGTTGGTGCGTGGCTTCTTGACAGCTTTTTTGATAACTTTGGCGAACGTATTCAGGTCCGAGGCAGCGATGGTAGGCGAGCTTAGGCGAGCGTACTGGGCCGGCGAATGCAGGTAAGTAAACGGCTTCATAACTAGAGGCCATTGTGAGTAATTTCTTTTTAGTACCTTGTTGTCTTGACGGTTTTTCACCATTATGTAATTTCCTTCTAATCGAGAAACGCATCAGAAGCCATCTAGATCTAAAGCAGGGTTGGAAGCGCTGCCATTTTCCATATTTGCATTTCTGAATTGGGTTGAAGGAGAGACTTTTTGGCGAGCAGCATCACCCTAAGGAAAGTGTTTCCATATTGCATTTTGTTTGATTATTTGTAGCCACATTGGAAACCCTGACACAATATTGTAAAGACTAATCCATACACTGTAAACTGTGATCCTGGTTTGCAGGGAGGCACAAAGAGGAGGTAGATATGATACAGGTAAAGTAATGTCATTACAGATTGCAGGACCCAGACCTCTGCTGTAGTTATGACCATAGTTGCCAACTGTCCCATTTTCCCAACTTTTTTTTATTTTTATTGTTTAAAAAGATAGATAATCCCTTTATTACCCATTCCCTAGTTTTGCACAACCAACACGGTTATATTAATATACTTTTTACCTCTGTGATTTCCTTGTATCTAATCCTCTGCAGACTGCCCCTTATCTCAGTTCTTTTGACAGACTTGCATTTTAGCCAATCAGTGCTGACTCACAAAATAACTCAACAGGAGTGAGCACAATGTTATCTAATATGGCACACATGAACTAGTACTGTCTACCTAAGAAAAACTGTCAAAATGCACTGAGATAAGAGGTGGCCTTCAAGGGCATAGAAATTAGCATACAAGCCTACCTAGGTTTAGGTTTTAACAACAATATCAAAAGAACAAAGCAAATTTGATGATTAAAGTAAATTCGAAAGTTGTTTAACCCCTTAACGACCAAGGACGTACGCCACACGTCCTCAAAAAAATGCAGTTAATGACCGAGGACGTGTGGCGTACGTCCTTGGTCTGGAAAGCAGCTGGAAGCGATCCTGCTCGCTTCCAGCTGCTTTCCGGTTATTGCAGTGATGCCTCGATATGGAGGTATCCTGCAATAACCCCCCTTGGCCATCCGATGCAGAAAGAGCCACGGGGGGGGGGGGGGGTGGGCGGGCGCGTGCACGGGGCGGGAGCGGGTGGGAACCGCTACACTACAGAAAAAAAAAGTTAAAAGTTGAAAAAACAAATACACTAAAATGCAATCTAAGGGTCCTGGAAGGGGTTGGGGGTTGGTCTCGGTGGGGGGGGGAAAGCTACACTACAGAAAAGGGAATTTTTTTTAAAAAAAGGCACATTTTGTTACAAAACTGGGTACTGGCAGACAGCTGCCAGTACCCAAGATGGCGCCCATTATTGCAGAGGGGAAGGGTTAGAGAGCAGTTTGGTGGGGGATCAGTGAGGTTGGGGTCTAAGGGGGGATCCTACACATCAGCATATGTAAATATGCTTTTTTTTTTTTTTTTTTTTTAAAAAGGGCCAAATACCTTTTATTTTAGTACTGGCAGAGTTTCTGCCAGTACTTAAGATGGCGGGGACAATTGTGGGGTGGGGGAGGGAAGAGAGCTGTTTGGGAGGGATCAGGGGGTCTGATGTTTCAGGTGGGAGGCTGAGCTCTACACTAAAGCTAAAATTAACCCTGCAAGCTCCCTACAAGCTACATAATTAACCCCTTCACTGCTAGCCATAATACACGTGTGATGCGCAGCGGCATTTAGAGGCCTTCTAATTACCAAAAAGCATCGCCAAAGCCATATATGTCTGCTATTTCTGAACAAAGGGGATCCCAGAGAAGCATTTACAACCATTTGTGCCATAATTGCAGAAGCTGTTTGTAAATAATTTCAGTGAGAAAACTAAAATTGAGAAAAAATTAACGTTTTTTTTAATTTGATCGCATTTAGCGGTGAAATGGTGGCATGAAATATACCAAAATTGGCCTAGATCAATACTTGGGGTTGTCTACTACACTACACTAAAGCTAAAACTACCCCAAAATGCTCCCTACATGCTCCCTAATTAACCCCTTCACTGCTGGGCATAATACACGTGTGGTGCGCAGTGGCATTTAGCGGCCTTCTAATTACCAAAAAGCAACACCAAAGTCATATATGTCTGCTATTTCTGAACAAAGGGGATCCCAGAGAAGAATTTACAACCATTTATGCCATAATTGCACAAGCTGTTTGTAAATAATTTAAGTTAGAAACCAAAAGTTTGTGAAAAAATTTGTGAAAAGTGAACGATTTTTTCTATTTGATTGCATTTGGCGGTGAAATTGTGGCATGAAATATACCAAAATGGGCCTAGATCAATACTTTGGGTTGTCTACTAAAAACAAATATATAAATGTCAATGGATATTCAGAGATTCCTGAAAGATATCAGTGCTCTAATGTAACTATCGCTAACTTTGAAAAGAAATGGTTTTGAAATAGCAAAGTGCTACTTGTATTTATGGCCCTATAGTTTACAAAAAAAGCAAAGAACATGTAAACATTGGGTATTTCTAAACTCAGGACAAAATTTAGAAACTATTTAGCATGGGTGTTTTTTGGTGGTTGTAGATGTGTAACAGATTTTGGGGGTCAAAGTTAGAAAAAGTGTGTTTTTTTTCCATTTTTTCCTCATATTTTATATTTTTTTTTATAGTAAATTATAAGATATGATGAAAATAATGGTATCTTTAGAAAGTCCATTTAATGGCGAGAAAAACGGTATATAATATGTGTGGGTACAGTAAATGAGTAAGAGGAAAATTACAGCTAAACACAAACACCTCAAAAATTTAAAAATAGCCTTGGTCCCAAACGGACAGAAAATGGAAAAGTGCTGTGGTCATTAAGGGGTTAAAATTGCATGGCCTATCTGAATCATGAAATTTTACTTTTGAGCTGACTATTTCTTTAAACTTGTCCCTTGTTCAATTCAGTATGTATATATTTTGGTGCTCTGACAAAATGCAGAATGACATTTGGCAGAAGGACATTTGGCAGACGGACATTTGGCAGACGGACATTTGGCTGACAGACAGAAAGCTAAAGAATGTTCCGATTTCGGCCGAGGGCAGATACGTTCCAGAGTGCTCTGTTCTAATCAGAGCCTCGGGCGCCGCAACTGCCTCTGGGAACCTTACCATGGGTCCCAGGCCGCACGTTTTGTAATTCTCTGTCTGGGAAATGATCTATCTATCAAATCTATTTATCTATCAAATCTATCTATCTATTTATCGTATCTATCAAATGTATCTATTGCATCTATTGATCTATCTATCTAATCTATGTATCTATCTATAAATCAAATCTATCTATCTCGTGGCCGGACTGTTATCTGACAGCCACTTGTGTTTCGGCCAAATGTCCGTCGGCCAAATGTCCGTCGGCCAAATGTCCGTCTGCCAAATGTCCGTCGGCGAAAAGTCCGGCCACGTATATTTTATGAATAGTGTGCCGGGCAGTGCTCGCACCACAGAGGGCACTGTGGCATTAGTCTCATTGCTTACAGTATGTTTTTTCTGCGGTTTCTGTGGTCTTCTGTCACATTGAAGTTTAGCAGTGTGAGGTCAGGTAAGAGGAAGCCATGAGATGTAATATATAATACCAGGAAAGTTAGGAGGGAAGGGATGATGAAACCAGTAAGCTCAATAGTGTTGCATAATTTAGAGTATATGTAATATCCCCATGCATATACTGAGACTTTGTTTAGCAGGTGCATAATTACATCCGGCTCTTCATGTGCTGGGACTGGAATTCACAGAACATACTAAAATTCCAGATTTACTGGGGCATTTCTGGGTCTATTAACCTTATACCTACAATCACTGCAGCAGCAAAGATAAATACATGGATAGTTACCTCATAAAATGCCATCTACTTGTGAAACTTTCAATAGTGTCTTAGCAAGTCTTCAAAATATCTGCATATCTTGTTCTCTGTAGCCCCAATACAGCAATTATCAGGTCAGAACATATTATTATATTAGATGTTCATTTCAGACTGTGTAACATCTATATAAACTTTGGTGTTTATGGTGTCCTGAGATACAGATGCTTAATAGTTAATGAGTTACCCTTGCTTGCTTATTTTGGTACTTGCTGTAAAGTTATTCTTCCAGTGCCAATTATATTCTTGAGAGTAAGAGAGGTGATGAGGAGCTTGATGATTTAACCTTCATTAAAGGGATATAACAGTGCATAAAGAAAATGCTCTAATATGTTAGAGCAATTTTCTTATTGCACTTTTACTTGAATATAGCCATATGTATAACCCCTGCACAATGATTAAACACATAATTAAATTAAGTGTCAGAGCACTGCTAGGAGCTAGCTAAACACATCTGGTGAACCAATGACAAAAGACAAATGTGTGTAGCCACCAATATCCCTTTTAAGTTACCCAAGAGGACAAAGAAGTAGTGAATTAAAAAATTACATACTTTGGCCTCTATTTAAAAAAGTCTGGCGGACCTGATCCGACAGTGCGGATCAGGTCCGCCAGACCTCACTGAATATGGCGAGCAATACGCTCGCTGTATTCAGCATTGCACCAGCAGCTCACAAGAGCTGCTGGTGCAACGCCACCCCCTGCAGACTCGCAGCCAATGGGCCGCCAGCAGGGGGGTGTCAATCAACCTCTCGGATTGAAGGGGCTTAGCCGATATTCACTTTCCACCTGCTGTAATACACACCATATATATCTTATCGATACAGTTGTAATTCTGGTGGATCATTCAGGTTTAAGTGTTTTTTTTCAACCACGTTGCTGGTAAGAATGGTTTTGTGTATAAATAAAGATACAGGGGCAGATTTAACAAAGGTCTGTCGGACCTGATGTGACAGTGAGGATCAGATCCGACAGACCTCGCTGAATGCGGAGAGCAATACGCTCTCTGTATTCAGCATTGCACCAGCAGCTCTTGTAAGCTGCTGGTGCAATGCCACCCCCTGCAGATTCGTGGCCAATGGCAGGGGGGGTGTCAGTCAACCCGATCGTACTCAATTGGGTTGAATTTCAGCGATGTCTGTCCGCCTGCTCAGAGCAGGTGGACATGTTTCAAAACTGGTGTTCATCAGCCAGCCTGGAGGCTCCCCAGAAACACGGGCCCTCAAGCTCCATCCGGAGCTTGATAAATGGGCTCCACAGTATGAATGTGTTTTACTAGTAGCAATATACATCTGTTATCCTTATGGATATCCTTATGGAACAGTAATTCTGTAACCTATTAACCCAGGGGAGAGCAATCCTTTTTCAGTTGTATGCTCTTTTTACAATTACATGATAATTGTCTCTTTACTTTTTCTACACCCTGGGGCATAAAACCTTGAAATTAATTTAATTAATACTATATATTTCTAATTTATTAACTACACGGCTTGTATGCAAACTATCTTACTGTTTCCCCCATCCTTTGTTCTTTTTTTATGTGCTTGTATTGGGGGTCGATATGAGTGGGGAGGCTATACAAACCATACATGGGAGTGGCCCTGCTGCAAAGTGTCCCTGAAAATTTATTTCAAATGTTGGCAACTATGGTTACGACCCTGAAATGAGATCATAAAGCACATGTGACAATTTAAGTTTTCGTAAGGTCTAATGCAGTGATTTTACCTCTTGTTATTACCTTCTCTGTTATGTAAAATACTCACACATGTGGAAATGTTTTAGGCTTTAGTTTCAACTTTCATACTGCTTTAGAATAATCTTACCCTTTTAGAGCCGAGCCATTTTCACACCCCTGTGCTAGAGCTGTTTGTAGCTGTTTGGTTCTCATTGCATTTTACAATAAATTTCAACTTATATCTTTGAGATATCCGCACAAATTATACATATCCCCCCCCCCCCCCCCCCCCCCCGCATAATAAGCATTTTTTAAAATAACTTTAGTTTGGAGAAATGTGAGTCATTCTTTCCTACATTATTTTATTGACCCACATTTAAGGGTAGATTTATCAAATGCCGGGCAGACATGATTCGCTGCACATTCACGGCCAATCAGCTGCTAGCAGGGTGTGTCAATCATCCCAATCGTATTAAATTAGGATGATTGCAGTCCGCCACCTAAAAGGAGCATCGGTATTATTGGGCTCCATGTAGTAGGCAGTAAAAAGCCTGCTTCCCGCATTGTAAGAAGCAGTGGTCATTAGACAGTTGCTTCTTACACCCTACACCACCTCTGAGGTGGTGAGAGAAAATCACTGAGAGCTCGCCTGCTCTCTGTGATTGACAATCTCTTCTCTGACGCAATTGGTGCAGTTTAGAAAAAAACGGCACTGAAAAGTGCCTTTACATTGCAGTCTATGTGGACTGTGTTATCCCTTTAAGTATAAATGTATATGCTTTTATACATATATATTTATGTGTAAATATGTGTATATACACATATTAACACATAAATATACAGGGAGTGCAGAATTATTAGGCAAATGAGTATTTTGACCACATCATCCTCTTTATGCATGTTGTCTTACTCCAAGCTGTATAGGCTCGAAAGCCTACTACCAATTAAGCATATTAGGTGATGTGCATCTCTGTAATGAGAAGGGGTGTGGTCTAATGACATCAACACCCTATATCAGGTGTGCATAATTATTAGGCAACTTCCTTTCCTTTGGCAAAATGGGTCAAAAGAAGGACTTGACAGGCTCAGAAAAGTAAAAAATAGTGAGATATTTTGCAGAGGGATGCAGCACTCTTAAAATTGCAAAGCTTCTGAAGCGTGATCATCGAACAATCAAGCCTTTCATTCAAAATAGTCAACAGGGTCGCAAGAAGCGTGTGGAAAAACCAAGGCACAAAATAACTGCCCATGAACTGAGAAAAGTCAAGCGTGCAGCTGCCAAGATGCCACTTGCCACCAGTTTGGCCATATTTTAGAGCTGTAACATCACTGGAGTGCCCAAAAGCACAAGGTGTGCAATACTTAGAGACATGGCCAAGGTAAGAAAGGCTGAAAGACGACCACCACTGAACAAGACACACAAGCTGAAACGTCAAGACTGGGCCAAGAAATATCTCAAGACTGATTTTTCTAAAGTTTTATGGACTCATGAAATGAGAGTGAGTCTTGATGGGCAGATGGATGGGCCCGTGGCTGGATTGGTAAAGGGCAGAGAGCTCCAGTCTGACTCAGACGCCAGCAAGGTGGAGGTGGAGTATTGGTTTGGGCTGGTATCATCAAAGATGAGCTTGTGGGGCCTTTTCGGGTTGAGGATGGAGTCAAGCTCAACTCCCAGTCCTACTGCCAGTTTCTGGAAGACACCTTCTTCAAGCAGTGGTACAGGAAGAAGTCTGCATCCTTCAAGAAAAACATGATTTTCATGCAGGACAATGCTCCATCACACGAGTCCAAGTACTCCACAGCGTGGCTGGCAAGAAAGGGTATAAAAGAAGAAAATCTAATGACATGGCCTCCTTGTTCACCTGATCTGAACCCCATTGAGAACCTGTGGTCCATCATCAAATATGAGATTTACAAGGAGGGAAAACAGTACACCTCTCTGAACAGTGTCTGGGAGGCTGTGGTTGCTGATGCACGCAATGTTGATGGTGAACAGATCAAAACACTGACAGAATCCATGGATGGCAGGCTTTTGAGTGTCCTTGCAAAGAAAGGTGGCTATATTGGTCACTGATTTGTTTTTGTTTTGTTTTTGAATGTCAGAAATGTATATTTGTGAAAGTTGAGATGCTATATTGGTTTCACTGGTAAAAATAAATAATTGAAATGGGTATATATTTGTTTTTTGTTAAGTTGCCTAATAATTATGCACAGTAATAGTCACCTGCACACACAGATATCCCCCTAAAATAGCTATAACTAAAAACAAACTAAAAACTACTTCCAAAACTATTCAGCTTTGATATTAATGAGTTTTTTGGGTTCATTGAGAACATGGTTGTTGTTCAATAATAAAATTAATCCTCAAAAATACAACTTGCCTAATAATTCTGCACTCCCTGTATATGTATATATTGACATACATTTATATTTAAATTTGCTGTGCTACTTACCCCCTCTGCTGCGCTAGGTTCTCATACAATGTCTTACAGCATGAGAAAGAGGCTCCCATTACGTTGGTATTACAAAATGGAGCTCAAATATCACCGTCATTTAAGCAAATTTTTTGCGTTCCACTTGTAATCTGGCCCATAATATGTGATTTAACCAGGTGGCGACCTGGAGGGATCCTGCTACTGCACATCCATTCACGTTTATTGCATGCATGTCATCCGTGGTCGAGGCTGGACTCTGGAGCAGGAGAGCAGTGTGGTGTTACTCAGTGTCAATCATTGTGATGTTGCGCCGGTGTCACATGAGTGCTGCTCTCAATCATCAGGGCCACCTCCCTGTCTTGTTGGAGATTATTGATCTGCCAATCATAATAATCTCCATCAGGCTATCTAGATGGACGTGGTGATTGAGGGTAGTGAATAGTGTGTCCAAACGTGATAAAAACACAAAGTGACAATATTAAAACAATACTTGATTGCAAGAAACTTTCAAATAAGTGCCAGAAAATGATTCCTCAAAAGACAAGAATAAAAGAATAATAAAATAGTAATTCTGTTTATTCCAGAAAACAGGTAATGGTATTCACAAACATGGAGCTATGTTAGCTCCAAGATTAGTGTTCAAAACATATGCATCCAGTATAAACAGGATCTCTTTGTTGTACATTTATTCACAATAATATTAAAACATATTTAAAAAAAAACAAGCATGCACTTAAAGGGATATTCCAGCCAAAATTGAAAACCACATGGGTGCATTTCGGTATTGAACAGAAACAATTTTGTAATATACATGCATTAGCAAAAATGCCTCTAATAAAAGCTATAGCTGTTTAAAAAGTGTATTTAAGTATGCACCATGCACCAGCATTTTAAAGACAGCACTTGCTCAGAGAGCCTAAGGTGCTTGTACCATCTGGTAATGACTCAATTTGTTGATTGCTGTATACTGTAAAATTGTTTTCCTTCTAAATTCAGGGAGAGTCCACAGCTGCATTCATTACTTTAGGGAATACAGAACCTGGCCACCAGGAGGAGACAAAGACACCCCAGCCAAAGGCTCAAATACCTCCCCCACTTCCCTCATCCCCCAGTCATTCTTTGCCTCTCGTCACAGGAGGTTGGCAGAGAAGTGTTGGAAGCATTAGTACGGAGTAGTTTCTTATGGAGGGTAGTACTCTTCGCGATGGGACTGGAGTTTTAAGTAGTCTTGTCAGCCCCTCAGGGAGAGCATTGATGAAAGTTTGAGTCCAGAGATGCAGGGAGAGTCTTTCTGCAAAGCCATCCCGACTCATATTAACAGTTTCATAAGCAATCAGCATTGATGAGTTTCGCTGCCTGCTTTTCTGCACTCAAGTCAAGTCAGAAGCGTTGCTATCATCTGTCAAACTTGAAGGACTGTGTAAATTCCGGTAAGATCGTTTAAATCTTTTTCTTTTTACATGCTTGTAAAACGTAATGAGAAGACAGGGTCTCGGTGGAATTCCTTTATCTTCATGGAATCAAGGGTTAATATCTCCGGAGGGGGATAATTGAACAGTGGAGATTTTCAATCATGTTTATTATGTGATTTTACTGCTTATGTGTATGGTTGTTTGAGGCTCATAGGCTTTTACGGAACGTATAGGTTATTCGAGCTGCGCCGTTATTTAGGCTGGCACGCTTTTCTTAGCGGGAGTGCATCCCGCACGCTGCACCATGTGACCAGGTGCGGTCACGTTTTGTTGTTTCCCATTTCCATATTCCTGACCATGCGACTGCGGAGAGGATCCATTTTCTCTATCCGTCTGGGTCATAGGAGGTGGTGAGTGCCCCAGCCATTGGGGGTGTAAGATGCCAGTTGTTTTTCCTTTATTGACCATAATCTGCTTCGATAAGTTAAGGAGGCTGCTGATATGTTGGAGGGGGTTTCCACTGATTCAGATTTTGATACCTGTGTTTATTGTGAGCAGGCCTGGGTAACCCAGCCCTCTCAATTATGTTCCGTATGCTGCGATAGAGTGTTCCCATCTTCCCATGTGGGAACTTTAGAGACCAATGAGCCATTCTGTCCCTACACAGGCAGTTACCCTGCATACCGTTACCCCTTCTCCTGAAGGAAGTTTGTTTCCACCAGAGGTTACTGCACGGTTTCGCATGGCCATGTATCTGGCCTTAGCGCATTTGCATCTTCCTACCACGTGCCAGTGATGGATTAATCTGTGTAATCTTGACCAAGATCCGGCATGCAAGAGGACTGTGGTATCAGATCAATCTTCAGGGGAAGCGGTGTCCTCTGAGGCTTCAGAGGGGCTACCTATATGGTTGGAAACCCAGGATACTCCAACGGAGGTGATTTTTCTTTTCGATTTAGAATGGCTCATCTGCGTGTACTTCTGAGAGAAGTGCTAGCAACGCTGGAGGATCCGAGTTCTGATCCGTCAGCTGAATCTCAGTCTGCTGATTCAGATAGCGAGCCTGTTTAGATGACTGGAGGGATTGTGATCCTGTTCCTTATCATCTCTATATTATTTTTCTTGTTCCCAGTTCGGAACTCTTGAGGAATTGTGTCGCATGACAGGTGGGACCTGTCCGTTTCACTTTCCCTTGGGTTTTATCTTGTGTGCGCTTGTCTGATTTCCTTTCTAATCCGGTTAGGATAAGTTTCATTTTCCTTTATTTTGAGTGTGAATATATTGCCTCTCTTCTTATGAAGAATTTTCGTCCTGGGATTCTGGTATTAGCGATTTTGTGTGGCGATTGATGGAATCTTCCGGTGGAAGTTCTATAAAAAAAATAAAAATAAAAAATATAATAAAAAATAACAAAAACAAGAAGGTTGTCTCTGGTTGGGGTAATGTTCCCTCAATAGGTCAGAGACTATGTTTAAGCCAGAGCTTTATATTTGCTGTTTATTATTCTCAGTTTTCTGGCACTGCTAGAAATTTAGAATTCTCTGATTGACCCTTGAACAGATATGTCGTAGCCCTCATATCGGGTTGGTCCTGGTGGGGTAGAGATATCTCAGTTCTTGAGGTTTGTACAGATAGGTTGTATCCTGACTAACAGGCTGGTCCTGTTTGGGTACTGGTTACCTCTCTTCTTTCTTCTTCTCAAGAGGTTGTTTTTCGGTTCAGAGGAAGCCCTTCTATCTTGGATGTCAGGCGGGTCCTGGTTGAATCGTCTTGGTTGGGTGTCTGATATTGGATCATATGCAGTCCAATTAGCCTACGAGTTATACCCTGTTTTGCAAAGCTATTGCCTTGGTGTTTGAATTCTGCAGTGGCAGTTTTCTTTAGGAGCTAAGTTTTGCCTCTCTTGATGAGGGGAGGATGGGTGACTTTTTGGAGTCTTTTTCCTAGTTCCATTTCACAGGGGTGTATTCTCCCCCTCTATTGGAGCTCCATAGGGGTTATCTCAGTCTATTGATTTTAAGTGCTCTCTATGTAGAGCTTATTTCTTCTTCCTCTTGAGGGTTGATATACGGTTCTCTCTTCTCTTATCAGGTAAAACATATAAAACATTTTTCAAACTTGGAGCTACTACGACCTACCGCCTTTCTGATTGGTTGAAACGATCAGATGATCTAGGAACGTCAGTGCAGACAGTGAACACACAGAGTACCCCGCTGCAGAGAACCAAGCGTGGGGGACGCTAACGGTCACTAAGTCTGTCAGATAATGCGACTGAGCCCAGGGAGATAAACTATATCAGAAGTCCGGTAAGACAAGACTATCCACACAGAAACTATGCTACACTGACTGGTCAGTAATCCAACTTGTTATACATTGGGGGATATTTAGCTGAATGCGGAGAGCAATACGCTCTCCGTATTCAGCATTGCACCAGCAGCTCTTGTGAGCTGCTGGTGCAATGCCGCCCCCTGCAGGTTTGCGGCCAATCGGCCGCCAGCAGGGGGTTGTCAATCAACCCGATCATACTCGATCGGGTTGATTTTCGGCGATGTCTGTCCACCTGCTCAGAGCAGGTGGACAGGTTATGGAGCAGCGGTTTTTAGACCACTGCCTCATAACTGCTGTTTCTGGTGAGCCTGCAGGCTCATCAGAAACACGTGCCCTCAAGCTCCATCTGAAGCTTGATAAATGGGCCCCTTTGCCTTATTACAGTGGCACATTAAAAGACTTTGCCTTCTTACAACTGAATCTATCAGCTGTTAACACACACAATCCAACAATTTGAAACTGCAATATAAAGTGACTTCACCTTCGAGATAGTGGCTAACTAAATATATAAGTGACTTTGCCTTCTTGATAGTGGCTAACTAAATATGTCACCTTTTTTTCATCTGCAGCAGATGACTTACTACGGTTCTAAAATATCTTGGCCATTGAATTTCACTCCAAGTTAAAGGGACACTGAACCCAAATTTTTTCTTTCATGATTCAGATAGAGCATGCAATTTTAAGCAACTTTCTAATTTTCTCCTATTATCAATTTTTCTTCGTTCTCTTGCTATCTTTATTTGAAAAGCAAGAATGTAAGTTTAGATGCCGGCCCATTTTTGGTTCACAACATGGGTTGTCCTTGCTGATTGGAATAACACCAAGAAACAAGTACTGTCCAGGGTTCTGAACCAAACATTGGCTGGCTCCTTAGCTTAGATGCCTTCTTTTTCAAATAAAGATAGCAAGAGAACAAATACAAAATGATAATAGGAGTAAATTAGAAAGTTGCTTAAAATTACATGCTCTATCTGAATCATGAAAGAAAAAAAAATGGGTTTAGTGTCCCTTATGGCACTTATCTACTAAAGTGACGCCTGTACTGCCGATCTACAGCAACTTAAAAATCGCATACAGAGCTTTTGTCTCTTTAAAAACATCAGTTGTGGAATACCACAACATTTAGCACAGCATTTATTAAATTTACCATACATTGAATTGCACTATCAGATATCCTTGCGTTTACTGTTGACGTATTTTATAGGATCAGTATTAATAACTTGATGTATTTGTTCTACACTTAGTGAATTGTCTTTTATTATTGTTTTAGTGTTTTTTATTGTTCTATAGGTGTGGCCACACCACGTCTAATTTATAGTTTGTGATATTGTTTTTATATGCTATCTGATACACTATTTGATATGTTATTTGGATATATTTTTTTTGTTTATATACTGATTAAATATTTAACCTTAATCTTAATCTCCACCTCCTTGTATTCCTTTATTCACACATATTTACCTTGTTTTTATGGATTCAAAATCTTCCACAAACAACCTTTTCCCTAAGCATGCCAGAGAGATTGTGGTATATTACTTTTGAGTTGGCTCAGAGGATAAGATAAGAGTCCAGATTACCTTTTCTATTTTTGCAAAACTAGCCTATGATTGGTGCTGAGTAAATTTTATATATAAACTTTTAGTACACAGAGGGATTAATTAATTAAAAGGCCCAGTGGATTGTATTTTGGTGTATGTGGTATCTCTGAGTTACTGAAAGTTCAGGTATTTTGGTGCATTTGTAGCAGAGGGTGATAGTATGTCTTTTCTATTTCAGTGGGTGTAACATGGTCTCAAATTAATTAAACATATATGAATTCAGATAGAGCATGTGATTTTAAACAACTTTACTAATTTATTTCTTTTATCACTTTTTTTATTCTCTTGATATCTTTTGTTGAAAATCAGGGATGTATGCTTAGGAGGCGGACCATTTCTGGCAGCAGTTTTTCAAGAATGCTATCCATTGCAAGAGCACTAGATGCACTATTTCCTGCCATGTAGTGCTCCAGATGTCTACCTAGGTATCTCTTCAACATAGAATATCATGGGCAAATTTGATAATAGAAGTAAATTGGAAACTTTATTATAATGGTATGCTCTGTCTGAATCACAAAATACAATGTTTGGGTTTCATATCCCTTTAAATCTTTTGCTTGTGTATAATTCAGATTTCTCATTGAGACATTCCATGCACTGTTTGACCCATTCACATTTGCCAGTTTCCAGTGTAAGACTCAGTAAGGTTTAGAGCTCTTGCTTATCTTTATAGGTACATCCTACAGGTCTCAGCAGCTAAATTAATAGGCCCTGGGTAGTCTTATAGTGATCATGCACATCCTTTAGGCTTAAAGGGACACTCAAGTCAAAATAAACTTTAATTATTCAGAAACATCACACAGTTTTAAGACATTTTCCAATTATCTAATGGCGAGATTACAAGTTTTTGTCGGTAATGGTGTGCGGTGCTAACGCTCCTTTTTTTCTTACCGCTCACTTAAGACAACGCTGGTATTACAGGTTTTCTGCAAGCCGGCGTTAGCTTCAGAAAAGTGAGCATTGAGCAAAATTTTGCTCCACATCTCACCTCAATACCAGCGTTGCTTACGGTAGCGGTAAGCTGTCAAAACGTGCTTGTGCACGATTTCCCCATAGGAAACAATGGGGCTGAGCTGGCTGAAAAAAAAACCTAACACCTGCAAAAAAGCAGTGTTCAGCTCCTAACACAGCCCCATTGTTTCCTATGGGGAAATTAATTTTATGTCTGCACCTAACACCCTAACATGAACCCCGAGTCTAAACACCCCTAATATTATACTTATTAACCCCTAATCTGTTGCCCCCGACATCGCCTACACCTACATTATACTTATTAACCCCTAATCTGCCGCTCCGGACACCGCCGCCACCTACATTATAGTTATGAACCCCTAATCTGCCGCCCCAACATCGCCGACACCTACATTATATTTATTAACCCCTAATCTGACCCCCCCAATGTCGCAGCAACTATATTAAATTTATTAACCCCTAAACCTAAGTCTAACCCTAACCCTAACCCCCCCTAACTTAAATTTAATTTAAATTAAACAAAATAAATTTACCATAATTAAATAAATTAATCCTATTTAAAACTAAATACTTACCGATAAAATAAACCCTAAAATAGCTACAATATAACTAATAGTTACATTGCAGCTATCTTAGGATTTATATTTATTTTACAGTCAACTTTGTATTTATTTTAACTAGGTACAATAGTTATTAAATAGTTATTAACTATTTAATAACTACCTAGCTAAAATAAGTACAAAAGTACCTGTAAAATAAACCCTAACCTAAGTTACAATTACACCTAACACTACACTATCATTAAACTAATTACCTAAACTACCTACAATTAATTACAATTAAATTAAATAAACTAAATTACAGAAAATAAAAAAGAATTACAAGAATTTTAAACTAATTACACCTAATCTAATCCCCCTAATAAAATAAAAATGTCCCCCAAAATAATAAAATTCCCTACCCTATACTAAATTACAAATAGCCCTTAAAAGGGCCTTTTGCGGGGCATTGCCCCAAAGTAATCAGCTCTTTCACCTGTAAAAAAAATACAATACCCCCCCAACATTAAAACCCACCACCCACACACCCAACCCTACTCTAAAACCCACCAATCCCCCCTTAATAAAACCTAACACTACCCCCTTGAAGATCACCCTACCTTGAGCCGTCTTCACCCAGCCGGGCACAAGTGGTCCTCCAGAGGGGCAGAAGTCTTCATCCTATCCAGCCAGAAGAGGACATCCAGACTGGCAGAAGGCTTCATCCAGGCGGCATCTTCTATCTTCATCCTTCCGGAGCGGAGCGGGTCCATCTTCAAGACATCCGACACAGAGCATCCTTTTCATCCGACGGCCGACAACTGAATGACTGGTCCTTTAAGTGACGTCATCCAAGATGGCGTCCCTTGAATTCCGATTGGCTGATAGAATTCTATTGGCTGATGCAATCAGCCAATAGGATTGACCTCGCATTCTATTTGCTGATTGTCTTTATATTCACACTTTCTAAGGAACAAGATCTTACTTAGCATGTGCACAAGGTCACAGAGTATATGTATACTAGTCTGTGATTGGCTGATATCTGTCACATGATACAAGGGGCCGGAAAATGGGAGAAAAAATAAATTTGACACAAAAATATCTACTGCAAATTTGAAATTCAGAGTAGGTGCTATTGCATTGTCTTTTAATTATATATGTGTTAATTATGTAATTCTACTGCATTGAGTGGTCCTTTAAGTAGTTATAAAAGTTCAGACTAAGTTGCTGATCTTAAGAAGCACAAAACTATGCGCTATTCTCATCTCTTAAACATAAGGATATCAGCAAACTAATGTAATGTTATTCGATTTATAACTTATTAAAGGGACATAAAACCCAAAAAGTTTCTTTCATGATTAAAATAGAGAATAATATTTAAAACAACTTTCCAATTTACTTCTATTATCTAATTTGCTTCATTCTCTTGGTATACCTTATTGAAGAAGCAGCAATGCACTACTGGGAGCTATTTAACACATGGGGATGAGCCAATAGCATGAAGGATATATGTGCAGCCACCAATCGGCAGCTCCTGAGCCTACCTATGTATCATTTTCAACAAAGGATACAAAGAGAACCAAACAAAATAGATGATAGAAGTGAATTGGAAAGTTGTTTAAAATCATGAGCTCTATTTGAAGCATAAAAGAAAAATGTGGGTTTCATGCCCCTTTAATGCAAGTTTCTTTTTTTTCAATGATCAATGTGATTTTGTTTTACTCTTTAAAGGTTATTGTGTTTTGTGCCGATTCTATCAAATGTCCTTTGCTTTTGCTGTGTATATTTTTTAAGCCTGATCCCCAAAAATAAATTACACATAGACACTGAAAAAATAATGTGTTTTACCTGAACAGTGTTGATCATCAAACAAAACCGAACAGATGAGTATAAGCAGACCGCACATTATTAAAGCAGGTGAACTGATGTTTCCACATAAAGTGAATTAACAGACACTAAAAGGATTCCCAGTTTAAAGTTTTGCAGTAATTTGAGGGTTCTGTTTAGTGTCTTTAGGTAAACATTTTGTAACTGGTTTAACAATGTCACTGTAAATCATTCATTTAACTAAGGACCCTTTAACCTTGCCCTTATATGGCATATAGTGGTAAATACATGACATGCATTTTAAACTATCAGAACGCTTAAATAAATATTGCTCACAGTGGCATTGTGTCTGAAAAGTCAGCCACTTCCAGTAAAAGAGCGAGAGAGAGAGAGAGAGTGTGTAATGACTCTTAATAGACAGCTAAGGCATTGCATTCATTTAAAGTAGCTAACAAAAATGCCACTAAAGTAATACAGATCATCTATAAAAAATAAATGTTTGTACTTTTTAACTTTGTCATATTATTTATGAATTATTGTATATATCATTTAAATACATTAATAGGAGATCTCCCTCTTAGTAATGGCTCTATCTATTCTATTTAACTATACATCAGAATATAAATTAAAGCACATTTCTGTCTCCAGCAAAGGTTAGCATGAATAGTGAGGGTGTCCACATGCCATGCAAATCTACAGCCTGATCTCACAAGAGCTGAGAACAGATAAAGGTATCATGCAACCCTCATGGTAAACAATACAATCCATTAGTATCTAGCACTAAAAATGTAATCTATGCATGCTCACTAATTTAAATCTTTTTTTTTCTCTCCGTTTATATGGATGGCACTCAACATATGCTTAGTGTGCATTTTCAGGAATTTTGACAACTTCTTAACATTAAATTGTTTATTCAATAGCACTGGAATATATAAAGTAGATATTCTGTTTTGTAACTTTAGCTAATTATATAGGGCTCAATTACAAGAGCGCTAATTATTGTTATTGAAATACTTATTGAAATATCATGCCCATGCTAACTTGGGCTCATATTACAAGTGGAAAGTAAACGCGACCGCACAAGAGCAAACTAGATTGCGCTTGTAGAGTTAGCGTGTAAAAGGTTAGGGCTAAATTAAAACTTGCACCAAACACCACATAAATACATAAAAATAAAGTGTTTCACTCATATACACACTATCTAATAACAAATATTCATAAGGTATATGGTATATGAGAAGGTATTTGAATTGAAATGACTATAATGAATATATACATACATATACATGTCTAAATATGTGTATGTATGTAAGTATACATATGTATATATGTGTATACAGGTACATGTACTTATATGTATATATATATATATATATATATATATATATATATATATATATATATATATATACTGTATATGTATATACTGTATATTCTGGGGCCTCAGGAGGTGAAGAACCTCAAAGGAGTATCCTAAAAACTTTTAACACATATACTCAACCACAAGCCAGTAATTTCCAAAATACAGCTCAAGTACAAGTGGTCAGACCCAAAGACACACAATCGGGCTCTACGACTTCTAATTCCAAGTATATTTATGTAACTGACACAGTGGGTATACATGCACAGGGCCCTAATGTTTCTAATGAGGATAAATTAAATCTGGCTCAGGTTTTTTTGTCTCCCTCCACAGAAGACAGGGATAGGACCAGGGGTACAAGGTGGTCAGGATCGATATCAGCTGTGAGGCAACAGAGGGAACAGGGGCAAACAAAAATACAAGTAATTGATAATGTTATTAATCTATCTAGACATATACTTACACCCACCCAATTATCTGTACTTAGCTATGGTTTAAACTTCTCCCCCACAAATAATTTTGATTTATTTAAAACACTTTTGGATGTTAATAAATTGATAAGGAATATTACTTTGGAAAAACACTATCAAGGAGAACCAGATTCGATGGTGACTATCACTGAATCTATTGAGACAAGGTAACCAAGACATTAAGTCAAACACAATTAATTCATTTGGAGGTTTCAGAAATCCCTCAGAATTCTATCCCATACATGTTTTGGAAATCTTTAAGAGGGTTGAACGTGATTTGTCAGTATTGAAAACTACTGATAACCATGTTAAATCAAATTTAACCAGGCAAGAAAAATGGGCCCTAGACGAACTAAGGAGCAGGGAAGATATAGTTGTCCGTTCAGCAGATAAAGGCGGCACAATTGTGGTTTTAAATAGAGCAGACTATGCTCAGGAAGCCTTTTGACAACTTAATAACACTGACAACTATGCCATCCTATCTGTGGATCCCACTAATACATATAAACATGAACTTTTGGGTATCTTGGATGATGGTTTGGAAGGTGGGCACTTTGACTTCAAAACTTTTGAGTTTCTATGTGTTGACCATCCTATAGTGCCCATCTTCCAACATCTTCCTAAAATACACAAATCCCTTAGCAAGGTTAAGGGATGTCCCATAGTCAGTGGGATAAGTTCTTTGACAGAACACGTGTCGCAATGGATAGATAGCATTTTACAACCCCTTGTAATGTCGCTATATAGCTATCTTAGTGATACTAAACATGTAATTGATATACTCGAAGGTGTAAAATGGAATTTTGGCTTGTATCGTTGGGCCACAATTGATGTGGTTGTGTTATATTCTTCCATTCCCCACAAAGAGGGTCTGGAAGCAATTGCTTTCTTTTTGAAACACTATTCAGATCTTAGTGAGGACTTTCAAAAATATATTCTAAAAGTACATTGGTTTCTGCTAACCCATAACTATTTTAAGTTTGAGGGGGGGTTTTATCTCCAGAGATGTGGGACAGCAATGGGGGCTAAGTTTGCCCCCTCCTATGCCAACCTTTTTATGGGTTGGTGGGAGCTGTCCCACATCTATGGAGATAATAACCCCCAAAGGCATCTTGTCCAGTATTACAGAAGCAATATAGATGACCTTCTTCTAATTTGGTTGGACGGTGATTCAGAATTCTCAGAATTTATTGACTATCTAAATAGCAACACCATTGGTATCAAATTTACTTCTGTATTACAAAAGAATACTATTGATTTTCTGGATATTTCCTTAGAAGGAACTGAACAAGGAAAGATTATTAGTAAGATTTATAGGAAACCCACAGCTGGCAATGCACTGTTGCATATCAATAGTTGCCACCCTTGACACGTTCCCTTAGCATTAGCAAAGGGACAATTTGTCAGGGTTAAATGAAATTGCACCCTTGACCAAACTTGTCGAGAACAATCTATAGAACTTAGTAATAGATTGAAGAAAAGTGGTTACTCTAGTCAAATCATTCTGAAAGCAGAGAAACAAGTACAAAGATTTAACAGAACCACCTTGGTTCAGGAACATTCAAAAGCGCGCCCCAACTCTGACACAAATTTTCAGGGTGTAACTTTTGTTACTGAATTCACAGTATACCGAGATATGCAAAATTGTTAAAAAACATTTTAACTTTCTCTCAGCTATTGACAAATTGGAAAAATATGTCAGTGATGGATTGCGCTGTTCATATAGGAGAGCTAAAACTCTTGCAAAGGGCCTATTTAAATGTAGACAAAAGTGTCGGGTTTGTGAGTACATTATGGTGTCAAATATTTTTAAATCAAAAGTAACTGGAGATACCTTTCCAATCAATAGTTGCTTGAAGTGCACTTCAACCTATGTTGTTCACTTACTAACCTGCACTCTTTGTCACTTACAATATGTAGGCCTTACCACAAATGAGATTAAGGTCCGAATCCGTAATCATTTGTCCACCATACAAGCAGGAGAAGTCAGTACACCACTGGTTAGACATTTTCTAAGCCATCACAATAAGGATATTAGTAGTTTGAGATGGCAAGCTATAGAAAGGGTAAAATTTCCCCCTAGAGGAGGTGACCGTGACAAACTGCTGCGAAAGAGGGAGATGTATTGGATTTTTACACTTCAGACCAGGGTTCCCTCAGGCCTGAACTCTGAATATGATTTAATTAACTTTTGGAAATAAAAAGTTTCTCCTTTTCCAGACATCTCCTTCTTTCGCAGTATATGTATATATGTATATATATATATATATATATATATATATATATATATATATATATATATATATATATATATATATAAATGCATGTGTATATGTGTGTGTATGCGTATTATTCCTATGTCCATCTCTACTATGTCCTTGTGACTTACCAACTTCTAGGCCCCTAGTTCGTTTCATAACAATCCCTTTCATAGCAACTGCTCTCAGGTTGCATATTGTACTTAGTTGGGAGCATATGTACATATGCGATGATATCAACCTTGGGATTTTCTCAAGAATCAACCTAGGTATTATTCTATTTTATATTGTAGTACTATTATAGGATTTACTATAATTACACACGTGTATCTTTTTGCATAAAAAGTGGTCCTTATACACATATACCACATGTACATATATATATAAAAAAGGAATAAAAATGCACAGAGGTTGTTCATGTATATATTTGGTTTATTATTACTATATGCAATATGCAACCTGTGTTACCTATAGTTTTAGGCATGTGTATTTAAGTGAGTAAATTTTCACATGCTGTTGTTCTGCAGGGAACTCTCATTTAATTATTAATTGTACATTGTAATTTATCTTTTCCCATATGGGGTGGTCTGTAAATATGAATTGTGTCCTTTACAAGGTATATGTTTGAGGCTTTATTTTTTAAGTGGGATGGAAGGTTCAAAAGGAACCCTTTGCATTGACTTGTTAATTAAGTTTCAACCTATCAGGTTTTCCCAGCTGCCTTAAAGGGACAGTCAAGTCCAAAAAAAACTTTTAATTCAAATAGGGCATGTAATTTTAAACAACTTTCCAATTTACTTTTATCACCAAGTTTGCTTTGTTCTCTTGGTAGTCTTAGTTGAAAGCTAAACCTAGGAGGTTTATATGCTAATTTCTTAGACCTTGAAGGCCGCTTCTAATCTAAATGCATGTTGATAGTTTTTCACCACTAGAGGGCATTAGTTCACGTGCTTCATATAGCTAACATTGAGCTCATGCACGTGAATTTACCATGGAGTCAGCTCTGATTGGCTAAAATGCAAGTCTGTCAAAAGAACTGAAATAAGGGGGCAGTCTGCTGAGGCTTAGATACAAGGTAATTACAGAGGTAAAACATATATTAATATAACTGTGTTGGTTATGCAAAACTGGGGAATGGGTAATTAAGGGATTATCTAACTTTTAAAACGACAAACATTCTGGTGTTGACTGTCCCTTTAAATAGGCTAGCAGGTGTTTTAACTGTAACGTTTCGGGGTTAATTCCCTTTAATCATGCATGGGTTAACAGTATGTGTTACAAACTTTTATACCTTACACACTGGCGCCAAAAGGCAAAATCACTGAATTACATGCATCTCTATCACCACCTAGTGGTGAATCATTTTATTACCTGATCTATTATTCAACCTTATCCTAAAAAAATCTATTTACACTTTAAAAGAATGGTTACACTTATTTGATGATATATACACTTCTATTATTTCATTTTGCAAAATATTTGAATAAACATATTAGAAAATATATCTTATATTAATAAATTACAAATATACTGACATGTCAAAATCTTTATTCAGGCCCTTTGGGACCATAGTTTCCGTTTTGTGTATCCACCAAGTTTCTTTTTGTTTGAGCAACTTTTCTCTATCCTGACCATTTCTCTGTATCTGAATGTGGTCTATAATCTGCCATCTCATCTGGCTAATATTATGACCCTTTTCAATAAAATTACTAGAGACTGGAGCCCCTCTATTACCACATCGTATATTTGAGCGGTGTTGGCTCATCCTGTCTCTAGCTTTGCGGGTGAACCCTCCTAAATATACAAGGGAACATGGGCATTTAATTAGGTATATAACATGTGTAGTTTCACATGTATAGAAACCATTGATTTTATATTGTTTACCATTTTTGGATGAAAAAATATTTGCCCTTAATTACAGAACTACAACTCATACAGTTTAGGCAAGGGTATGTGCCAAAATTCTTGCCACTAATATTAGATTGTATACTACCTCTGCTTGGGCCTACATCAGATTTAACTAAATGGTCTCTTAGATTTCTCACTCTTCTATGCGCCATTAATGGAGGATTTTTAAATATGGGTATTTTATCATTGTAGTCCCTCAGTATGTGCCAATGTCTACGTATACTCTTTGATATTAAACTACTAAGTGGACTATACTGGGATATGAAGACTATTCTATTTTCTTTGTTTTTCACTCTCTTTTTTTGTGTGTCTTCCTCAAAAATATCTGTCTTTTTTTCTTCAATCAATTTTCTGGGGTAACCTCTGTTTATAAATCTATTTGACATCTACTCAATTCTACGTTGGCAATTCTGTTCATTACTGACAATTCTTTTAACTCTTAATAGCTGACGTTTTGGTAATGATTCAACTAGCCTCCTTGGATGAAAGCTATCAAATCTTAATAAGGTATTTTTGTCAGTATCTTTGGTATATAAGTCAAACTCTAGTGTATTACCTACTTTACTCATCTTGGTGTCCAAAAAAGTTACACACTCTTCACTATAGGTGACTGTCAGTTCCAAACCACTTACAGATGAGTTAAAATCTTTCAAACACTCTTTTAGGGAGCCAATGTTGCCCCACCATGTGCCAAAGACATCATCTATATATCTCCACCACACAGAGCCATACTGCTTGTATCTCATATTTTCATAGATGATCCTTTCTTCAATTTCATTCATAAATAGGTTGGCATATGATGGGGCAACATTGGACCCCATGGCAGTACCCCTTAATTGAACATATGAACATAGGATCTTCAATGAATAGATCCTGAAGTTCTGTACATGTATTATTATTTATCAAATTCTTCATTACAATTGATATGCCTGTCTCATGTATGATACATGTGTACAGGCTTTTTACGTCCATTGTGAACATTATAAATCTGCATACAAAGAGAGAATCGCTCTACCAGGAACGAACAACAGCTCAGTGGCTTGTTCTATGGCGATTTACCACCCGGAAGCAGCCTCTTTTAGACCAGTGTGCCTTTCACAGAAGAAAACTTTCCTGAAGTATATCAGTCTGATCCCGCCAAGTAAGGTCAGTCCAGCCCCGAAATACCAGGCAATTCTCCTCTGAACAAGGAACATGACAACCCCAGACGATCGTTTCGGCCTCCTATGGGCCTCGTCAGTGAGGTGCAGCCACATTCCTCTAAGCACACTGGGCAAGGAGTCCACGTCTGGTTTCCCCCATCACCCATAGGGAGACTTCCCCAGGGTCATAATAATTTACATACAAAGAGAGAAGCGCTCTACCAGGAACGAACAACAGCTCAGTGGCTTGTTCTATGGCGATTTACCACCCGGAAGCAGCCTCTTTTAGACCAGTGTGCCTTTCACAGAAGAAAACTTTCCTGAAGTATATCAGTCTGATCCCGCCAAGTAAGGTCAGTCCAGCCCCGAAATACCAGGCAATTCTCCTCTGAACAAGGAACATGACAACCCCAGACGATCGTTTCGGCCTCCTATGGGCCTCGTCAGTGAGGTGCAGATTATAAATCTGTTAGATGAAAATTCAAGACCTCTCGCTTTTTCTAAGAAATGGTTGGTGTCTTTAACATAAGACAACATTTTATGGACCTCTGGCTGAAGTATTTTATCGAGAAAAATAGAAATGTTGGAATATATAGATTGCACACTGGAAACTATGGGCCGTCCTGGGGGCCTTTTGTTGTCCTTATGCATTTTGGGCACCGAATAAAATATAGGGGTGCGTGGATTATCAACATATAGAAACTCCTTTAATTTTTTATCTATGACCCCATGATCAAATGCTTTTTTCAAAATATAGGAAATTTCCTTTTGTATTGAAATTACAGGGTTAGATTTCAACTTTCTGTATATATTATTATCCTGTAGTTGTTCATTTATTTCCCCTATATAATAACTCCTATCCATGAGGAATGTAGCGCCAGAGGTCCATAAAATGTAATCTTATATTAAAGACACCAACCATTTCTTAGAAAAAGCGAGAGGTCTTGAATTTTCATCTAACAGATTTATAATGTTCACAATGGACGTAAAAAGCCTGTACACATGTATCAAAGATGAGACAGGCATATCAATTGTAATGAAAAATTTGTTAAATAATAATTGAAGATATGTTGAGACATTCTTTTTTGGAACTACTTCTTGTTTCAAGACGGTATGTTCAATTAAGTGGTACTGCCATGGGGTCCAATTTTGCCCCATCATATGCCAACCTATTTATGAATGAAATTGAAGAAAGGATCATCTATGAAAATATGAGATACAAGCAGTATGGCTATAGTGAAGAAAGTGTAACTTTTTTGGACACCAAGATAAGTAAAGTAGGTAATACACTAGAGTTTGACTTATATACCAAAGATACTGACAAAAATACCTTATTAATATTTGATAGCTTTCATCCAAGGAGGTTAGTTGAATCATTACAGAAAAGTCAGCTATTAAGAGTTAAAAGAATTGTCAGTAATGAACAGAATTGCCAACGTAGAATTTAGGAGATGTCAAACATATTCATAAACAGAAGTTACCCCAGAAAATTGATTGAAGAAAAAAAAGACAGATATTTTTGAGGAAGACACACAAAAAAGAGAGTGAAAAACAAAGAAAATAGAATAGTCTTCATATTCCAGTATAGTCCACTTAGTAGTTTAATATCAAAGAGTATACGTAGACATTGGCACATACTGAGGGACTACAATGATAAAATACCCATATTTAAAAATCCTCCATTAATGGCGCATAGAAGAGTGAGAAATCTAAGAGACAATTTAGTTAAATCTGATGTAGGCCCAAGCAGAGGTAGTATACAATCTAATATTAGTGGCAAGAATTTTGGCACATACCCTTGCCTAAACTGTATGAGTTGTAGTTCTGTAATTAAGGGCAAATATTTTTTCATCCAAAAATGGTAAATAATATAAAATCAATGGTTTCTATACATGTGAAACTACACATGTTATATACCTAATTAAATGCCCATGTTCCCTTGTATATTTAGGAGAGTTCACCCGCAAAGCTAGAGACAGGATGAGCCAACACCGCTCAAATATATGATGTGGTAATAGAGGGGCTCCAGTCTCTAGTAATTTTATTGAAAAGGGTCATAATATTAGCCAGATGAGATGGCAGATTATAGACCACATTCAGATACAGAGAAATGGTCAGGATAGAGAAAAGTTGCTCAAACAAAAAGAAACTTGGTGGATACACAAAACGGAAACTATGGTCCCAAAGGGCCTGAATAAAGATTTTGACATGTCAGTATATTTGTAATTTATTAATATAAGATATATTTTCTAATATGTTTATTCAAATATTTTGCAATATGAAATAATATAAGTGTATATATCATCAAATAAGTGTAACCATTCTTTTAAAGTGTAAATAGAATTTTTTAGGATAAGGTTGAATAATAGATCAGGTAATAAAATGATTCACCACTAGGTGGTGATAGAGATGCATGTAATTCAGTGATTTTGCCTTTTGGCGCCAGTGGGTAAGGTATAAAAGTTTGTAACACATACTGTTAACACATGCATGATTAAGGGGAATTAACCCCGAAACATTGCTGTTATTTATGTCCTAATAAAGATTTTTTGCTACTGAGAGTGCTGTGGACATCGTTATATTGTAGACTTATTCTGGGTGAATTGGCAGCTCACCTGTCTACATGAGCACCCCACCTATTCCTGTGCTGTTCCATTCACTTTTCTTATGTGCTTTAACTGTAGCTATGATTACGCCCTGACGGGCGAAATATGTCAGCAGCAGCATCTTTCAAGTTAATGCTACCATTGTGACCCTCTATGATCATGTATTCATGGATTTTTAACCTGGAATAAAAGTCAAGCTATGTTGGAAAAGTCATCTGCATCTCTTCTCTTTTTCTACTTACTATATATATATATATATATATGAAAAAAACGGATGTCTGGAGTCGCAGGTTAGTCAATTCAATTTCTGCATTTATTCAGATAAAATGATCACAGAAAAGGTACAAACAGCCCTCCAGTTGATACAAGCTTACGCGTTTCGGCTACATGCCGTAATCATAGCTCAATATATATATATATATATATATATATATATATATATATATATATATATATATATATATATATATATATATATATATATATATATATATCAGCTGTTTGGTAAAGGTGAACCAAGCCCTCCATGCGGTGTCTGTGTATCAAGTGAGTTGTTCTAATACTCAAAAGCAGAGGCAGGAGAAGGTAAAATCACTGCAGCAGAGGACTACACTTACAATAATAAAGACACAGTACAAGTGACATAAACCAAATCTGGAGGAAAAAGGAGGTCCCGGTTTTGTCCTAAGCTAAGGAAAGAGGCTACCGGTTGATTGATTTGCCCAGAGACTGAAGATTTTGGTAAATCTTAACCTGTGATAAACAGGAACTGTTTGATTATTCTTTCCATGCTGGATTGGAGCGTGCAGTTGCACTAAGTGCTCCCCACACCTACTAACTTTCATTATATTGCTGTCTAATTTTAGGATGATACAAGGAGCGTGCCTAGGCACTTAAGTGCTCCAGTTTATAACATCATTTGCGATTGCATAGTGTGTGTATTTTTGAAAATAGTTTTCAAGCTTGTTCCCTAAAGTCTTTAGACATGCCTTTTTTGAAGTTAAAGTCCACAATATGGTATTAAATAATTCAACAGACGTCTGTTTAGATATATCTTTATTTATTTTGACATGTGTTTCCTCTGTCTATCTATTAGCTACACAGCCACACTCTGTATTAGGAGAGATTCCACTGAGTTTATAAAGCTGTAAATAAAGAATATGTTTTTGGTGCAGCCTGTGTCACACTTTGGCTTTTGTTATACATCTGCACTAGTCCTTCCTTTTTATGGTATATTGTTATAATATTTTGTGACTGCTTGCACAATCACTTTTGGTGATTTACACCAAATAGCCCACACAATGAGTGCGACGAACCCCCATTATTAGTTAAATTATATACATACATATATACACTTATAAACACATATGTACACATGTATATTATTATTATTATCGGTTATTTGTAGAGTGCCAACAGATTCTGCAGCGCTACACATATGTATGTTATACTTTGGAGCCCTTTCCACTCAAATACCTGTAAACATGAAAAATAATTTTTAATAAGTTTAAATATTTAATAATGTTTTAGTGTGTATGTACTGTATTTTACATTCCAATGTTCTTCACATAGGGGAAAATGCTCTATGTATTTTTAAATGGATATTCTTAAATATATCTGTATATGCCTATACCTATATACTTTATATATATATATATATATATATATATATCATATATATATATATATATATATAGAAATATATATTTAAAATAGAACATTTTCTTCTATGTGAAAAAAATTGGAATGTAAAATATTCATGACTACCTTCGGGTTAACGCTGTAGATCTAACACGGTGCTGGGAAGGGGTTATTGACCCTGAAACATCACCTTTTTTGCAATAAAATCTTTATGATTTAACACAGAGGAAATCCAGTGATTGCGGATCCTTTCCTTTTTTGATAATGATAATTTTACGACCTTTCATCCTGGCTGATGACCTATATAAAGTATGAGTGCAGATACCTATGGACCAATAAGATCTAATCTGTCTCTATCTCTATGGGCAATAGATAGTACTAAATTCAGTGACACAAATGTTAGGGAGTTCAGTTGATAGGAATTAGAATCAGTGCAAAACAGCTCAATAGCAGCTGTCTGCATAAAAGAAAAATGAAAAGGAGCCATTGAGGTTATTAGAAAAATGAAATAGTGCACCATGGTTTGGGTGTAACTGACAGATGTTAGGTGTCAGTTGACTGTACTATAGGGTAGCATTGGCATTTTAATTAAACTATAAATTAATCAAGCTCTCTATTTCCATGCATGAAGTGAGCTATTGGAAGTTTTTGCAGAATTGCAGTAACCATTCAGGTGTTAATGAAATCTGTGAACCCAGGGAATATTTATCCAACCTTTGAAACCTTCTCATCAAGCTATAGTTTCTGGAGCAGTTTTCTCAATGCAGGTGTGCACTGTCCCCAGTGCCCAGTCATATCACACATCTAAGCCATACAGCACATAGGACAAGATTAGATAAAGTAATTTCAGAAGGAAAAAACTAAGAGGATGCGCTCATATGAAAACCAGTGATATTAGATTAAACCCTTTGGTTTCTTGTTCTTATTATATCTATAAGTTATCCAGTGATACAAAAACGTATTTAAATCTTCAAGTATATAAACATATGTATCAAATAAACCTATAACAAATTCTTGATGAGTGACAATAAGTGCAATAATAAAAATGTATATAAAAATAAAATATATCAATAATACCATATGTGAAAGTTCATATCAGTGTCCAGATAAAATGTCCAATTCACAAATAAAAAGGATATAATAATTTGGATAAATTCAGATGTTTGGCTTGCTCCACTTGTGTCCACGGTGTGGTGGGTCAGGATATCTAGGAGGAGGAGAAGACAAGGGGCGCCAACATAGTGTAAATCGTATACATATGAAGAAAAACAATATTGTGCGATAAAACTACTCACAAACAGAGTGGCACCTTGAGTGAACTAGGTGCATGCAGGCCGACTGACATTCGGTGTCCAGCAGTCAGTACGCTGGGGGTCTCACCCGGGAGACCTATGGAAGGGGAGGTGGAGGTAAGCAGCTGTGAAGTTGAAGGTGCCGGATCACCAACGGAGGTGTTCAATAAGCAGTGGTATTTTCCCCAAGGAACACTGTTCACACGATCGAGCTCTGTCCCAAACAAACTGACAGCGTCAGTGCAAAGGAATATAATGGTCTTTTGTCCCACTGAAATGAAAGGAACTGCAAGCAGCTACAAGAAGATACAAAAACCGGGTCTTGACTTCAAAACTTTAGTATTTATTTTGCTACGCGTTTCTCAGTCCAATAAGACTGTTTCATCAGGCATATTGAAAGGTGTTAGTAGGTTGCTATTTATACCTAACAGTCACCCGGAATTTGAAGTGGAGGTCAACTCTGTACAATTTGTAACAAACATTTTCTTTAAAAACATTGCAATAAAAATACATATTGGCTAAATGCCACATTATAAACATAATCTTGTAAACATGTACATATCATATGTCTGCAACAATAAAAACATATGTAAAACAAATATATCGTTATATAATTGCCATATGTTGAATTGATCAATTGATAACACCTGTGGAGAACTTCAGAAGGTTCGTGACAGATATGCATATGATCAAGAATAAAAACTTGATTTTAAAACTATTCTCACTGATAACTAACTAGTATAACACTGATTAATGACCCAAAAAAAAAAAAAAAAACCTGACAAAAATTTACGATAAAATTTGTAAGTTGGTGTTACTTGTTTCTGGGTTGGACTAGAACCAATGACCTTGTGTGTGCTAAGCCTTTACTAAGCCAAAAGAGCTATCTGTATGTAACAACAAAAATGGTAATTTTGATTAAGTTATAACAGATCATGCTAAAGAGTAATTTGATTGTACAATGTACTATTGTCAATTGATAACACCTGTAGAGAACATCAGAGGTTCGTGACAGATATACATATATCCAAGGATAAAAAGTCAATTTTAAAACTATTCTCACTGGTAACTAACTAGTATAACACTGATTTTTGTCCCAAAAAAAACAACAACAAAAAAAAACCTGACATAAAATTTACGATTAAATTTGTAAGTTAGTGTTATTTGTTTCTGGGTTGGACTAGAGCCAATGACCTTGTGTTATAACAGATCATGTTGAAGAGTAATTTGATTGTACAATGTTCTATTGAAATAGTTAATCTCATTGTTATCGGTTATAGTAACATGTATATCCGTGAAAAGTATACTTTGGTAATATAAATGCGCTAAACTAGAATATCTAAAACAAATGTATCAGATATGAAATGTACTTGGAGAAAGGAATACATGGATTTGGATTGTCTAAAACATTGATATGAACAAAAATTGATATGAATTAAAACCTGAGACCGGACGCGAACCGGTGACCTAGTGTATGCAAGGCAAGCGTCAACATAGAAAAGCTATACATGTTAATAATGGAAAGATAAGATGAAGGAGATACTAGCTATTTGTAAATGTATGTATTCAATTTAACTATATAACAGGTGTCCTTACATCTGAAAGCCAATAACTGGAATTAGGCTAATGTGAAAAGTTAATTAATATCCTAAAAAGTGCATGGAGTACTATATCCATAATAAACTACATCTGCTGTGATGTGATGTTGTGTATTTGAAGTGTCTTGGAATATATAGGAGTTACATATTCAATGTATCAATATGAGAGTGAATAAATTGGTGATACCCTAAAAAATGTTGATAAAAGTGTAAAGATGCAAAGAATAATATATCAAAAAATAAAACTACATTCATAATTGATGTTATATTGTGTATTGTAATTTCTCTGTAAATATATTTGTGAATCTATATTATCTAAGTGTGTACAAATATGTATTGTGTATGTGTCTATACTTGTGCTATGAAAATCTTATAAAAAAAAAAGATCATGGAAATAGTATGTCATAGTGAAAATTTGTTGAATGTGGTCTGTATGCAATCTATAAAAATATCTCTATAGTGATAAGGTGTACGGGTTAAATGAAAGCTGCCAAATCAACATTAGCATTCAAACCCAGTGGATACAAAGTTTTGAGTTTATGTATCCAGTAAGTTTCTAATTGTCTGAGTTTGATTAGACGGTCATAATCGGTTGATGGGGGTACATGGTCTATTGGAATGATTTTGAAAATATCTGATCTACCATCGTGAATCATTTCGCAATGGTTGGGGACACTGTGATTAATTTTAGTTTTCTTACAATTCTTACAATTTCGATGATGTTCGCCCCAACGGGTACGTACATTTCTGATGGTACGTCCTATGTATTGGACCCCACAGATACAATTTAAAAGATAGACTATGTATTTGGATTCACAATTAAGACGATGTGAGATTCGATAAGTGAGACCGGTGGTGTTGGATTTAAATGTTTTTTGAGAACTGGTGAATTTACACATATTACAACCTCTTTTGCCACATCTATATGATCCATAGGATGTCAAAAAATTATTTTGTGTTTTTTTCTGTTTTTTTGGGGAGGATTAGCAATGTTTCACTCTTTTACTTGGTGCTAGTTTATTCCTTAGGGTTGGTGCCCATCTATAAACAATTTTGGGTCTCTCACTGACTATATTTTTCAAAAAAGGATCTTTTTGGATGATATTCCAGTGTTTGAGTATATTACGAATTTTGTTGTGGTTGTTATTGTATTGTGTAATAAAAAGAGGTTCACTCTCTGCCTTCGTGCTCATTGTTTTAGTATGGTTAGTTGTACTATTCTTTATCTTTTCAAAAAAGAGATCTCTGTCTAGGTTTCGTGCTTTTTCCAAACATTGATTAAGTAAGTCTGAAGGATAACCTTTGTCTAAAAAGCGTTGGTACAAAACCATGCTTTGGAGGTCAAAAGTGTCTAGATCTGAGCAGTTCCTACGTATTCTTTTGAATTGGCTGAATGGGATATTTCTTTTCCACCCAATGTGGTGGTTACTTATAGTATTCCAGGTAACTATTGCTATCAACCTTTTTGAAGAAGGTTTGAGAGATAATGTTTCCTTTCTTGTCCCAGCTTAATAGTAAGTCTAAATATTCTATTGAGGAATCTTGTATATTTGCTGTAAATGTTAGACCCATCTGATTGTTATTAAGGTGTTCCACTAATGTATTGGCTAGCATAGAGTCCCCTCTCAAAATAAAAATAAGATCGTCAATGTAGCGGCCATAGAATACCAGGTTCGCCCAAAAGCTTGAGGAATAAATATATTGATCTTCAAAAATTCCCATAAAAAGATTAGCAAAGCTTCCAGAGAACCTAGTACCCATGGCCATACCCTTGACTTGCAAAAAGAATTTGTCTTGAAAAATAAAATAATTATGTTTAAGAATATATTCTATCCCTTCTAATATAAATTCCTTTTGGAGGTCTGGCATATATAAATCTTTGTCCAAAAAAACAGAGATCGCATTGATTCCCATACTGTGACATATGTTAGAATAAAGAGAACCAACGTCACAAGTAATCCATATTAGATCATTATTGTTGCAAATATTTCTAAGTTGATATAAAAGGTGTGTGCTGTCTTTGATATAGGAGGGTAGAGTGTCCACATATTTCTGTAGAAATTGGTCTAAATAAAAAGAAAGATTATATGTGAGGTTACCTATGCCTGCTATGATAGGGCGCCCCGGTGGATTATCTTGGTCTTTATGAATTTTGGGCAAGTGGTAGTAATGTGCCTCACTCGGGTTAGTTACTTTTAGAAATTCTTTTTCTTCTTTGTTCAAAATACCCGTCGATATACCCTTCTGTATCAGAGTGCTGTATCCCTTTAAAAAAGTACTAGTGGGATTAAACATAATTTCTCTATAATATTTTGTATCTGTTAGAATCTTTTTCGCTTCTTTTAAATAGTCACCTATATCTTGTAGCACAATGCCACCGCCCTTATCCGCATCCCTAATTATCAAATTTTTGTTGTTGGCCAATGTGCGTAAAGCTGTTTGTTCAATTTTGTGTAAATGGTATTGTTTCTTTTGATTTTTTTGATAGTTTTTCTAAATCTTCAATGACTAATCTTTGATACAATTCAATATAATGGTTTGTTGATAAAGATGGTGTAAACTGAGACTTGACCTTGATATCTGTGTGGATATAATCGTCAAACAGATGGGTTGTCAGACCCTCTGTTTCTGCAAATATTATTTTCATATTCTTGTTAGGGGTCATATTAGTAACTAAAATATTCTGTGTATTCTCCAATTGTGTATATTTTTGTTGTTTGAGTTTCTTTTGTGCAAAGAATTTTTGCAAGGATAACTTTCTTGTGAACTTGTTGACATCAACAAATAAATGATATAAATTGTGGGGGTTTGGTGGGCAGTAGGAGAGACCCTTATGGAGTACTCTTTTTTCATTGGTCTTTAGAGTGTGTGACGACAAATTAAATATGCCATGTTCTAATTTGGATAGTTTTTCTTTTTGGGCTGAAAAACCCCTTCCTCTTGAACCTCTTGGTCTGAAGGAAGTGGTCTTTTTCATTGGTTTTCTAAATTTGTGTGTGGAAAAAATCGTCTGTTGTGATTGTGGCTGTTCTCTAAAAAAGAAGAGGAATAATCATGTGAAGTACTTGGAGTGTTTTCTCCATCGGAAATCGATGCTAGAGTACTGTATCTATTGGGGTGTTCCAAAGAGATATTTGGTTTAGGTGTGTGATCATGCGGTCTTTCTAAAAGAGTTCTATGATTATGTTGTGAATAATTATCTTTTGAGCCTTGATCATATGTATTTTTTTGTTGGTTATGATGTGAATAAGGCATAGGGCCTTGATATGGTGAATTAAAACGTTGTTTGTGTGTATTGTTTCGATTTCCATGAAATTTACTCTGATATGTCCCTTGTGAATACTGCTGTGTGTGTTTGTTTGCATTGGATTGATAGATTCTGTGTCCATAATTATTTTGGTTATTTGAATAATTGTGTCTGTAAGTCTCATTATGATCAGATCTATAATTTTCATTATGGTTATGATATGTATTCCTATAATTTCTGTCTTGTTCTCTTTTGTAATTTCTATTTTGAACTGTAGTCCAATTGTGGCCTTCTACTTTGCGAGGAGCATGGGAATTGTTATATCCCCTGATTTCTTCCTTAGGAAGGGGTATAGACTTCTCCTTCTCTTTTTGTCTATGATCAATCAGGATTTTAATTAAACTGAAGGAACATTCATCTAAGGCTTTATACCAACTATCTAATAAGTCCTTATCTTCTTTAAAGGAACAGTGTTTTAAAATTCGCAAGCCTCTGGGAATCTGTTTGATTTCCAAATATTTTTCTAGAGTTTTTAGATCCCACCAATGACGGTGTTCTTTCATTAGTTCCTCTTCTAGTAGATGGAACAAATCTTTCATAGATTTCAGTACATTGGGATCAGAATATGTTTCTAGAGTAACAGTACTACTTTGTAAAATGTAATTGGAACGTTTTTTGTTTCTGTCATCTTTTTTTGTTTCTGTCATCTTTAGAAGTGTAAATATAAAATGTCTGTTTAAAATAAAACTGTGAAATAAAAGTATAAATATTTGTAAAATAAAAATATTTAGGGTGTAATAATTTGATAGTGTGGTATAGTGTGTAGAACAACCCAAAATATTGGCAAAAATTGTATTATGTGCAAAAAAGTGATGATAGTACAAGAGCAAGCTATCCTCTAATGACACCAAAAACAAAATGTAATAAAGTAATTTCAGAAGGAAAAAACTTAGAGGATGCGCTCATATGAAAACCAGTGATATTAGATTAAACCCTTTGGTTTCTTGTTCTTATTATATCTATAAGTTATCCAGTGATACAAAAATGTATTTAAATCTTCAAGAATAAAAACATATGTATCAAATAAACCTATAACAAATTCTTGATGAGTGACAATAAGTGCAATAATAGAAATGTATATAAAAATAAAATATATCAATAATACCAAATGTGAAAGTTTATATCAGTGTCCAGATAAAATGTTCAATTCACAAATAAAAAGGATATAATAATTTGGATAAATTCAGATGTTTGGCTTGCTCCACTTGTGTCCACGGTGTGGTGGGTCAGGATATCTAGGAGGAGGAGAAGACAAGGGGCGCCAACATAGTGTAAATCGTATACATACAGTATGAAGAAAAACAATATTGTGCGATAAAACTACTCACAATTTTATGTCAGTTTTTTTTTTTTGGGACACAAATCAGTGTTATACTAGTTAGTTACCAGAGAGAATAGTTTTAAAATTGACTTTTTATCCTTGGATATATGTATATCTGTCACGAACCTCTGATGTTCTCTACAGGTGTTATCAATTGACAATAGTACATTGTACAATCAAATTACTCTTTAGCATGATCTGTTATAACTTAAAGGGACACTGAACCCAAATTTTTTCTTTCGTGATTCAGTTAGAGCATGCAATTTTAAGCAACTTTCTAATTTACTCCTATTATCAAATGTTCTTCATTCTCTTGGTATCTTTATTTGAACTGCAAGAATGTAAGTTTAGATGCCGGCCCATTTTTAGTGAACAACCTGGGTTGTCCTTGCTGATTGGTGGATGAATTCATCCACCAATAAAAAAGTGCTGTCCACAGTTCTAAACCAAAAAAAACCTTTGATGCCTTCTTTTTCAAATAAAGATAGCAAGAGAACAAAGAGAAATTGATAATAGGAGTACATTAGAAAGTTGCTTAAAATTGCATGCTCTATCTGAATCACAAAAGAAAAAATTTGGGTTCAGTGTCCCTTTAATCAAAATTACCATTTTTGTTGTTACATACAGATAGCTCTTTTGGCTTAGTAAAGGCTTAGCACACACAAGGTCATTGGTTCTAGTCCAACCCAGAAACAAGTAACACCAACTTACAAATTTTATCGTAAATTTTTGTCAGTTTTTTTTTTTTTGGGGTCATTAATCAGTGTTATACTAGTTAGTTATCAGTGAGAATAGTTTTAAAATCAACTTTTTATTCTTGAGCATATGCATATCTGTCACGAACCTTCTGAAGTTCTCCACAGGTGTTATCAATTGATCAATTCAACATATGGCAATTATTTTAAATAACAATATATTTGTTTTACATATGTTTTTATTGTTGCAGACATATGATATGTACATGTTTACAAGATTATGTTTATAATGTGGCATTTAGCCAATATGTATTTTTATTGCAATGTTTTTAAAGAAAATGTTTGTTACAAATTGTACGGAGTTGACCTCCACTTCAAATTCTGGGTCACTGTTAGGTATAAATAGCAACCTACTAACACCTTTCAATATCCCTGATGAAACAGTCTTATTGGACTGAGAAACGCGTAGCAAAATAAATACTAAAGTTTTGAAGTCAAGACCCGGTTTTTGTATCTTCTTGTAGCTGCTTGCAGTTCCTTTCATTTCAGTGGGACAAAAGACCATTATATTCCTTTGCACTGACGCTGTCAGTTTGTTTGGGACAGAGCTCGATCGTGTGAACAGTGTTCCTTGGGGAAAATACCACTGCTTATTGAACACCTCCGTTGGTGATCCGGCACCTTCAACTTCACAGCTGCTTACCTCCACCTCCCCTTCTATAGGTCTCCCGGGTGAGACCCCCAGCATACTGACTGCTGGACACCGAATGTCAGTCTGCCTGCATGCACCTAGTTCACTCAAGGTGCCACTCTGTTTGTGAGTAGTTTTATCGCACAATATTGTTTTTCTTCATATGTATACGATTTACACTATGTTGGCGCCCCTTGTCTTCTCCTCCTCATAGGACAAGATTACAAGTCACACGGTATGGGTTTTCTGTGCGCGATATGGTCTTTTCACAATCAATTTCCATTGCGCCGGTATTACAAGTCTTGAGATATTGCGATTGCGCGCACAACATTTCTTTCCGTGCTCGAAGAGCTGTAGTTAACAGTTTTCGGCAACATAAAAGTTACACGAACACTTCAAAAATACATTACAAAGTAAACTTACACTTATATTAACACTGTCTAATAAAATATATTTTATAAAAATATTGCACACAAAAGTTATAAGGGCTAAAAGATAGGAGATCTGGCTGGGATTTTACATTGACATACATACACATACATAGAGAAATTAGGATTTATATGTATAGAGATATGTTTAGCTATGGAGATAATGAAAATATTTCACATTATAATCTTATGCACATTAAACAATATCTCAGAGGAATTTTCAAAGAGATATTCACATATAGATCTCAAGATATCTATCTATCTATCTATCTATCTATCTATCTATCTATCTATCTATCTATCTATCTCTCTCTCTCTCTCTCTCTCTCTCTCTCTCTCTCTCTCTCTCTCTCTCTCTCTCTCTCTCTCTATATATATATATATATATATATATATATATATATATATATATATATATATATATATATTAATATACATATCTTACAATAAATAGATATATCAGTCCAAAAATCATCTCATATATAGAGAAATATTTATTTATAAATAAATAGAACATATTCCGTTATGAAAACATTTTCACAATATGAAATATTCGTATTTTCATGTACACTTTTCGAGGGGAAAACGTCATGGGCTTTGCGCAGCAGATTAGGGTTTTAGTGTTTTTTTTCTCTATTTGTCTTCTCCATTGAC